>NC_066585.1:149769923-150369923 GCF_024323335.1 Lathyrus oleraceus
CCACAGTTTGTGTACTTTTAATCATCTATGATTTGGAAATTATATTTGTTCCAAATCTTGTTTTATGAAGAAAATCTTAAACTCCATCCATTCATAATAACCTAAATCCTACTCGTTATTCATTATGTTATATTTTCGGTATCGTTACTTATTCTTGATTCTGTCAAAACTTTAAGATGTGCTTAAGCAGTTGAATTTTGATGTTTTCATTTGGTTGTCGTTGGAAAGAAAATTGGATGACATTGCTTAACGCCAGGTGGTATTATGCACGAAGAAGAAACCTTGCACACTTGAAATGTTGGATTCAAGTGTGTTATTATATTGTTCAACATGGCTTCAAGAGGGAACACCAACTATGGTAGACGAAATAGGAGTTCAATGATCTAAACTTTATTGTTTTTGTTTTACTAAATAACTCGTTGTCAAAGACTCATTTTAGAGATCAATTGCTTATATTTTTCACGTCTTTATATAGAATTTGTTTTTGTATTAGAGGTGGCAGTGCCGAATATGAGGACGAGAAATATGACAGTCGTTTTAGTATTTAGGAGAAGGAAGACTCACTTGTTGTTCTCTGAAGAGGAAAAATGAGAAGGAAATAATATCTTTCCTCTTTCTGTGCCAGATGCACGTGTAAGAGAGGGTGTGGGTTAAAATCCATTAAGCCTGCACTCTTAAAATCTAAAAGCACAACCTCATAAAGTTCTTTCTACTAAATGGTAATTGTCGCGCCATGAAATTTTTTTAATCACATCGTGCGCTCGAAGATACAACAAAGTCTCCACCGAACTTTATTTATTCCAAAGGAAAGGGAAAATATTGATATAACCTAAGGGAAAGATAAATAGGGGAAGGTATTAGCATCCCTCACATCCATTGTACTCAACAGAAACCATTTTGATTTCTCTTTGTGCGAATAAGTGTTATATCTAAAGGTTACTTGTGAAAAGAAAAAACAAGTTTATTAAATAGTGTGCTCGCCAAGGATTAGAAAAGTTGCTTAAAAACATGTCACATGCAAGTATGCATGTATGTTTTAAAAGTAGCAAGTGATAAAAAGTAAGGATATCGTACCCATAGGGAGTGAATGTTACTTAGGTTGATTTTGAAATAAACTATATTTTGCTTTTAAGCATGAGCAAGGATAAAAATAATATATGAATGTCACAGTTTGAAACTTTCCTTTCTAAACGAGATCTAAAGAGTGTAAAGTATGAGTGAAACGATATCAGAGAGTGCATGTTGAGCTAAGGTCCATTAATGTTAATAATGTTATAATGTGTTCATGATGTGCTATGTCATGCCATGAAAGGTCAGAGTGATCCAGAGTTGTATTTATACAACATAAAAGCATGCATTCTAGGGTAAGGGAACAAATCTCTAATTCATACGTATAACCCTAAAATACGTTCATTGTATTATGAAATCCCTTATAGTTAGAGTTCCCCATCTCTAAGTGAACTAATCAAGTGAATACTTCTATCATACTCTTTTCAATTATTTTTATTATGAAATCCACTTGTTGTTGGATCTCTCACAACAACAAGTTGTTATCTTTTTCTAAGTTGATCACTCAAAGAAACATATTTGTAAGCAAGTTAACACATAATAAAACAACGCACTAAATAACACTTCACTTAACATAAAAAAAATTATAACATCAACTTCCCATTGGTAAACATATAAAAGGATTAGCTCCTAATAAGCTGAGTAAAAACTACAGACATGGTTCTCATAAGATACATTCTTACACAAATACTAAAGAAGAAATGTAAACTTAAGAGTAACTTGAAGACTCCTTAAGAGGAATATTCAGCAAGAGATGACTCTAGTTGCACCACAACTCAGCAGCCGGTACAGGAAATGGTGAGAAAAAGAACACTCATTTCTCTCCACTGACCTCACACTATTCTATTTTGTCTGGTATTCTTGGAATTATGAACTCTTTTTTTAGTCTTCAGTAGGGTGTATTTATAAGCCATCACTAGGGTTTCTTGTGATGTCTTGGATCACAGGCCAAACATAAGGAAATCATATCAAGCCCAATGTGTCAATTAGCGCCATCATAATTTTCTCTATGCTTAGCAAGCAAGGAATCAGGTACAAGGGTACATTTGAGGGAGACAAAGCATCTTCAGGCAGACTGCCACAATAGGGCGCATGCAGTGCTGTTCTTTCTGTAGAGCGTGTAAAGTAGTGGATGTACTATTGTACCTTGTTTATCTTCTAGAGCCTCTTGGTCTTATCCAATTAATTTAAATGAACTTTCTTCACTCCACAACAATGTTTTCCCCCTAACACGACATTCCTTCAAAGCTCTCCTTCGAAACTCAACTGCTTTCATTAATTAATTTCTTTGACAACATTCATTTTCCTGCTTTACCATGCATTCCTAGGTGCTGTCCACTTATGACTTGCCTTGGCTTGACAAAGTTATCCTTAAAATCAAGCAACAAACATATCAAACTAACAAAAGGGAGCATCTATTCTGCTCCAATCTATTTGCTATAAAATGACTAAAATGAACTTAAAGTGACAACTGTCATACCCTAATTTTCAACCCTAAGATGCCACCATCATTTGTATCATTTGCATGACATCTAGCATCTTTGCAATACTAATCTATTCAAAATACAAAAAGATTTTCTACTTTGTTTATCTTAAGCTAGGGTTTTGCACCAGGAGCTTTCAAAGATTGATCAATCAAGACTTGGCATGAGTTTCAACATTTCAAACTCCTCATCCTTCCCAAGCGATCAAGTGACTTCCATCAACAAGAATCAAGTTCAAGATCATTCCATCTCAAATTCATCAAGGTCAGAGTTCATCTAATACCCTCAACTAGGGTTTTGACCCAAAGTCAACTAGTTGACTTTTTAGTCAAGGCATGATCCCAAAGCTTGAAGTATGGTACAAATACTTAAAATACATCATAAGTTATCCATTCACATCATTCAATATGCCCAAGAGATCCCACTCATTAAAGATTTCAAGAATTGTATTCATTTGATACAAAGTCAACTAAGGCAAAGTCAAAGTTTGACTTTTGACATTTTTGGTTAACCATGGACTTCTCAACTCAAGGTTCATGAAAATATGGTTGATGGATGCAATTGATCAATAGAAAACAAGAAATTGGAGGTTACTTGAAAAAAAAGGAAGATTTGGTTTTGTAAATTTTTCTAAGTTATGAAAAAATACATGTTCAAGTTCCCAACTTTCCAAGGCCATAACTTGTGATCCAAGCCACCATTTTCTTTGCTCTAATGATCAGATTAAAGATATTACTTCATAATTCAACTTTGTCCTTGATGATTGATTCCCATAAAATGCAAGGATTTCAAGTTATGAAGCCATGAAGTTGGTACCAAATTTCAACCAAATATGCCTTCAAAAAGTGACTTACTTGATCATCATTTTTCACCATGATCCAAATTGATTCAAGTAAACCTCCCAACATGAAAGTTGTAGAGGATGGTCTTAGATTTCCAAAAAGTCCAAGAGCATGAAATTATCATATTTGAGCTAAGAGTTTAGAAGAGATAAAGTTGGCTCTCCAAATCTGAATTTTGGGTCATTTTCATGGCAAGTTCATCATGCAACCTTGAGCCAAAGCTACATAATCTGACTTTGCAGGCTATCTTGCTTCTAAATCTCACTCTAGTCATAAGATCATGCACACTTTTGAGCCATTATCCAAGCAACCAAGCCATTACACAGTGAATCATTCCATTTTTGGCACAAAGGTTACACTTCTATTTCTGTAAAGTGGCTTTAACTTAACATTAAGTACCATTGAGCTCCCAAATGGATTTGGTTCTGAGACATACCAACTCTAAACCTCAAGTCAACTCTTACACTTCAAACAAAGCTCAACAAAATACTCCATGCACCCCATGCTTTTGTCATGCTTCCCACTTGGTATTTTATGCAAGAACCAACCAAACAAGCAAACCAGTACAAGCCACAATTATTTTATGATATCTGAAGCTTCTTGAGCCCTCAAGGATCACTACAAATAGAGGACAAATCCTCATCTATCCACACACCAAGCTAAACTTCATTTTTGCACGCTTTTGACCTTAACCTCCATTTCTCTCATCTTACTCGTGCATTCTGGCAACCAAAGGTTCCAATCACATTTTGGGAGTTTATAAGCATTAGGATAAGTGTCAAACAGTAGATGGAAGTGGTATTTAAGAGGAATTGTACCTTGCTCCAACAAGTATATTCTTGCACTTCGAAACTCACTATACATGCATCATTTACATGTGATTTCTGAAGAAAATATGTAGCATTTATTGTGTTAAGGTTGATCATTAACTCACATGCCATTTATCTTGTTGTTTATGTGAATTTAAGTTGCATGAAACCTAAAGTTTCAGTTCTGGTTTTGGCCTTCGTGCATCTTCATCTTTGAGTATTAGATAAAACAGATCGTACCATTGTGTTCCTTACATTTTTCTAAGCAATTTTGATCTTTATTTCATGAAAAATGGTTGAGAAATGAAAGAGATATGATTGATGGAAGATTTGAAAAATAATGAAAGAAAAAGAAACGAAAATAAGAAGCTAGAGATTGAAGAAGATGCTGACATGGCATGGAAAAGTCAAACGAAACATATTTTTATAATATATACAATTCCTTGTGTTATAATGAACATATGTATAGCCACCCTAGTGGTAGAAGCACGCGTCCTAAGTCATTTATAACCAAAAGGTATGGGGTTTGAATCCACCTCGCCCCAGACTTTGGTTTTTATTTTTCTAAACAGTACATGGAACCTCAAGGACGTGGGTTCGAACCTGGCCAGTGTAATGTTTATTTTTTCTCACTTGTTAAATGTTCATTTTTCTTCATAACTTCAAATATCCATAACTTCATGGTCCCTTAACATTTTTGACCAATTATTTTTGTCATATATTCATGAGAATGTCTATTTTATGAATCCACAAAAAAGCCCAAAAAATAATATTTATTTTGACCATTTTTATTAGGTAGAAAACTAGTGTATTTTATGTTGTTTTTAGGCCATTTAATGGATTTTCTTTTATTGTTTCTTTATTCTAAGTGATCATAGATGTTTGTGTGACCAATGTATATTTATTTTGGTCTTGTTTGATGTTGGTATCATTTTGTTTGCTTAAACATGATCATATTTTGGGCATTATATCATGATCAAATGACCTTGTTTTAAAATATTAGTGATTGATTATTTGTATGAAACTTAGGGTTTTGTTTAGATGAATTTTTTGAAGCATCTTGATGCATGATTAGGGTTTCCACTTAAGCTTGGTCTTATCATGAACTTCGATTCAAGTTTAATGTTTATTTTGTGAAGACTTATAATGTGATGCATGTTTGACCTAAATTGATTCATGTTGTGTTTACCATGTACCAATGAATGCCTTTAACATGTCAAATATGATTTTGTCTTCACCATAAATGTGTTATGTCTAGTGATGTTATGTGAAACTTCGTCATGTATTGTTTATGTTTATCTCAATGTCTAAAAACCATGATCAATATTGTCATCCATACCTCACTCACCTTGTGATTGCCATTGTATTTAGCCATATTTTGTGCCTTAATGTTAATGGATGTTCAACATTGTTATTGTTTATATCCAAGGGAAAAGGATCATGACATTCTTATCATTTTGCATGTGTGTGTTCATCTACATCCTATAGAATTTTTCTTCCCCTTAATCCAAAACTTCTAGATACAATCCTAGGTCCCCCTCAATGTAAACCTTAGGATTTTATCTCTCTATCTCTCTCCATTTTATAACCACTTTCTTAATAAACTTTGACTTAGGTCATTGTTTTTCCTTTTATTTCTTAATCAAGTGCTTTAAAACACTTAAGCATATTCAAAGATCTTTTCATAAGACCTAAAAAACACAAACTTAATTCAAACTCTTTTGCCACTTTGGCTTTTCCATGTGTAGCGGTAAATTCATGATCATCAAGCTATGGGTAAGCTAGACATCAATTAAACAAGAGTCGCCACCACGCTTTTATTGTTTCCAAGGGAAAAGAGAAAAGTACGAACAAAACCCAAGAATAAGAAGTTTTCAAATCAAAACTAATAAAATGCCAGAGATTACAGGTAAGGGGGTTGGTTGCACAGAGGGAAGGTGTTAACACCCAAAGTGTCCTAGGTACTCCTAGGGAGCCCTTTTTGTGTGCATATGTGTTTTTGTACAAATGATGTTTGCAAATAAAAAGAGTGTGTGAATGAGAAAAGAATTCATTAATTATATTTTTATGTTTTACAAGACCTTCAGACTTGTGCCTACGTACCAACATAAAAATGAGGGATCAAAACCTCGTAGTTCGTGGTATCAATTTCAAAGTGAGTGCATTGCTTTTAACAAAAATTTAAGTTTGAAAGGCACAAAGGCCTAAAAATTGTTTGAATGCGTGTTAGTTCTTTTTTGCTTTTGAAATTTTAAGTCAAGTATAGTTAAGTTCATTTACAACTTTGATTAAGAAAATGAGTTTAAAAATGCAATGGCATAAGGCCAAAGTTTCTAGTTTGCAAAAATGGTCAAAGTTTAGAAATCAACAAACACAAGCAAAGAAGATTTTAAAAGGGGGGATATTTTGAAATTAAAGAAGTAGGGAGGAAATGAAGAGACTAATCCTAAGCACAAATTTAAAAGTTGAGAGTTGAAAAGATCTGATCGATGGGCTGCAATCCAATAGACAAGAATTTCATATAGAAACCCAAATTTCCCTTGGACTTTAGAATCAAGCAACAAACAATGCACAAAATATCAACTCGAAGAGCTAGGCATCAAATAAAGATAGCCACATCCAAGCTTAGCAACTCCATGATCTTCTTCAAATTTGCCCATGTAGCAGATGAATTTCAAGATGGCATAAATCACAGGTTCAATATAACAGCTTCACCATGATCATGTTGCAGATGAACTCAGATGGATCTTCAATGATGTATGAGATGGGTTTTCAAATTCTAAGCACTTGGTTACCTGAAAGTTGGCATTGGCCAAGTCCTTTGCATATGGAGTGTTGCCTAAAGTCTAAGTCGAATTGTCTCAGATCAAACCAACAGTCTACACAAGATATTTTTTAGGGTTTTTGTTCTTATTATGTATATTAATGGTCAAAGACCACACAAACAAACACAATATACACAAACAAAATATATCACAAAATATGGTCCAAGTGGACAAAGTGAAAATGACATTAACATAAACAATTTGAATGGTATGAATAATGGCAAATAAATAAAGCTCGAAAATTAAATTGCATTAAAAATAAATGACTTGAAATTAAATGTTAGTTGTTAATGAGTTAGAAGTTAGTATTGATTTTGCTTTGCTTTTGTTTTAAGTCATTCTTTGGAGAACACTTAACTCACTTATCACAAGCATGGATCCTTGAACCAAGACATCTTCCAAAGGAAGGAAAAAAGGCCAAGTTTCCATATAATACCATGAAAGATGAGAGATTTACAATCTTATTAACTAGAATGTTATGCCTTTTGTGTCAAAATTTAACGTTATGTTAAGCAATTGTAATTAGACTTATGTAGAAGTCACAACTATTTGAGGTCGACCAATAGAATTTTGGTGTTAATGCATGTTAGAGACATAATATGATGAAGTATGCTCATGAAACATACCACACACAAAAAGAATATGCCAAGTGGGGGCCTAATCTCATCCATGCTTATGTTAATTTTGCAATCAACTAGCCTTAGGATATTAAGATATCATAGGTCCATGACATGAACGCATAAAGAAGGGGAATAGATGAAGAGAGGGGGGGGGGGGGGGGGAATGAATCAAACACAAATTGG
This sequence comes from Lathyrus oleraceus, assembly GCF_024323335.1. Classification (NCBI taxonomy): domain Eukaryota; kingdom Viridiplantae; phylum Streptophyta; class Magnoliopsida; order Fabales; family Fabaceae; genus Lathyrus; species Lathyrus oleraceus. The sequence continues at coordinate 149,777,755 of NC_066585.1, forward strand.
ACAAAGGAGGACTTTTACCAAGTTAAGATCATTCATTCATTTTGGAAGATGGAATGTACATTCCATCAATCCCCTAAATTCAATGATCTTAACCTAACAAAGTCAAATCAACCTTGACCAAGGCCCAACAACACAAGTTAAACTCACAAAGTTAATTAAAATGGCTCTACACAATTAATTTGGCAATTAATCAATTAAAAATATTAAAAATAGTGCATTAAATTAAATATGGTTGGTCAATTTCCTAAAACCTCATCAAAATACCAAAGAAATGGCCATGAGATTTATCATAGGTCAAACAAGGTCGAAGGACCTTGGAGAAATTTTTTCAGAATTTTTGGAAACTTAAAAGCATTTTTAAATAATTAAAAATATTCAAAAAATCAATTAAGTCATGAAAAATATTAATAATGATCCAAAAAATAATTTTAATTCAGAAAATGAAATAGGATTTTATTTAAAAAGAATTGGTGAAACTCTCATATTTTTTGGATTAATATTAAAATTAATATGAAGTAATGAAATACAAAGGAATAAAAATAAAAATCAGATAATAAAAAAAACGTGGACCACTTGATCTCCCTCATTAATTGAGGTGGCAGATCAAGTGGTGGAGAGGGCACGCTCCCTGGTGCACGCTAGTCAACATTCCACACGTTTGGTAATCACAATGAGCGCTTCAGATTAAAACGTTTTAAGTCAAATCAATGGCTCTGAACACTTCCAGCTCATCGCCGGAGCCAAAGGCCGGTCATCTTCTTCGATGACCCTGGTCGGACTGGTTCATTCATCACCATATCATAAATGAAAAAGGAGGACATAATCTTAAAGAAAGAATGGCGTAGATCACGAATATCACCTCAATTTAATTTAACTCCAAATATATAGAGAGATACGTGGAGTTGAATTTTGAGGTGTGTCAACTGAGTTGCTTCAATTTGATCTCAAAGCAACTCAATCTTCTTGCCCACATTGGTAGGACTTTAGACAACCAAGGATCCAAGAGAATTGATGAGAATTGAGGGAGAATCGAAGAGAAGAAAAATCTAGAAAAATACCTTCAACGTTGTGCAGAAATGGATCTCTCTTGCTTCAATTTCTGCTTGATCTTGCTTATGGAGCTTGTGGAAGTGGATTAAGAGTGATGCAAAGCTTTGGATCCTGGAGTTTTTGAATCTCCAAACAGTAAGATTCAAACTCAATTTTCAATTGAAATTTATCAGGTTTTCCTTTGAATGGTGAGGGTTTCAATGGTTGGAGGCAAAGTTGGCGCGCAAGGTCCTTCAAACTGAAGCATTAGACCTCTATTTATAGAAAAAGATGAGTGTTATTTGCACACTTGAAAATACTTCCAAAATTGGCAATGCAATGTACATGCTTGCATGGGCGTGTTCAGGCCCATGAAGCAACTCTACTAGGTCCATAATCAACTGAAATGAGGTCTGAATGAAGCTTGGATTGCAAGGAAAATATATTTGAATGTTTGAAGCACAATTCTTGCCAACTGATACAAACCTGTTTAAGCCATGCGAAACCCCTCAAACCTTGTCCAAAATGAATGAATTAGGATTCTTTGGAAATCTTAGATCAAGATGAACAACTCTTATGTTGAACACTTTTCCATTTGGAAATTGTATCACGGTGAATTTTGAGGTGGAAGTTTGGAAATTTCAACATGTCAAAATATTTTCTAAGTGTCAAGCCACATGTTCAATTATTCCACTTTGCCTAACTTTTTATGTGAGCTCCAAATGAGAAACGTGTCTTCATCAAAGTTGTATCTCTTTCAGAAAACTTCAAAATGGTCACAAATTTGACATCATTTGGATTTGGGATGAGTGAGTTATGCATTTTTGAAGTTGAGGAAAACCACTTGTTCAATGGTATTGGTCCAAAATGACCTATAATGTATCCCCGTATCACATGCTTATAAAAGTTGAATTAGTTCTTACTCCAAACATAAAAGTTGTATTAGACACCTTGAATTTAATTGTGCAACTTGGAAATCTTTCATCTCATAGAAATTGAGCAAGTTATGGCCTTGGGAAGTTGACATTCAAATTAGGGTTTATACAAAATGACCTATAATGTTTTAACATAGAAAATGACTTTTCAAGCAAAATTAGCTCTAGACTTCAACATGAAAGTTGTTTAGAATGTCATTTAGAGTAACGTTTCTCTTGGGATAATTTTCATATGATAAAAATTGTAGGAGATAGGGTCTAGGGGGACCCAATTTTGATCAGATGAATTTATCTGGCCAACCACCATCAACCAACTTGCTAACTTTCAATTCTCTTGACTTTTTCGGCTCATGGTAGATCATATATGCATAAGGGAATGAAATTTGAAATACCCCTTGATAAATTTGATCAATTGGTGAAGAAGCTTGTTGAAGAAGTTACTCAAGATACCCAGATGAACTAGGGTTTCCAAGGTAAACTAACTCCAAACTCTTGAAGAAATCTTGATCAAAATAACATGTAGAGATCATGGGGACTCATATATAATGCCTAGAGCCATTATGGATCATTCCTTGGTTGTGATCTTAGCAATAAGGGTCTTAAACCCTAGATGTGAACTTGATAGATCAATAGTGATCATGCCCTACCTACAAAAGAGTTAGACAAATACAAAGACATATTTTTGGTATTTTGGTTAGTGAAATGATAAAATACAAGTATGATACAATCACATGGTGCTTGGTGATCTCTCCCAAAACAAACCCAATGAAAGAGGGGTAAGGAGGATGCCAAGCTATGATCCCAATGCTAATCCATATGATGAGATTGCATGAGGGATCTTAGGGTCACAATTGGGGTCTTACAGCTGCCCCTATTTAAGGACATTCTAACTGAGGAGGTTAAGGTTAAAATCTTTGTATCGACTCAGTAGAATGGGCTTAAATAAAAACATATAGAAACAAATTTTGGTCCCTAAGAGACCTAATGATGCATATGATATGGATGTAAAAGAAAATCTTTGTGGGGAAATATTTCCACAGAGGAAAAGAAGTCAGAGAGACCGAAGGTCCGCAGGAGCATGATGCATTCCATAAGGAAAAACTCACTGGGGAGACAGAGACTCTGAGGGGATAAAAGAGGTTGTGCGTAGGCCATGCTACGAGTTAAAAACTGCTGGGAGACTAGAGGAATTTTATGAAAATGGAAAGACTCAGTCGGAGAAACAAAAGACGTCCGTAAGGGAAACAGGTAGATCAGAATAAAACTGAAATACTCGAATCCTGTGGGAAAAGTGATTTCATCAAGGAAATACGCACTCAAATCATCTGGGGAAGAAATAAACTTCAACATAGGAGGAGCAGAAATCTATTATCCACTACCTGTTACTGGGTAAGGAGATAATAAAATCTGATCAGAGAGGACACCCATTACCGATTAGGGTAAACATATCAAGGCTGACTCACTGAGGGCCGTCTGGAAGTGCATTCATTACCAGTTACTGGGTAAGAATAGACTTGCTGGGGAAAAATTGCAGAAATAGAATTTACAACTACCGGTTACTGGGCAGAAGACCAAAGATGAGAATATTCGTCACCGGTTAAAGTGATCATATCAAGGATAGACTCAAAGGAAAGAGAATTCGTCATCGGTTAAGATGAACATATCAAGGATAATATTGCCTGGGAATTATTAAGGAGGATACCCGTCATCGGTTAGGATGAACATATCAAGGATAAACCACCTGAACAAAAAGTAGGAATTACATCTATCCAATGTTGGATAGAATACCACAGAGAGGATATCCGTCACCGGTTAAAGTGAACATATCAAGGATAAACTCTGCAAAGGGAGAAAAGCAGGATTTACAACTACTAGTTACTGGGCAGAAGACCACAAAGAGAAGGAAACCTGTCATCGGTTAGGATGAACATATCAAGGATTAACTCTCTAGGGAACAAGTAGGGATTACAACTACCCTTTTACTGGGTAGAATACCAAAGATGAGAATATCCGCCATTGGTTAGGATGAACATATCAAGGATAGACTCAAAACAGGGAAAGAAAATATCTGTCACCAGTTAGGATGAACATATCAAAGATATACTTCTTGGGGAAACATGAAGATGAATCTGCTGGGGAGAAAAATGTTACTTTTTCCGGGTATTGGGCAAGAAGTAGAAAACTGCAACCTAAGAAGAACATTACCAGTTACTAGTTAATAAACTCTTAGGGGACCTGAAGCATCGATCTAGGTAAGATCTAGAAAGAAAACAGTCAATCAAGACTCAACCCAATGAGGATATAACTCAAGGGGAATAGTTCCATCCAGATAATCAACTGGGGAGGAAGTTGAAATAAATCATCATCCACGAGGAAATAACTCAGTGGGGAAAGGAGAAAGGTTAAAGTATTTCTGCTTAAGGGGATGACACTCTATAATTGAAGGATGACAGACACCAAACTTGTATGGGGATAAAGTACCACCATAACAGAGAATTAAAATCACAAGAATGAATCAACAAGTGTGATGATGTAATAATGAAATTATATTAGTGTATATGTATATATGTGTATATATGATGATTATACTGACAACACGATCACGAAGGATACAAAGATGTCGCAGATTTGAATCATCAATATAATTCTCGGCCAATCCATAAAAGAGGGAAACAACTGCTATAGAAAAGTGAAATCAATATCCCGAAGGCTCAACCCTAGCTGCAGAAACAAAGGAGATCTGCTGAGGAAAACCATTATCAAGTCTGCGGGGAATTTTAGGTCAACACCATATCAAATGGGAGACAACCATGCAAGGGATAAACACAAATAACTGCTCAGAAACCAGGAAGAAACTCTGACTGGGAGCGAATCTGATGGCGACTGGTGGGGAAACCAAAGTCCTATCAGAACCATGCAAACTGCTGCGGAGAATCATTCTTACTCTTCTGGAGACCAAATATAAACTCGACTGGGGAATACATACTAAACTCCGCAGGGGATTAATCAACCAACTCAGCTGAGGTGACGAAGAAAAAAATCGTCTGGAGAAAACAACAAACACTGAGTGCTGAACAACACTATCGGGGATGAAAGAGAAATTGTGCCTACTGCTTGGGGAGAACCAATAATGCTCCACACTTAGGGCTTACTTCTTTCGAACCATTGTTGATATTCCTCTTAAATGAAATTGATTTCTTAAAATTCATGCTTTTATATGTTTAAGAAAAATGACTTTGATTTAAAAAATTTAATTTCAAGAGTGATCATAATAAAATTTAAATCTATTCGGCTGAATTAAACAAGAGTAGAAATAATTGGATAAAAGTTCAACTTTATTTAATAGAATGGTAGTCTGTAAATGACAAGACTCCATAGATCTTTACAAAGTCGAAAATGGTAATTTACATGGAAAAGAGTTACATCGAATACAATGATCACTAATCGTTCTACCAACTCTTGATATCCACTGTGCTCTTGGCTGCTATTGGGGATCAGAATCCAACCGTTGTGCTCAAGATCGTCTTCAAAACTGAAGATCAACAGGATGCAGCTACTTTCCAGAATCCCTAATTTTTGCATAAATTGCCTCATAGCGGGGTACTCAATTTATCGGGATAATTCTTTCTATTTTGTGTCTCTAATTTTTTCCTGGATCGCCCTTTCAAGTTTTCAGTCCACCGAGACGCTCATTTTTTCCTAATCCGCCCTTTAAGGTTTTCAACTTAGCGAGCTATTCTTTTATTTTTAGGCGAAGTATTTCTTGACTGCATCTGCGTTCACAGGACGAGTGAACTCTTCACCATCCATGGTTGCAAGAATCAAAGCGCCGCCTGAAAAGGCTCTCTTAACAACATATGGGCCTTCATAATTAGGAGTCCATTTGCCCCAAGAATCTGGTTTGAAAGATAGAATCTTCTTGAGCACAAGGTCACCTTCTCTGAACACACGAGGTCTAACCTTTTTGTCAAAAGCTTTCTTCATCCTCTGCTGATATAACTGACCATGACACATGGCAGTCAATCTCTTCTCTTCAATCAAATTCAGCTGGTCATATCTGGTTTGACACCATTCAGCTTCAATCAACTTGGCTTCCATCAAGACACGCAGTGAGGGGATCTCAACCTCTACTGGGAGCACAACTTCCATACCATATACAAGAGAGAAAGGGGTTGCCCCTGTTGAAGTGCAGATGGATGTATGATACCTGTGCAAAGAAAATGGGAGCATTTCATGCCAATCCTTATACGTTACAACCATCTTCTGAATAATCTTCTTGATGCTCTTGCTTGCAGCTTCAACATCCCCATTCATCTTGGGTCTGTATGGAGAAGAATTATGATGTGCAATCTTGAAGTCTTTGCAAAGAGCTTCCACCATATTATTATTCAAGTTTAATACATTATCAGTAATGATCTTACTTGGAATACCATAACGGCATATGATCGGATTCTTGATAAACCTTACAACAACTTGCTTGGTTACATTCGCATACGATTCCGTTTCAACCCATTTTGTGAAGTAGTCAATAGCCACCAAAATGGAACGATGTCCATTTGATGCTTTGGGCTCAATCATGTCAATCATATCGATTCCCCACATGGAGAAGGGCCATGGGGAGGAAATGACGTTCAATAGTGTCGGAGGAACACGAATCTTATCTACATAAATTTGACACTTGTCTCTCAAGGGGAACCCAAGTTGAGGATGAGCCAAAGCAGGGTTGTAGTTAATTCCTCCTTGTGTACCAATGAGAGGCACATTAGAGAATTCACCACAACAATCAATAATCTCCAAACTGCTCAAAGAAGGATCATACCAAACTATATCATCATTAGTGAGAGACATAAGTCTCTGAGACCATCGTAGACATTGTTTATTTTCCACAAAAGCAGGTGTCTGAGGCAAGTGAGAAATAAACATCTTGTACAGAAGAGGAATACAACAAACAATCATTCCACCACCTTTAGAATTCCTTAGATGCAAAGAGAAGTACATATCACCTAACAGAGTAGGCACAAGATTCCCAATCAATAAAATTCTAATGGCATTAACATCAACAAAACCGTCAATGTTAGGGAAAAAAGCTAGTCCATAGATGAGCAACACAAAGATAGCTTTGTAAGACCCCAATTTGACCCTAAGATCCCTCATGCAATTTCATCATAAGCATTATCATTGGGATCATACCTTGGCATCCTCCTTACCCCTTTTCATTGGGGTTGTTTTGAGAGAGATCACCAAGTACTTTTTGATTATATCATACTTTTATTTTATCATTTCACTAACCAAAATACCAAAAATATGTCTTTGCATTTGCCTAACTCTTTCGTAGGTAGGGCATGATCTCATTGATTCATCAAGTACACATCTAGGGTTTGAGACCCTCATGAACAAAGAGCACAACCAAGAATTGATTCAAGAATGGTTATGAACATCATATATGAGTCCCAATGTTCTCTACATGTTATATTGATCAAGTTTGCTTCAAGAGTTTGAGGGTGATTTGCCTTGGAAACCCTAGTTTTACTGGGTATCTTGAGTAACTTCTCCAACAAGCTATCTCACCAATTGATCAAATTTCTCAAGGGGAACATCAAATTTCATCATCTTATGCATATATGATCTACCATGAGCCAAGAAAGTCAAGAGAACTGGAAATTAGCAAGTTGGTTGATGGTGGTTGGCCAGATGGATTCATCTGATCAAAACTGGGTCTCCCTAGACCCTATCTCCTACAATGTTCACCATATGAAAATTATTCCAAGAGCAAACTTACTCTAAATGACATTCCAAACAACTTTCTTGTTGAGACCTAGATCTAGTTTTTCATGGAAAATCATTTTCTATGTTGAAACATTATAGGTCATTTTGTCTAAACCCTAATTTGAAAGTCAACTTCCCAAGGCCATAACTTGCTCAATTTTTATGATATGAAATATTTCCAAGTTTCAAAATCAAATTAAATGTGTCTACTTCAACTTTTATGTTTGTAGTGGGAGATGATTCAACTTCTTTGAACATGTGATATGAGGCTACATTATAGGTCACTTTTGACCTATACCATTGATCAAGTGATTTTTCCAAACTTCAAAAATGCACAACTCTATCATTTAAAATCCAAATGACATGAAATTGGTGACCATTTTGAATGTATTTGAAATATATACAACTTTGATGAATACACGTTTCTCATTTGAAGCTCCCATAAAAAGTTAAGCAAGGTGGAATATTGAGACATATGGCTTGACACTTAGAAAAGTTTTGATATGTCAAATTTTTCCAAACTTCCACCTCAAATTTCTCCAAGTTCCAAGCTCCAAATGAAAAAATGTTCAACATCAAACTTGTTCCTCTTGATCTCACCTTTCCAAAGAGCTCAAACTCATTCATTTTGGACTTGAAATGCATAGGCTGCGCATGGCTTAAACAGGCTGATATCATTTGGCATGGATCCAACTTCAAGCATCAATGTTCAATTGCCTTGCATTCCAAGCTTGCTTCAACATATCTGATCATTCATTTTTGACTTCAAACTATCATTTCATGGGCCTATGCACGCCCATGCGCCATGCTATCATCATTTTGCCAAAATTGGAAAGTGAAAAGAGTGTGCAAATATCACTTGGATTTGGCTATATATACAACTGCATTTGCTCAGAAATCACACACACATCGTGCCAGCTTTGAATCCCCATTGAAAACCCTTCACTCTCATAGGATAACCCTGATAAATTCATTTAAATTTGAGCTTGAATCTCCACTGTTTTGGAATTCAATTCTCCAGGAATCCATTGCTTCTAAACCTTTCCATTCCTCTCCTGCAAGCAAGTGAAGTGAAGCCAAGCATAATTCAGATCAAGATCTAGCAAGTTCAGACCTCCATTGAAGGTAATTTGCAGAAATTTTAAACTCTTCGATTCTCTCGATTTATTGCTCAATTCCATTGATTCTTGAGTTGTCTGAAGTCCTACAAATGTAGGCAAGAAGATTGAGTTGCTTTGAGGCCAAATCGAAGCAACTCAGATCATGAACCTCATTTTTCAATTCCACATATCTCTTAATATATTTGGAATTGGAGGAATTGGAGGTTATATTCGTGTTTAGTGATGTTTTTTCTTTAAGATCATGTCCCTGTTTTGTATTTTAGTGATGGTTCATCTTGACCAGTCCGGTGGAGCTCACCGGGGAAGATGACCGAAGCTTTGGCTCCGGCGATGATGTGTCTCACATCTAGACCACATGATCCTCAAGCCACGTTTTAATCTGAAACGTTTGTTTTAATTACCAACGGTGCCACGCAGTTGACTCAGGTGTACATGGAACGCGTGTTTTGGATCATCAGATCTGCCACCTCAATTAATGAGGGAGATCTAATGGTTCACGTATTTTTGGATTTTCTGAATTTCATTTTAATTTCATTTTCTTCAATAATTCATAATAAATTTAATATTGATCCAAAAAATATGGGACTTTCACCAAAAAAATTCAAATATTTTTCTCTTTCATATTCTGAATTAAAATTATTTTTTGGATCATTATTAATATTTTTCATGAATTAATTGATTTTGATTTGTTTTTAATTGTTTAAAAATATTTTTAAGTGTCCAAAAATTATGAATTTTTTTCTCCAAGGTCCTTTGACCTTGTTTGACCTATGATAAATATCATGGCCATTTATTTGGTATTTTGATGAGATTTTAGGATTTGGACAAAACATATTTGAATTTAAAACATTATTTTATTATTTTTAATTGAATAAATGCTATTTTAATTGTGTTGACCATTTGTATTGACTTAATTGAGTTTCTTATTTGTTGTTGGGCCTTGGTCAAGGTTGATTTGAATTTGTCAAGTTAATATTATTGGATTTAGGGGACTTATGGAATGTACATTCCATCTCCCAAAATGAATGAATAATATTAATTTGGTAAAAGTCCTCCTTTGACCAATTTGTGATCTCATTTATCCCTTTCCCTCTTCATCTAATTCCCCTTCTTCATCCATTCATTTCCATTTGGTCAATGACATCTCAAAGTCCTAATGCTAGTTGATTGAAAGATTAACATGAGTATGGATGAGATTAGGCCACACCTTTTACATATTTTTTGTGTGTGGTATGTTTAATGAGCATAATTTATAATACTATGTCTCCAACATGCATTAACACCAAAAGTATATTGCCCAACCTCAAATAGTTGTGACTTCTACATAATTCCAATTACGATTGCTTAACATAGCGCTAAATTTGTGACATAAAAAAGGCATAAGCATTCTAGTTAGTGAGATTGTAAGTCTCCCCTCTTCCATGGTAATATGTGGAAACTTGGCCTTCTTTCCTTCCTTTGGAAGATGTTTTGGTTAAAGGATCCATGCTTGTGGCAAGTGGGTTGAGTGTTCTCCAAAGAATGTCTTGAAATCAAAAAGCAAACAAAACTAACCACTAACTTACTAACTATTAACTTTTACTTTCAAGCTTTTACTTTAATGCAATTTACTTTTAGTACTTTATGAAGGAGAATTGCGGTCCAAAACGCAGCGGAAATTAAAATTTTCTCCTTTAGAGATCCTTACGAATGGTCATGATCAGTGATAGAATATTTACCTCTTGTGGCGATTGAAACCTTTGGTGTAGATCTCTTGTGACGATCAAAACCTTTGATGCAGATCCACGAAGCGATCACGAACGTTGAACGATGACAACGTCTCTACTCAGTCCACACGAACGGGTTCCTTCAATCTCAGTGCTACCTGGTACGAATGAAGGCTTTGAGTGAGAGAGAGAGAGTGAGAGAAAACGAAAATAATGCAACCGCCAATTTATGCTTCTGCACAAGGGTTCTATTTATAGAACCACTTGTGTGGGCTTCAAGCTGAAAAGCCCACTTAAGTGTATTTTGGCCCATATCTTATAATATGCCCAAAATCACTTAAGCTCATGGTACCTTACCATATTTCGTATTCTACTCAAGTACACCGTACCTTACGATGTTCCATAACTCACTTAAGGGCACCGTACCCTACGGTATTCCTCAGTTACTCTATCTCTCATCAATCCGTCCTTTGTGTGTGACCCTGTAGGTTTTCGTGACGTTGGCAATTATATTAAATCACACATTTAACATAATAAACAGTGAGCGGTATCTAGCAACACATCACTGCTACCCAAGACACGAAAATGTCATGTGATCTGACAAAACCATCTGTGATAATAATTATGTGTATAATTACCCCTTTGCCCTTATGTCTATATTGAACACAAGGCATAGACCGTGTCATCCTTGTCCAGTTCAATATTGGGCCCATAGACATTTATCCTGTTATGCAGGATGGGCAAATTCCATCTAGGTCACTCATGTCCCTCAGCATGCTTTGTGAAGTACCCATCAACTGTCTTTATGGTTATCCAGTTACGGACAACGTTGGATCAGCAATAAAGCACTCGACTCTACATCTAGGGTCCATAGTGGTTTCAGGTCGAAGAGTGGAATACACTATTATCACCATGAGAATAACTTATGACACCTTGCATAACTTTCTATATAGTATTCTCATAGTGGGTCAATCCGGTATAAATATTACTCCTAATATTCATACCTATGTTTAAGACTTGATAACTCTTTATCCATGATCCATGAGATGTGATCATCAGTCTACAAACATAATAGTCTTAATGCTTTAATGTTATCCCACTTCACACTAAAGCTCGACTACGGATACTTTAGGAATAGTGTCCTTATGTTTAATGTGTTCTCATGATTAAGTCATACTTAATACATTAAACGGACTATCTATTCCAGGGACTTTATTAATCAACCATAATAAAGAGAATGCCTTTTATTATTAATAAATAATTCGATACAAGTACCAAAATGTATTGGCCTCTAGGGCTTACACCAACACTTTATATCATTTTCCATTATACATATCATTCTAATTGTTTATGTTAATATAATTTTCACTTTGTCCATTTGGACCATATTGTGTGATATACTTTGTTTTTGTATTGCTTTGTTTGTGTGGTCTTTGACCACTAATGTACATAATAACAACAAAAACCCTAAAAGACTTTTGAGTGGACTGTTGGTTTGATCTTGTCCAATTGGACTTAGAATTTAGGAAACATTCCTTTGCTAATGGACTTGGCCAATGCCAATTTGTTGAAGAACCAAGTACTTGCAAATTTGAAATTCATCTGATACATCATTCAAGATCTCTCCAGTTCATCTGCAACATTGATCATTGTCAAGCTGTTATGTTGGACTTGTAACTTGTGGAATTCATTTGCTACATAGGCTATTTTGAAGAAGATCATGAAGTGGATAAGCTTGGATGAGGCCATCTTTATTTGATGCCTTTGCTCTTCAAGATTGATATAATTGTGCATTTGTGTGTTGCTTGATTCTAAAAGTCCAAGGGAATTCTGGGTTTCTATTGACATACTTGTCTTTTAGATTGCTCCCATTTGGTCATATCTTTTCAACTTTAAACTTTTAAATTTTTATGCATAGGGTAGTCTCTTCATCTTCTCCCCATTTCTTTAATTTCAAAATCTCTCCCTCCATTTTCAAAACCTTCTTTGTGTGAACTACTTTTGTTCTAAACTTTGACCACCTTTTGCAAAAAGATAGAAACTTTGGCCTTATGCCATTGCATTTTCAAACTCATTTTCTTAAATCAAACTTGTAAATGAACTTAACTATACTTGACTTAAACTTTCGAAAAGCCAAAAAGAACTAACTCATTCATACAATTTTTAGGCCATTGTGCCTTTCAAACTTAAATTTTATTAAAACCAGCACACTCATTTTGAAATTTATAGCACGAACTACGAGGTTTTGATCCCTCATTTTTATGTTGGTGCGTAGGCACAAGTCTGAAGGTCTTGTCAAACACAAAAAATATAATTAATGAATTCTTTTTCCCCCATTCTATTTGTTTGTGAATATCACTTTGTACAAAATACATATGCACACAAAGAGGGCTCCCTAGGAGTACCTAGGACACTTTGGGTGCTGTAGCGGGGTTTTCGTTACCTTTAGGTTTATTGTCTAAACCAAAAGCAAACATACAATTCGAGTCGCCACCGCACTTTTATTTGTCCAAAGGAAAGGCTAAAAAGCGAACAAAAGTCAAGGTAAGAAGGTTTTCAAATCAAAAACTAATAAAACTGTCAGAGATCTGGGTAAGGGGGTTGGTTATGAAATGGGAAGGTTTTACGCACCCAAAACATCCTTAGTACTCTAAGGGGACCCTTTTTGCAAATATGTGTTGTAGGTTGGTATTTGTGAAAAGATTTGTACAAAAGATTGGGGGGATGAGAAAAGAATAGATTATATTTACAAATTTTTTTGTTTGAATGGATGAACCCATTGCCTACGTACCATCACAAAGGAGGATCAAAACCTCGTAGTTCGGGGTAAAAATCTCAAAAAATTGGTGAATTGATTTGTCCAAAAGCCTTAAGGTCTTTTGCTATCAAAGGGAGAAAACTCAACCTAAACCAACAATCCACCATGTGAGGAAGGCTTCAACATACTAGTGAGGGGTTAACCCTATAATAAGCATGGAAGACTTATAATCCAATCACTAAGGATGAGGTGAGATTTACATCAACCACTATGATAACTCAAACCTATGACTAATGTTTATGAAAAGGTTTTAATAATGTGGCCATTGGAACCACAAAAACAACTTGAAGTGAGTTATATTTTCAAGTTAGATTTATTTACAAAATAAAGTCAAAGTTGGATTAAGACTTATTCACAATGAGTATTTATAAAAATGGTTTTGAAAAGTCAAAGGCATAAGGCCTAGGTTTCTAGTTTGAAACAAAGTCAAAGTTTAGAAAATGATTTTTGGCTTGGGTTAGAGTGGGGAGAAGAAGAGAAGGGCTAGTCCTAAAGCATATGAAGATAAGAGGGAAAAGATAAACCCTTGGAGTTACTTTTCTTTAAATCATAGAGATGATTCAAGATGCTCCTTTCCTTTGGACTTAGCACACAAACAGGCAAACAATTTGAATTCAAGCTCCTAGGATCTCCATTTGGCTTGTCTCTCTTAACTTGGCTACTCATGACAATGGTCCTCTTTCACAATCTCAAGGTAGGATCCCTATCACACAAAAGCAAACATCAAAAAGTTCACAACACAATAAGGGGAATGGACAAAGAATAAGTTTGGATGAGAAGTCCTTTAAGATCAACTTTGAAATTTAGCATTCTAAAGGCATGAGGCCTAGTTGCTCTTCAACAAGTTTAGCATTCTAAAGGCATGAGGCCTAGTTGCTCTTGAACTCCTTTAAGCATAGGTAAGTCCTAATTCTAAGTCCTTTCTCCTTTTGTATTTGGTTCACACAAAACAAACACAAGACAACAATATATTTATATACAATAATGGGCTCAAATGAGCAAAATCAAAATGACATAAACATAAAATATGTGCTCAAGTGAGCAAAGTGAAATCAATATGAATAATGAACAAGAAATAAATGACATTAAAAGTAAATGGCAAAAAATTAAATGCTCAAATTAAAGTTAGTAATTAGTGTAGGTTATGTTAGTTTGTCATGAGACAATGTAGCGCTATGTTAAGCAATCGTAAGTGGACTAATGTAGTAGTCACACCTATCTGAGGTCGATCAATAAAACTATAGGCAAATAACACAAGTTAGAGATCATGACTAGTAAGCCAAGCTCCATAAACTTGCCATGCCAAAACAAGAGGGGAAGGGCCTTGTATTGTCTTTAGGTTATTTGCTTGACCAAGAAGCAACCTATCTTGGACACAAAACAACTCACTTGATCATGGATCAAGTTGAGTTTGGTTTGGATCAAAGAAGGTTAAACCTCTCATTTGTCAAGACCAACCACAAGAAACTTAACTCATTGGCCATTGATGGAAAGAATGGGATGAAGATGAAAGGGAGGGAAAAAGAAGACAAGTATCAAATCTAATTGATCAAATGTGGATCAAACCAACATCAATCAACACCAAACAGAAAAGAAATGAAGATTACAAGTCAACAATATTTTTTTTGGTATTTTTGAATAAAAAAATGCAAATAAAAAATAAACAAATAAGGTCAAACCTCAAATTTAATTCAAATCAACTTCAACAAGTCCAATTAAATTCTCATAGATTCAACATAGTCAAACAAGCTTTGACTAATTTTCTCACCAATTTTGGAAATCAGAAACTATTTTAAAACAATTAAAAACACTAAAAAATAACACAATATGAATTAAAATCTCAAATAAATCTCAAATCAAATAAGAAATTGATGAGACTATTTTTCATTGACTTATCATGATCCATAGGTGTTAGGAAAATATTTTTGGATTTTTTAAAAGTCAGAAAGTATTTTAAAATGAATTAAAACTATTAAAAACCAAATAATTTACAAAAAAATATTAAATGAAGTCACAAAAATAATTAAAAATCAAAATATGAAACTAGATTTTTCAATAAAATTTTTGGAGTTGGTCTCATATTTTTATGACTTCAAATAAATTTTTTATGAATTTTTGAAAATAAAAGGAATTACCTGAAAATAAAAGAAAAATAGAAATAAATGAAAAATGGGCAGTCACTGGATGAGATTCATTAATTGACGTGGCAGCCAAGGACGGTCCAGATGTGAGGGCGCAACGTGCGTTCGAGTCAAATGCGTGGCACAATGAATTAAATGAAGTACACATAATGGATGCACACGATTAAAACGTGAGAACCAAATCCAAAGGTTGTGGATGTGTACACGTGGTGATGGTGGTGGAAACCACCATCTTATCCGGTGAACCAACAATCTCCGGCCACCAGTTGCAGAGATTTTTTTTAATAAAAATGGAAAATAAGGATATCAAGTTGAAGCTCGTGTGATATAGATCACCACTGTATCCATGGATCTTCCTCACTCTTCCTATATTGAGAGAAATGTGAAGTGGAAGATCATGGTGTCCAAACTGAAAGTGCACGAAATGGAAAATTGAAACCACCATTGGCTTGCCTCAAGTGTGAGGACTTCAGAAAACCACACAAACACAACAATATCACATTGAATTACAAGTTCTAGATCCAAAAAGTTTGAAGGTATACCTCTAAATTGAAGCTCTTCAGGCCACAAATTCTTCAAGATCTTGACTCCTCTTTGCTCTAGGGATGTAGTGGAGATGATAGGCTAAGGAATTGAGCTTTGAAAATCAACTAATGATGTTGAATTTCAAGCTTGAAAGTAAGAAAAATTTCTGGAAAATTCCTTTGGTATGTGAAATTCTGGTGTAGTCAGAATTCAGATGTTCTACTCCAAGTTATGACATCTGATCCAACATTGTAACTAATACTGCAAGGCAGTTATTAACCCCTGTACTAATATGCACACATTTACAGAAGTCACAACCTCTCCTTCTATGTCACCCTAGAATGGAGGAACACCTGGTTCTTTGCAGTAGGGATCAATCATAGCACTCACTTCTGTTGTTTTCCTACACAGTTATCAGCACGATGTCTCAATAGTGAGTTGGACATCATCTGTTACATTGTTCCAGTTTGTTGGCCATGTACTTGTATTTCCTAAAATAAAGGTTGACCGAGTTAAACTAGTTTCCACTTATTAAGGAGCTAACAAATAGGCTATTTGCTAGGTTCATTAATTATAGATTAGTTGTTGGTTTCCTGGATTTTAGCTCAGCTGTTGGATTCCTAAAGAATAGCCTGAGAAAAATCCTGAAACAGAAAAACCAATCATCCTACACTTTAGCACATGCTGTTAGGAATGAATGTCACAACATTCAGCTCAACAGCCAGAACATATGCTGATTCTGTTAAGTTCCTGAGAACTGACTGTGCTAAATTTGCTGTACTGGGAAAAGACCAACCAGTCTCTACTGCAGTATCAACCTACAGGAACAACTGTCAATGCATCCAGTTTGACAGATTCACAATGATCCTTTGGCCATGTCTGTTATCCTCGTGAAGACCAGACTTAAATAAATACTGAACTGAAACCAACCTGCCTATTATTCAGTATATGCTGTCACTGATGAACGTCACAACATTCTGATTGACATTCAAACAGAAGGTAATATACCAGGTCTGTTATCATCTTGATAAGCAGACTGGAATATCAGCTGTGTTATGGCAGAAGTATTAAAACATGCAGAAGGAAAACAAACACAGGAAATTGTTAACCCAGTTCGGTGCAACATCACCTACGTCTGGGGGCATACCAAGCCAGGAAGAAGATCCACTATCAGCAGTATTAATTCAGAGTTAAACTCCCCCGTTTACAACTCTTCACTTAATCCCTACCCAATGCAATCTATACCTAGGAACTCCTAGATAGAAACCTCCAGTTTCCATTCCTATCACTACAAATACAATGTAATGTTCAAACAACTTGAACTTGCTTCACAGCTTTGTTCAAGCACATAATCACTCTTGCCTACAGTCTTAGAGTTACAAAAACTCTCAGCTTTGAACACTGAGAAACACATGGTAACCTTCCCACAGATTGGGAGGTTTACCTCACACACACCCCTAAATTTTCATTCTAAGAGGCTTACAACAACTAGGTTACAATAAGCTATTTATAACCTAATCACCCAACTGGATTTGGGCCTTCAGAAATCGCAGCAAACTTGTTCTTTGCTGTTACAAATACAGCAGAAAATTTCTGCTACAAACAAGGTCTTCAATCCTAAAACCTCTCCATATATATCTCCTTATTTTGAGCCTATATATCTTCTGATTGAGTCTTTAAGACCTCCACATGGGAGTTAGGATATTCACCAAGTATCCTCACTAATCCCAGAATATATACTGAATTAATTCATTCAGTTTTCTACACATGTACGATGTCACAGGTATGATGTCGTGACATCGTACATGACATGTTGGTCCAGATGTTGAACTTCTTCAACCCAACATATTAAAACAACAGAGATGATTACATTATTTGTTTTACAAAATTAATGCCAATCCTAAGGTATTAACAATATGGCTATGGTTTCAATGCTGCAGCATTTCAGATATCCAAAAGGTTGATGAATGAATGAGAAGGAGGCTTTATTTATAGCTGAAATTGGTTTTGCATCATGCTTCCCTTGTGTGCATGTCATTTGAAAATGGATATGCATGGGCCTGTACAGGCGCATGTGAGGCCCAATGATGGGTGCAAAACCATGTTGAGTTCATTTGGAATAAAATTGGACATGTACATGAAGTGGAATCAGCTTGCATACCAAGTTATCACATGAAATGCCAAAGTGCACATAAATGAAGAGTTCTTTGAAACTCCCAAATGGTAAGTCCAAAAAAGTAATGTGAGTAATGGTTGGAAAGCCCTTGAAATAAGGAACAAAAGTCATGTTGGACAAAAATTCATTTGGCATTTGGAAATTAATGAAAACTGGCTGTAAAAATCCAAGTACAAAACATGTTTAAGTCACCTTTGAAAATTTTCACCAAAAGTAAGCCTATTCAAACCCCTCTGTTTGCATGATACAAGCTTCAAATGGAAAAATCTACAACATAAAAGTTGTATATCGTTTCAAGATAATCAATTTAGACTCAAAGTTTGCATCATTTGAATTTTCTATGACAAAGTTATGGGCATTTGAAGTTGGGTACTTTTTCAAATTCAATGAATTAGGTCCAAGATGACCTATAATGTTTTGTATTATCACATGTATTTATTTTGGGATTATGAAATTTTGTCCAACATAACATTTGAATTAGACATCTCAAGCTTTCCAATTCATTTGGTCTCACCTCAAAATCATGAAAATTAAGGAAGTTATGCCCTTGGTAAGTTGGCCCACAATTAGGGTTTCAGTCAAAATGACCTATAATGTTTTGCAATGAATCATGACCTTCAAAGTTTCAAATGGAATTTTGATGAACATGAAAGTTGTTAATATGGTTCGTAAGAACAATATTTTGCTTGGGGTCGTCTTCATTTGACAAACACATCAAATGTTACATCTCAGTGGACCTCAGTTTAGTCAGATAACTTGACTGGTCAACTTTTCAAGGTCAAACTTCCAATCTTGATGAATGAATGATTGAGGATCCTCAAATAGGCTCATATATGCATAAAATAATTAATGAAAGAACTTAACTTGATTAAATTTTATCATAGGTTGAGGTTGCTTCATGAGCAAAGGCACATTCAAGGCACAGTTGAATTAGGGTTTCCTTGGGAAACAATCCTCAAGCCCTTTGGGTTATCTTGATCAAATTGGCAAATTGAGATACTTGGGAGACATATATGATGATTAGGAGATTTGTGGGCCGTTGTCATGCTTTTTCTCATCTTCATTTGGCCATTTCATTGAGCTTAGGAGCCTCCTAGGAGCATGGGTACACATGATCACTTGAGCTTCAAAACAAAAAGAGTTAGTGACATATTTTTGTGCTTTTGGTTAGTAACCAAAATAAGAAAAGCAATAATATACAATACAAGCATGCTTGGTGGTCTCAAAACACTCACACAAGTCCCACCCCTAGGGTTAAGGAGCCAAACATGCTATGATCCTTGAGGTAATGCACTTGTGCAATAACATGATGCCATGAGGGATCTGATGGTCAAAATTAGGGTCTTACAGATGCCCCTATTTAAGGTCATTCTAGTCGGAGATATGAAGGTTAAAATCTTTGTCTCGACGAGATAAAATGAGCTTAAATAATAACAAATAGACAAATTTTGGTCCCTAAGAGACCTCATGATGCGAAGGTATGTATGCAAAATAAAATCTTCATGGTGAATACTTGCCACGAAGGAAAAGAAATCAGGAGAAACTGAAAAATCCATAGGAGTAACACACTCGCTAGGGAGACAGAGACTCTGGGGGGAAATAAGGTAAAAATGTGTGAGCAGGTCACAAATTGAAAACTTGCTGGGAGACACAAGGAGATTCCACGAAAATAAATCGATGGAAATACTTGAGCTGACGCAAAGATACATGTATTGGGGAATATGCCAATACAACAAAACTATCCACAAAGGATACATCGGATAACAATCCGGACTCAGACGGGGATGTCCATATAGACTCAGCTGAGGAAGCAACACCGAGATATTACCGGTTACTGGGTAATGTAAGATCCTAATTTTGACCCTAAGATCCCTCATGGCATCATATCATTGCTCATTTGCATTTGCCTCAAGGATCATAACATCTTGGCTCCTTAACCCTTGGGTTGGGACTTGTGTGGGTTGGTTTGAGACAACCAAGCATGTTTGAATTGTATATTATTGCTTTTCTTATTTTGTTTACTAACCAAAAACACAAAAATATGTCACTAACTTTGTTGGTTTTGAAGCTTAAGTAGTCATGTGATCCAAGGCTCCTAGGAGGCCCCTATACTCATTGAAGTGGCTAGATGAAAGTGAAAGCAAGCATGACAATGGTTCACAAAGCTCTCAATCATCATATATGCCTCCCAAGTATCTCAATTTGTCAATTTGATCAAGATAAACCAAAGGGCTTGAGGATTGTTTCCCAAGGAAACCCTAATTCAACTATGCATTGACTATGCCTTGCTCATGAAGCAACCTCAACCTATGATCAAATACAATCAAGGGAAGTTCTTTAATTCCTCATTTTATGCATATATAAACCCATGTGAGTGTCATCAATCATTAATTCATCAATATTTGAAGTTTGGACTTGAGAAGTTGATCAGTCAAACCATCTGACTATTTTGAAATCCACTGAGACCTAACTTTTGATATGTTTGTCAAATGATGATAACCCCAAGAGAAAAAATGTTCTTAAGAACCATATGAACAACTTTAATGTTCATCAAAAATCCATTTGAAACTTATAAGGTCATCATCCATTTCAAAACATTATAGGTCATTTTGGCTGAAACCCTAATTTTAGGTCAACTTCCCAAGGACCTAACTCCTTCATTTTTCATGATTTTGAGGTGGGACCAAGTGAATTGGAAATTCTAAGATGTCTACTTAAATTTGCATGTTGGACAAAATTTCATAATCCTAAAATAAACACATGTTATAATACAAAACATTATAGGTCACTTTGGACCAAAGTCATTGAAATGTGAAAAAGTCCAACTTCAAGTTCCCATAACTTTCTCATAAAAAATCCAAATGATGCAACATTTAAGTCCAAATTGATTGTCTTGAAAGTATATACAACTTTGATGTTGGAGGTTTTGTCATTTGAAGCTTGCATCATTGAAGCAGAAGGGCTTGAAGTTGGTCCATTTTGGCAAAATTTCCATATACATGTTTTGTACTTTGAACTTCATGGCCAGTTTTCAATATTTTCCCAACTCCAAATGGATTTTTGTTCAACATAACATTTGTTCCTTATGTCAAGACCTTTCCAACCATTCCCCACATGCCTATGTTTCAATTTTGCAAATGGCATTTTCGAAGAGTTGAAGTTTTATGATCATTTATGGAAACCATGTTAAATCTTTGTGCACAAGCTAATACATTGCAGTCTGCACGTCCAAACCATCTCACATTCATTTCAGCTTGCATTTGTAATAGATTTTGGGCCTCACATGCGCCTGTACAGGCCCATGCATGGAGCACCCAATTCACATGCACACGAGTTTGATCATGCATTGCATCAGCTCTTGCTATAAATACACATGCTTGCTTCATTTGAAAACCAACCTAAAGGCGCCTGAAGCTCTGCACAACTGAATCCCCAACCCTCCATTAAAGGAATTCTGATTTTTTTCTTCACTTTTCAAGCTCATATTTCAACTTCATTGGTTGATCTCTGACTTATAATTCCTTAGCCTTGCTTCCTTGTTACTTCAAGATCAAGCTGCACTGAAGAATTGGATTGGATCAAGCACCGAAAAGTTGCTCTTCAAAGGTTTTCCCTCCAACTGTTTTCCTTCGAATCTCCTTGGATATTGAACATTTTTTGTGTTGGTTGGTACCTCTGAAGTCCTCATGTGAGAGGCAATTGATTTGTGCTTTTAATTTTGTGAATTGAGCAAGTTCATGAACTTTTAAGTCAACTTTGACCATTTTTTGTATATACTTCTAATTGGTAAATATAACCCATTCAAATTTCTTTTATGGTTTCAATGGCCACTTCTTAATCAAATTTTTTATAACCTTTAGCTATTAGGTTTGAGTTATCTTTGTGGTAGATGTAATACTCACCTTTGTCCTTAGTGATGGACAATGATCCTTCCATGCTTATTATAGGGTTAACCCCTCACTAGCATGTTGAAGCTATCCTCACATGGTGGACTTGTGGTTTTAGGTTGAGTTTTCTCCCTTTGATAACAAAAGACCTTAAGGCTTTTGGACCAATCAATTCACCAACTCATTTTGAAATTTTTACCCCGAACTACGAGGTTTTGATCCTAATCTTTTTTAAGATGGTACGTAGGCAATGGGTTTATCTATCCAAACACAAAAATGTAAATAAATTGTATATTCTCTTCCCATCTCTTCAATCATGTTTGCACAAATTTTTCACAAAAACAAACAACCTTCACAACAAGTATGAAAAGGGTTCCCTAGGAGTACCTAGGATGTTTTGGGTGCCTAACACCTTCCCATTGCATAACCAACCCCCTTACCCAGATCTCTATTTCTTTTACTAGTTTTTGTTAAAACTATTAGGTTTTTGTTCGCTTTCTAACCATTCCTTTGGATATATAGAAGTGAGGTGGAGACTCGACTTGTATGATTTACCTTGGATTTAGTCAATATCTCTAATGGTAACGAATACCCCGCTACACATATGTCTTGGATGTGCTTGAATGTCCACCATAGGGTGAAGAGTGACAATGCTCTATGATATTTCTAACTTCTTCTTCTGGGACGCAAGGTCGAAAGATGTTATTTGTTCCTCTTTTAAAAAGGAGTGGTTCGTCCCAATAGAAATGTCTTATATCTTTAAAGAACTTCTTCTTTTATTGATAATTGAGGTCAGGTGGTATGATATCAGCGGCTAGATAATTCACAAAATCAGCATACCATGGTACTCTGCTAATTTCTGAAACTATCCCAAAGTTGTCTCTATCAGGTTCAAGGGGAACGGTATCTAACTTAGCTATCAATCTATCATAGGTGAAATCATCATTTATAGGTAAATGGTCTGGCTTCAAATGCTCTAGTCTGGAAAGATGGTCAGCAACTACGTTTTCTGTTCCTTTTTTATCTCGAATATCTAAGTCGAACTCTTGTAGCAAAAGGATCCATCTGAGTAATCTAGGTTTCACATCCTTTTTGCTCAGAAGGTAACAGATAGTTGCATGGTCTGTATAGACTATAATCTTAGATCCGACAAGATAAGACCTAAATTTATCAATTGCGAAAACTACAGCTAAGAGTTCCTTCTCTGTTGTTGTATAATTTAGTTGAGCAGCATCTAGGGTTCTACTAGCGTAATATATTACATGTAATTTCTTATCTTTTCTTTGCCCTAAAACAGCTCCTATAGCGAAATTGCTAGCATCATAGATTATTTCAAAGGGTTGAGTCCAATCCAGAGTTTGTAAAATGGGTGCTGAAATTAGTGCTTGTTTTAAACGATTAAAGGCTTCGATACATTTTTCATTGAAAATGAATTCAACGTCTTTCATCAGAAGGCCGGTCAGGGGTTTTGTTATTTTAGAGAAATCTTTGATGAAGTGTCGGTAGAAACCGGCGTGTCCAAGAAAACTACGGACTTCTCTAACTGTCTTAGGAGGGTTAAGGTTTTCTATAACTTCTATCTTTGCTTTGTCGACCTCAATGCCTCTTTCAGATATTATATGTCCTAACATTATGCCTTCTTTAACCATAAAGTGGCACTTCTCCCAGTTTAACAAAAGGTTAACTTCTACGCATCTCTCTAGGATTTTCTCAAGATTAATGAGGCAATTCTCAAAGTCGAACCCACATACCGAGAAATCGTCCATAAATACTACCATAATTTCGTCGAGATAATCTACGAAGATTGACATCATACAACATTGGAAAGTAGCTGGCACATTACAGAGTCCAAACAGCATTCGTCTGTAAGCAAACGTTCCGTAAGGATAGGTGAAGGTTGTTTTCTCTTGATCCTCGGGGTGTATGGGTATTTAGAAAAATCCAGAATATCCATCCAGATAACAAAAGTAAAAGTGTCTAGCAAGACGCTCAAGCATTTGATCTATAAATGGAACGGGGAAATGGTCTTTCCTAGTTGCCTTATTGAGTTTCCTATAGTCTATGCACATACGCCATCCGCCTTCTATATGTTTAGCTACATGCTCGCCCTTCCCGTTCTGCACGACTGTGATGCCTCCCTTTTTGGGTACCACATGTGCAGGACTTACCGATTTACTATCAGAGATCTGATAGATTATACCAGTTTCTAGAAGTTTAAGGACTTCCTTCTTTACCACCTCACTCAATACAGGGTTGATTCTTCTCTGATGTTCTCTGGAAGGTTTTGAATCTTCCTCTATCGAGATCCTCTGCATACACACGGATGGGCTTATACCTTTTAAATCAGAGATGTTGTATCCTAAGGCAGAGGGGTATATTCGTAAAACATTCAAGAGTTGGTTTGTCTCGTCTTGGTTTAAGGTGGCACTTGTGAAGGCAAGCCTCTAAATGGTTTTGATGAAGACAACATTATTCATTCAAGAAGTTATGCATGCTCAAAAAGGAAATGGATCAAGACATTGAAGCGAGAACAAGATTTCATATTATTTAAAGTCTTGAAGATTTATCTTGGATTGATCAAAGGTATAACATTCATCTCTTGATAATGTTTATGCAAGTGTTCAAAAGTGTCTCATGCATGCTATATAAGTTTAAGGGTGTTAGAAAATATATGCCATGAGTTTCATGCTTTTAAAGAATTGTTTTTAAATCTTTTTTAACAGTGTTAATCGGTTAACACTTTGGTTAATCGATTAACCAGTTGGAATTTGAATATTTTTTTAATTTCTTTAAACCTGCAGTTGTTGGTAAATTATGGCGTTTTGAACCGCCGTAATTTGCATCGTTTTGAAGCAGTTTTTTACTTTTGAATATTTTCAGCACGTTGAGGTGTGTTAACCGATTAACACATATGTTAATCGATTAACACTGATGCAGTGGCTAAAAATAGGCAACTTTTCATGTCTTTGTGTCTAAAACTTTTCTCAAATGAATCATGGCATCCCCTCATCATTGATACCTATTTGTAGAGATGTTTTAGCAATATATAAACATCATAATGTCAGAATTTCAAACATACCTCCTTTGCATAAAACTTCAAAA
Organism: Lathyrus oleraceus; assembly: GCF_024323335.1. Lineage (NCBI taxonomy): Eukaryota > Viridiplantae > Streptophyta > Magnoliopsida > Fabales > Fabaceae > Lathyrus > Lathyrus oleraceus. The sequence goes on from NC_066585.1 coordinate 149,802,961, forward strand.
ACAATCGTTTACATAAAATATTCATTTTCACAAAGTGTTCATAAAACTTTCAAAAGTGTGAAACTTGTGCATCAAACTTTCATATATTATTCATCTAAGTTTCATCATACACTTGAACAATTGCTTGTACATTATTAAAGTGATTGTTACATAAGGAGAAGATCAATCAAGAGAAGATTGATAGTACTACACTTTATTCAAATCATCAAAGAAGATTTATTTCTGTTTGACTTGTGATCCAGGGTTGTTGGACACAAGGGTTAGTGTTGAAGAGGATTGTTCTTCATACACTTGTTTACCTATAGGTTAGATAGTAAGCATCACCATTGGTGTGAGTAGGCTGTACAATAATTCTAACTATAGTGAAATCTCTTTCGAGTCGAAAGGGGAGTGGATGTACCTTAGGATTGTGAAGGGAACCACTATAAATTCCGGTGTCTTTTTACTTTCCGCAATTTATTTTTCCGCACTTAAACGAAAAATAACCAAAAACCGGAAACAAGATCGAAGAATTTTTAACCACCTAATTCACCCCCCCCCCCCCCCCCCCCTCCTCTTAGGCACATTTACAACTTACAATTGGCATCAGAGCAAGTTTTAGGTAACTTGTTCCTAAAGATTCAGATGGCTTCCGCAAACAATGATCTTGTATTTAAAGATGGTGGTAGTAGTAACAAGCCTCCTTTGTTTTCCGGTCAATATTTCGACTTTTGGAAAATCCGTATGAAGGCACATTTAGAAGCACAAGGAAGTGACATATGGGAGGCGGTTCAAAATGGTCCTTTTGTTCCTACAACGGTTGTTAACGGCGTCGGCTCATCAAAGCCTAAAACTTCATGGGATGATGATGATAAGAAAAGGGTTCTCTATGATAAAAAGGCAATTAATATTTTACAAAGTGCACTTGGAATGGATGAATTCTTCCGCGTCTCAACATGTACAACGGCAAAGAAAATATGGGATACTCTTGTAGAAACTCACGAAGGAACGGCCGAAGTCAAGAGATCTAGATTGAACACGTTAAGTCAAGAGTACGAGTTATTCCAAATGCAACCGGGAGAATCAATCCTCGACTTGCAAAAAAGATTCGTGCATTTGACAAATCACTTGAAAGCACTTGGTAAGACACTAACTAATGATGAACTTAATCTTAAAGTGCTTAGGTCTTTAACAAGAGAATGGCAACCCAAAGTGACGGCGATTTCTGAAAAGAAAAGTTTATCAATAATGACATCCGCTACTTTATTCGGAAAGCTTCAAGAATATGAGACGGCACTTGGACTATTGGAGAAACATGAGGTCCAAGAGAAGAAATCCAAGAGCATTGCCTTAAAAGTTGATTCCAAAGTTGTGAAGAAAGAAGACAATCCCGAAGAGGACGAAAACTTTATGCGTCTTGTAAAAAGACTAGGAAAATATTTTGGTGCAGAAAATAATATTGGAAACTCTAGTTACACAAGAAGAAAGAAGTTCTCAAAGAACAAAGAAAGAGAAACATCAACATCCAATGAAGACATTACATGTTATGAATGTGGAAAACAAGGCCACATCAAACCGGAATGTCCCAAACTCGCAAAGAATCGTGACAACAAAGGAAAGAAGGATTACAATAAGAAGTCCTACATTGCTTGGGATGACAATGAAATAAGTTCTTCATCGGATTCCGATAGTGATCAAAGTGTAAATCTAGCATTGATGGCATCACGTCATTCCGACGATGAAGGCGATGAGGTTAGTAGTAACTTTTCAATTTTTGATAATGATGCTCAAGGAGCAATTGATGAACTTTTAAGTGAATGCAAAATTCTATACAAAACCATTTCATCCCAAAAGAAACAAATTTCATCCTTAGAAGAAAAAAATTTGCTTTGGAAAAATATATTGAAAGTGAAAAACAAAAGTTGATGGATGAAAAACAAAGTCTTGTATGTAAGAATTGTGAGTCTTTATCTTTTCAAATTGTTCAACTTAAAAGAGTTTTAGAAAGATATGAAAAAGGTCAAATTGGCTTGGAGGAAATTCTTAAGCACCAAAGGTATTCTAATGATAAAAGTGGATTAGGATATTCTAAGTTTTCCAAACCAAGCACAAATGAGACCATTTTTGTTAAAGCAAGTGAACAAGTTGTTAAAGAGAAAGTAAACAATTCTAAAAGTGTGCATCAAAGTCATAAAAAGGAAATGATTGCTAAGAAGAAGAATTATGTTCCTAGATATAGAAGTCATTTTTAACCTACTTGTTTTTATTGTGGAATCAAAGGCCACACACCTAATGCTTGTTATGTTAGAAACTTTAGTGTTGCTCAAGGCCATTATGTATGGGTTAAGAAAGGAACTAACTATCAAGGACCCAAAGCAATTTGGGTACCTAATAAAACTTAATTGTTTTGTAGGTTTACTTGGAGACCACTTCAAAATCTATGCTTTATTGATAAAGTGGTTGTTCTAAGTTTTTGATGGGAGGCATAAACTAACTTTCAAATCTAGTTCCAAAGTCCAAGGGTTATTTCACATATGGGGAATACCTTAAAGGAAGAATTCTTGGCATTGGCAAAGTTGAAGCACTAACTTTCACATCCAATTGAAGATATACTTTAAGTTGACAAACTAAAGCATAATCTTCCAAGTATAAATCAACTTTGTAACAAAGACTTCAAAATCATGTTTCGGCAAGAATAATTATTTGATGAAGTCTCTCATGAGGTAAAACTCATAGGTAAACATTATTATTTTGTTTTATTCTTAATTTTTCATGATTTCTTTACATATTTCAAGTCTTTTCCCATCCTTTTTGCTAATGACAAAGGGGGAGAAGAAATATGTGTTTGTGTTTGTTTTTCTCTAACAAAGTGCACCTAGAAAAGACTCTCTAAATATCATGAATTTAGGGGGAGCATTGATCAAGGGGGGGCCTTTTGTGTTAGAGAAACAAAAATAGAGCAAACCTTCAAAATTGGGTTGTCATCATCAAAAAGGGGGAGAATGTGAAGGCAAGCCTCTAAATGGTTTTGATGAAGACAACATTATTCATTCAAGAAGTTATGCATGCTCAAAAGGAAATGGATCAAGACATTGAAGCGAGAACAAGATTTCATATTATTTAAAGTCTTGAAGATTTATCTTGGATTGATCAAAGGTATAACATTTATCTCTTGATAATATTTATGCAAGTGTTCAAAAGTGTCTCATGCATGCTATATAAGTTTAAGGGTGTTAGAAAATATATGCCATGAGTTTCATGCTTTTAAAGAATTGTTTTTAAATCTTTTTTAACAGTGTTAATCGGTTAACACTTTGGTTAATCAATTAACCAGTTGGAATTTGAATATTTTTTTAATTTCTTTAAACATGTCGTTGTTGGTAAATTATGGCGTTTTGAACGGCCGCAATTTGCATCGTTTTGAAGCAGTTTTTTACTTTTGAATATTTTCTGCACGTTGAGGTGTGTTAACCGATTAACACATATGTTAATCGATTAACACTGATGCAATGGATAAAAAGAGGCAACTTTTCATGTCTTTGTGTCTAAAACTTTTCTCAAATGAATCATGGCATCCCCTCATCATTGATACCTATTTGTAGAGATGTTTTATACATAAACATCATAATGTCAGAATTTCAAACATACCTCCTTTGCATAAAACTTCAAAAACAATCATTTACATAAAATATTCATTTTCACAAAGTGTTCATAAAACTTTCAAAAGTGTGAAACTTGTGCATCAAACTTTCATATATTATTCATCTAAGTTTCATCATACACTTGAACAATTGCTTGTACATTATTAAAGTGATTGTTACATAAGGAGAAGATCAATCAAGAGAAGATTGATAGTACTACACTTTATTCAAATCATCAAAGAAGATTTATTTCTGTTTGACTTGTGATCCAGGATTGTTGGACACAAGGGTTAGTGTTGAAGAGGATTGTTCTTCATACACTTGTTTACCTATAGGTTAGATAGTAAGCATCACCATTGGTGTGAGTAGGCTGTACAATAATTCTAACTATAGTGAAATCTCTTTCGAGTCGAAAGGGGAGTGGATGTACCTTCGGATTGTGAAGGGAACCACTATAAATTCCGGTGTCTTTTTACTTTCCGCAATTTTTTTTTCCGCACTTAAACGAAAAATAACCAAAAACCGGAAACAAGATCGAAGAATTTTTAACCACCTAATTCACCCCCCCCCCCCCTCTTAGGCACATTTACAACTTACAATTGGCATCAGAGCAAGTTTTAGGTAACTTGTTCCTAAAGATTCAGATGGCTTCCGCAAACAATGATCTTGTATTTAAAGATGGTGGTAGTAGTAACAAGCCTCCTTTGTTTTCCGGTCAATATTTCGACTTTTGGAAAATCCGTATGAAGGCACATTTAGAAGCACAAGGAAGTGACATATGGGAGGCGGTTCAAAATGGTCCTTTTGTTCCTACAACGGTTGTTAACGGCGTCGGCTCATCAAAGCCTAAAACTTCATGGGATGATGATGATAAGAAAAGGGTTCTCTATGATAAAAAGGCAATTAATATTTTACAAAGTGCACTTGGAATGGATGAATTCTTCCGCGTCTCAACATGTACAACGGCAAAGAAAATATGGGATACTCTTGTAGAAACTCACGAAGGAACGGCCGAAGTCAAGAGATCTAGATTGAACACGTTAAGTCAAGAGTACGAGTTATTCCAAATGCAACCGGGAGAATCAATCCTCGACTTGCAAAAAAGATTCGTGCATTTGACAAATCACTTGAAAGCACTTGGTAAGACACTAACTAATGATGAACTTAATCTTAAAGTGCTTAGGTCTTTAACAAGAGAATGGCAACCCAAAGTGACGGCGATTTCTGAAAAGAAAAGTTTATCAATAATGACATCCGCTACTTTATTCGGAAAGCTTCAAGAATATGAGACGGCACTTGGACTATTGGAGAAACATGAGGTCCAAGAGAAGAAATCCAAGAGCATTGCCTTAAAAGTTGATTCCAAAGTTGTGAAGAAAGAAGACAATCCCGAAGAGGACGAAAACTTTATGCGTCTTGTAAAAAGACTAGGAAAATATTTTGGTGCAGAAAATAATATTGGAAACTCTAGTTACACAAGAAGAAAGAAGTTCTCAAAGAACAAAGAAAGAGAAACATCAACATCCAATGAAGACATTACATGTTATGAATGTGGAAAACAAGGCCACATCAAACCGGAATGTCCCAAACTCGCAAAGAATCGTGACAACAAAGGAAAGAAGGATTACAATAAGAAGTCCTACATTGCTTGGGATGACAATGAAATAAGTTCTTCATCGGATTCCGATAGTGATCAAAGTGTAAATCTAGCATTGATGGCATCACATCATTCCGACGATGAAGGCGATGAGGTTAGTAGTAACTTTTCAATTTTTGATAATGATGCTCAAGGAGCAATTGATGAAATTTTAAGTGAATGCAAAATTCTATACAAAACCATTTCATCCCAAAAGAAACAAATTTCATCCTTAGAAGAAAAAAATATTGCTTTGGAAAAATATATTGAAAGTGAAAAACAAAAGTTGATGGATGAAAAACAAAGTCTTGTATGTAAGAATTGTGAGTCTTTATCTTTTCAAATTGTTCAACTTAAAAGAGTTTTAGAAAGATATGAAAAAGGTCAAATTGGCTTGGAGGAAATTCTTAAGCACCAAAGGTATTCTAATGATAAAAGTGGATTAGGATATTCTAAGTTTTCCAAACCAAGCACAAATGAGACTAATTTTTGTTAAAGCAAGTGAACAAGTTGTTAAAGAGAAAGTAAACAATTCTAAAAGTGTGCATCAAAGTCATAAAAAGGAAATGATTGCTAAGAAGAAGAATTATGTTCCTAGATATAGAAGTCATTTTTAACCTACTTGTTTTTATTGTGGAATCAAAGGCCACACACCTAATGCTTGTTATGTTAGAAACTTTAGTGTTGCTCAAGGCCATTATGTGTGGGTTAAGAAAGGAACTAACTATCAAGGACCCAAAGCAATATGGGTACCTAATAAAACTTAATTGTTTTGTAGGTTTACTTAGAGACCACTTCAAAATCTATGCTTTATTGATAAAGTGGTTGTTCTAAGTTTTTGATGGGAGGCATAAACTAACTTTCAAATCTAGTTCCAAAGTCCAAGGGTTATTTCACATATGGGGAATACCTTAAAGGAAGAATTCTTGGCATTGGCAAAGTTGAAGCACTAACTTTCACATCCAATTGAAGATATACTTTAAGTTGACAAACTAAAGCATAATCTTCCAAGTATAAATCAACTTTGTAACAAAGACTTCAAAATCATGTTTCGGCAAGAATAATTATTTGATGAAGTCTCTCATGAGGTAAAACTCATAGGTAAACATTATTATTTTGTTTTATTCTTAATTTTTCATGATTTCTTTACATATTTCAAGTCTTTTCCCATCCTTTTTGCTAATGACAAAGGGGGAGAAGAAATATGTGTTTGTGTTTGTTTTTCTCTAACAAAGTGCAGCTAGAAAAGACTCTCTAAATATCATGAATTTAGGGGGAGCATTGATCAAGGGGGGGCCTTTTGTGTTAGAGAAACAAAAATAGAGCAAACCTTCAAAATTGGGTTGTCATCATCAAAAAGGGGGAGAATGTGAAGGCAAGCCTCTAAATGGTTTTGATGAAGACAACATTATTCATTCAAGAAGTTATGCATGCTCAAAAGGAAATGGATCAAGACATTGAAGCGAGAACAAGATTTCATATTATTTAAAGTCTTGAAGATTTATCTTGGATTGATCAAAGGTATAACATTTATCTCTTGATAATATTTATGCAAGTGTTCAAAAGTGTCTCATGCATGCTATATAAGTTTAAGGGTGTTAGAAAATATATGCCATGAGTTTCATGCTTTTAAAGAATTGTTTTTAAATCTTTTTTAACAGTGTTAATCGGTTAACACTTTGGTTAATCAATTAACCAGTTGGAATTTGAATATTTTTTTAATTTCTTTAAACATGTCGTTGTTGGTAAATTATGGCGTTTTGAACGGCCGCAATTTGCATCGTTTTGAAGCAGTTTTTTACTTTTGAATATTTTCTGCACGTTGAGGTGTGTTAACCGATTAACACATATGTTAATCGATTAACACTGATGCAATGGATAAAAAGAGGCAACTTTTCATGTCTTTGTGTCTAAAACTTTTCTCAAATGAATCATGGCATCCCCTCATCATTGATACCTATTTGTAGAGATGTTTTAGCAATACATAAACATCATAATGTCAGAATTTCAAACATACCTCCTTTGCATAAAACTTCAAAAACAATCATTTACATAAAATATTCATTTTCACAAAGTGTTCATAAAACTTTCAAAAGTGTGAAACTTGTGCATCAAACTTTCATATATTATTCATCTAAGTTTCATCATACACTTGAACAATTGCTTGTACATTATTAAAGTGATTGTTACATAAGGAGAAGATCAATCAAGAGAAGATTGATAGTACTACACTTTATTCAAATCATCAAAGAAGATTTATTTCTGTTTGACTTGTGATCCAGGATTGTTGGACACAAGGGTTAGTGTTGAAGAGGATTGTTCTTCATACACTTGTTTACCTATAGGTTAGATAGTAAGCATCACCATTGGTGTGAGTAGGTTGTACAATAATTCTAACTATAATGAAATCTCTTTCGAGTCGAAAGGGGAGTGGATGTACCTTCGGATTGTGAAGGGAACCACTATAAATTCCGGTGTCTTTTTACTTTCCGCAATTTATTTTTCCGCACTTAAACGAAAAATAACCAAAAACCGGAAACAAGATCGAAGAATTTTTAACCACCTAATTCACCCCCCCCCCCCCCCCCCCCCCCCTCCTCTTAGGCACATTTACAACTTACAATTGGCATCAGAGCAAGTTTTAGGTAACTTGTTCCTAAAGATTCAGATGGCTTCCGCAAACAATGATCTTGTATTTAAAGATGGTGGTAGTAGTAACAAGCCTCCTTTGTTTTCCGGTCAATATTTCGACTTTTGGAAAATCCGTATGAAGGCACATTTAGAAGCACAAGGAAGTGACATATGGGAGGCGGTTCAAAATGGTCCTTTTGTTCCTACAACAGTTGTTAACGGTGTCGGCTCATTAAAGCCTAAAACTTCATGGGATGATGATGATAAGAAAAGGGTTCTCTATGATAAAAAGGCAATTAATATTTTACAAAGTGCACTTGGAATGGATGAATTCTTCCGCGTCTCAACATGTACAACGGAAAAGAAAATATGGGATACTCTTGTAGAAACTCACGAAGGAACGGCCGAAGTCAAGAGATCTAGATTGAACACGTTAAGTCAAGAGTACGAGTTATTCCAAATGCAACCGGGAGAATCAATCCTCGACTTGCAAAAAAGATTCGTGCATTTGACAAATCACTTGAAAGCACTTGGTAAGACACTAACTAATGATGAACTTAATCTTAAAGTGCTTAGGTCTTTAACAAGAGAATGGCAACCCAAAGTGACGGCGATTTATGAAAAGAAAAGTTTATCAATAATGACATCCGCTACTTTATTCGGAAAGCTTCAAGAATATGAGACGGCACTTGGACTATTGGAGAAACATGAGGTCCAAGAGAAGAAATCCAAGAGCATTGCCTTAAAAGTTGATTCCAAAGTTGTGAAGAAAGAAGACAATCCCGAAGAGGACGAAAACTTTATGCGTCTTGTAAAAAGACTAGGAAAATATTTTGGTGCAGAAAATAATATTGGAAACTCTAGTTACACAAGAAGAAAGAAGTTCTCAAAGAACAAAGAAAGAGAAACATCAACATCCAATGAAGACATTACATGTTATGAATGTGGAAAACAAGGCCACATCAAACCGGAATGTCCCAAACTCGCAAAGAATCGTGACAACAAAGGAAAGAAGGATTACAATAAGAAGTCCTACATTGCTTGGGATGACAATGAAATAAGTTCTTCATCGGATTCCGATAGTGATCAAAGTGTAAATCTAGCATTGATGGCATCACATCATTCCGACGATGAAGGCGATGAGGTTAGTAGTAACTTTTCAATTTTTGATAATGATGCTCAAGGAGAAATTGATGAACTTTTAAGTGAATGCAAAATTCTATACAAAACCATTTCATCCCAAAAGAAACAAATTTCATCCTTAGAAGAAAAAAATATTGCTTTGGAAAAATATATTGAAAGTGAAAAACAAAAGTTGATGGATGAAAAACAAAGTCTTGTATGTAAGAATTGTGAGTCTTTATCTTTTCAAATTGTTCAACTTAAAAGAGTTTTAGAAAGATATGAAAAAGGTCAAATTGGCTTGGAGGAAATTCTTAAGCACCAAAGGTATTCTAATGATAAAAGTGGATTAGGATATTCTAAGTTTTCCAAACCAAGCACAAATGAGACCATTTTTGTTAAAGCAAGTGAACAAGTTGTTAAAGAGAAAGTAAACAATTCTAAAAGTATGCATCAAAGTCATAAAAAGGAAATGATTGCTAAGAAGAAGAATTATGTTCCTAGATATAGAAGTCATTTTCAACCTACTTGTTTTTATTGTGGAATCAAAGGCCACACACCTAATGCTTGTTATGTTAGAAACTTTAGTGTTGCTCAAGGCCATTATGTATGGGTTAAGAAAGGAACTAACTATCAAGGACCCAAAGCAATTTGGGTACCTAATAAAACTTAATTGTTTTGTAGGTTTACTTGGAGACCACTTCAAAATCTATGCTTTATTGATAAAGTGGTTGTTCTAAGTTTTTGATGGGAGGCATAAACTAACTTTCAAATCTAGTTCCAAAGTCCAAGGGTTATTTCACATATGGGGAATACCTTAAAGGAAGAATTCTTGGCATTGGCAAAGTTGAAGCACTAACTTTCACATCCAATTGAAGATATACTTTAAGTTGACAAACTAAAGCATAATCTTCCAAGTATAAATCAACTTTGTAACAAAGACTTCAAAATCATGTTTCGGCAAGAATAATTATTTGATGAAGTCTCTCATGAGGTAAAACTCATAGGTAAACATTATTATTTTGTTTTATTCTTAATTTTTCATGATTTCTTTACATATTTCAAGTCTTTTCCCATCCTTTTTGCTAATGACAAAGGGGGAGAAGAAATATGTGTTTGTGTTTGTTTTTCTCTAACAAAGTGCAGCTAGAAAAGACTCTCTAAATATCATGAATTTAGGGGGAGCATTGATCAAGGGGGGGCCTTTTGTGTTAGAGAAACAAAAATAGAGCAAACCTTCAAAATTGGGTTGTCATCATCAAAAAGGGGGAGAATGTGAAGGCAAGCCTCTAAATGGTTTTGATGAAGACAACATTATTCATTCAAGATGTTATGCATGCTCAAAAGAAAATGGATGAAGACATTGAAGCGAGAACAAGATTTCATATTATTTAAAGTCTTGAAGATTTATCTTGGATTGATCAAAGGTATAACATTTATCTCTTGATAATATTTATGCAAGTGTTCAAAAGTGTCTCATGCATGCTATATAAGTTTAAGGGTGTTAGAAAATATATGCCATGAGTTTCATGCTTTTAAAGAATTGTTTTTAAATCTTTTTTAACAGTGTTAATCGGTTAACACTTTGGTTAATCGATTAACCAGTTGGAATTTGAATATTTTTTTAATTTCTTTCAACATGTCGTTGTTGGTAAATTATGGCGTTTTGAACCGCCGCAATTTGCATTGTTTTGAAGCAGTTTTTTACTTTTGAATATTTTCTGCACGTTGAGGTGTGTTAACCGATTAACACATATGTTAATCGATTAACACTGATGCAATGGATAAAAAGAGGCAACTTTTCATGTCTTTGTGTCTAAAACTTTTCTCAAATGAATCATGGCATCCCCTCATCATTGATACCTATTTGTAGAGATGTTTTAGCAATACATAAACATCATAATGTCAGAATTTCAAACATACCTCCTTTGCATAAAACTTCAAAAACAATCATTTACATAAAATATTCATTTTCACAAAGTGTTCATAAAACTTTCAAAAGTGTGAAACTTGTGCATCAAACTTTCATATATTATTCATCTAAGTTTCATCATACACTTGAACAATTGCTTGTACATTATTAAAGTGATTGTTACATAAGGAGAAGATCAATCAAGAGAAGATTGATAGTACTACACTTTATTCAAATCATCAAAGAAGATTTATTTCTGTTTGACTTGTGATCCAGGATTGTTGGACACAAGGGTTAGTGTTGAAGAGGATTGTTCTTCATACACTTGTTTACCTATAGGTTAGATAGTAAGCATCACCATTGGTGTGAGTAGGCTGTACAATAATTCTAACTATAGTGAAATCTCTTTCGAGTCGAAAGGGGAGTGGATGTACCTTCGGATTGTGAAGGGAACCACTATAAATTCCGGTGTCTTTTTACTTTCCGCAATTTATTTTTCCGCACTTAAACGAAAAATAACCAAAAACCGGAAACAAGATCGAAGAATTTTTAACCACCTAATTCACCCCCCCCCCCCCCCCTCCTCTTAGGCACATTTACAACTTACAATTGGCATCAGAGCAAGTTTTAGGTAACTTGTTCCTAAAGATTCAGATGGCTTCCGCAAACAATGATCTTGTATTTAAAGATGGTGGTAGTAGTAACAAGCCTCCTTTGTTTTCCGGTCAATATTTCGACTTTTGGAAAATCCGTATGAAGGCACATTTAGAAGCACAAGGAAGTGACATATGGGAGGCGGTTCAAAATGGTCCTTTTGTTCCTACAACGGTTGTTAACGGCGTCGGCTCATCAAAGCCTAAAACTTCATGGGATGATGATGATAAGAAAAGGGTTCTCTATGATAAAAAGGCAATTAATATTTTACAAAGTGCACTTGGAATGGATGAATTCTTCCGCGTCTCAACATGTACAACGGCAAAGAAAATATGGGATACTCTTGTAGAAACTCACGAAGGAACGGCCGAAGTCAAGAGATCTAGATTGAACACGTTAAGTCAAGAGTACGAGTTATTCCAAATGCAACCGGGAGAATCAATCCTCGACTTGCAAAAAAGATTCGTGCATTTGACAAATCACTTGAAAGCACTTGGTAAGACACTAACTAATGATGAACTTAATCTTAAAGTGCTTAGGTCTTTAACAAGAGAATGGCAACCCAAAGTGACGGCGATTTCTGAAAAGAAAAGTTTATCAATAATGACATCCGCTACTTTATTCGGAAAGCTTCAAGAATATGAGACGGCACTTGGACTATTGGAGAAACATGAGGTCCAAGAGAAGAAATCCAAGAGCATTGCCTTAAAAGTTGATTCCAAAGTTGTGAAGAAAGAAGACAATCCCGAAGAGGACGAAAACTTTATGCGTCTTGTAAAAAGACTAGGAAAATATTTTGGTGCAGAAAATAATATTGGAAACTCTAGTTACACAAGAAGAAAGAAGTTCTCAAAGAACAAAGAAAGAGAAACATCAACATCCAATGAAGACATTACATGTTATGAATGTGGAAAACAAGGCCACATCAAACCGGAATGTCCCAAACTCGCAAAGAATCGTGACAACAAAGGAAAGAAGGATTACAATAAGAAGTCCTACATTGCTTGGGATGACAATGAAATAAGTTCTTCATCGGATTCCGATAGTGATCAAAGTGTAAATCTAGCATTGATGGCATCACATCATTCCGACGATGAAGGCGATGAGGTTAGTAGTAACTTTTCAATTTTTGATAATGATGCTCAAGGAGCAATTGATGAACTTTTAAGTGAATGCAAAATTCTATACAAAACCATTTCATCCCAAAAGAAACAAATTTCATCCTTAGAAGAAAAAAATATTGCTTTGGAAAAATATATTGAAAGTGAAAAACAAAAGTTGATGGATGAAAAACAAAGTCTTGTATGTAAGAATTGTGAGTCTTTATCTTTTCAAATTGTTCAACTTAAAAGAGTTTTAGAAAGATATGAAAAAGGTCAAATTGGCTTGGAGGAAATTCTTAAGCACCAAAGGTATTCTAATGATAAAAGTGGATTAGGATATTCTAAGTTTTCCAAACCAAGCACAAATGAGTACATTTTTGTTAAAGCAAGTGAACAAGTTGTTAAAGAGAAAGTAAACAATTCTAAAAGTGTGCATCAAAGTCATAAAAAGGAAATGATTGCTAAGAAGAAGAATTATGTTCCTAGATATAGAAGTCATTTTCAACCTACTTGTTTTTATTGTGGAATCAAAGGCCACACACCTAATGCTTGTTATGTTAGAAACTTTAGTGTTGCTCAAGGCCATTATGTATGGGTTAAGAAAGGAACTAACTATCAAGGACCCAAAGCAATTTGGGTACCTAATAAAACTTAATTGTTTTGTAGGTTTACTTGGAGACCACTTCAAAATCTATGCTTTATTGATAAAGTGGTTGTTCTAAGTTTTTGATGGGTGGCATAAACTAACTTTCAAATCTAGTTCCAAAGTCCAAGGGTTATTTCACATATGGGGAATACCTTAAAGGAAGAATTCTTGGCATTGGCAAAGTTGAAGCACTAACTTTCACATCCAATTGAAGATATACTTTAAGTTGACAAACTAAAGCATAATCTTCCAAGTATAAATCAACTTTGTAACAAAGACTTCAAAATCATGTTTCGGCAAGAATAATTATTTGATGAAGTCTCTCATAAGGTAAAACTCATAGGTAAACATTATTATTTTGTTTTATTCTTAATTTTTCATGATTTCTTTACATATTTCAAGTCTTTTCCCATCCTTTTTGCTAATGACAAAGGGGGAGAAGAAATATGTGTTTGTGTTTGTTTTTCTCTAACAAAGTGCAGCTAGAAAAGACTCTCTAAATATCATGAATTTAGGGGGAGCATTGATCAAGGGGGGGCCTTTTGTGTTAGAGAAACAAAAATAGAGCAAACCTTCAAAATTGGGTTGTCATCATCAAAAAGGGGGAGAATGTGAAGGCAAGCCTCTAAATGGTTTTGATGAAGACAACATTATTCATTCAAGATGTTATGCATGCTCAAAAAGGAAATGGATCAAGACATTGAAGCGAGAACAAGATTTCATATTATTTAAAGTCTTGAAGATTTATCTTGGATTGATCAAAGGTATAACATTTATCTCTTGATAATATTTATGCAAGTGTTCAAAAGTGTCTCATGCATGCTATATAAGTTTAAGGGTGTTAGAAAATATATGCCATGAGTTTCATGCTTTTAAAGAATTGTTTTTAAATCTTTTTTAACAGTGTTAATCGGTTAACACTTTGGTTAATCAATTAACCAGTTGGAATTTGAATATTTTTTTAATTTCTTTAAACATGTCGTTGTTGGTAAATTATGGCGTTTTGAACGGCCGCAATTTGCATCGTTTTGAAGCAGTTTTTTACTTTTGAATATTTTCTGCACGTTGAGGTGTGTTAACCGATTAACACATATGTTAATCGATTAACACTGATGCAATGGATAAAAAGAGGCAACTTTTCATGTCTTTGTGTCTAAAACTTTTCTCAAATGAATCATGGCATCCCCTCATCATTGATACCTATTTGTAGAGATGTTTTAGCAATACATAAACATCATAATGTCAGAATTTCAAACATACCTCCTTTGCATAAAACTTCAAAAACAATCATTTACATAAAATATTCATTTTCACAAAGTGTTCATAAAACTTTCAAAAGTGTGAAACTTGTGCATCAAACTTTCATATATTATTCATCTAAGTTTCATCATACACTTGAACAATTGCTTGTACATTATTAAAGTGATTGTTACATAAGGAGAAGATCAATCAAGAGAAGATTGATAGTACTACACTTTATTCAAATCATCAAAGAAGATTTATTTCTGTTTGACTTGTGATCCAGGATTGTTGGACACAAGGGTTAGTGTTGAAGAGGATTGTTCTTCATACACTTGTTTACCTATAGGTTAGATAGTAAGCATCACCATTGGTGTGAGTAGGCTGTACAATAATTCTAACTATAGTGAAATCTCTTTCGAGTCGAAAGGGGAGTGGATGTACCTTCGGATTGTGAAGGGAACCACTATAAATTCCGGTGTCTTTTTACTTTCCGCAATTTATTTTTCCGCACTTAAACGAAAAATAACCAAAAACCGGAAACAAGATCGAAGAATTTTTAACCACCTAATTCACCCCCCCCCCTCTTAGGCGCATTTACAACTTACAACACTAATTATTACTGGGCAGTTCATTTCTTTATCCAAAAACTCATATCTTAGGTTCTTGGGCAATTCCTTAAGTTCTTGAGCTGGTTTTTGAGAATTTGGTGAAAGGGCTGGAGTAAGATCCAAATATTCGTTAGTGTGAGGTTCTGTTTCCTCTAGCTCGTTATCCTTTTCATTCGGGTTTGAAAATGGTTCAATCACAGGTTCTTCTTGATCAAATTCCCTTATGCATTCATCTATGATATCGATCGCATAACATGCGTCTCCTATGGTTGGTGCCATCAGGAAATTTGAAAGAATAAACTCTATCTTTTCATCCCCTACTTCGAAAGTTAATTTTCCTCTTTTAACATCTATTATAGCTCCGGCTGTTGATAAAAATGGTCTACCTAAAAGAATAGGGATATCGTTGTCTTCCTTAATATCCATGACCACAAAGTCTGTTGGGATATAAAGTTGACCGATCCTAACTGGGATGTCTTCTAAAATGCCTATAGGGTACTTAATAGACCTATCGGCTAATTCGAGGGACATCTTAGTTGGTTGTAATTCTCCTAAGTTTAACCTTTTACACGCAGCTAAGGGTATTAAACTCACACTAGCGCCTAAGTCTAGGAAAGCTTTGTCGATCACATGACTCCCTAGAATGCAAGGTATAGAAAAACTCCCAGGGTCTTTCTCCTTCTTAGCAAGTTTATTCTCGGAAATAAAGTTGCATTCCAAGGGTTTGGGATCGTCAAGCCTACGCTTGTTGGTTAAGATGTCTTTGAGAAATTTGGCGTAAGATGGAATTTTGGTGATAACTTCGTTGAAAGGAATCTCTACATGAAGCTTCTCTATTACTTTTATAAACTTTTGGTATTGGTTATTGATTTTGGATTTTTAAGTCTTTGCGGATATGGGATTGGTGGTTTGTACGGGGGTGGTGGTTTGTAAGTTTTATCCTTGGCTTCTCCTTCTTGGTCGGTTTGTTTTTCAGGTTCCACCGGTTCCTCTCCTTGGTTGGTAGGTATATTTTCTTTAGAAGCTTTTGACTCGCTCATTGCTGGGTTATGAGGCCCTTCGTAAGCCGTCCCACTTCTAATAAGATAGCGTTAGCTTGCCCTCGAGGGTTGAGTTAAGGTTGTCCAGGGAATTATCCTCCAGATGTAGTTTGTGGGGCTTGGTTTTGTGCTACCTATGAAATCTGGGTTTCAAGCATCTTGTTGTGAGTGATTATCTGATCAACCATGGTCCCTAATTGCGTTATCAGTTCGTTTACATGAATATTCTGGTTTAGGAATTCTTTATTTTGCTGAGTCTAGCCTGATATAAAGCTCTCTATGATCTTCTCAAGGTTAGGCTTCTGGGGCACAGCTTGCATAGGTTGATTTGATTTTTGGGCTTGATAACCTTGTGGTCTCTGAGGTGCATAATTTTGGATAGGGTTCTGGTTTTTATAGGAAAAATTCGGGTGATTCCTCCATCCAGGGTTGTAAGTGTTTGAAAATGGGTTACCTTGGGCGTAATTCACTTGGTCGGTGTTCAGGTCATTCAAAAGGTTACATTCCGCTGATTCGTGTCCTTTAGATCCACAAAGCTCACACTCTATGTGGACTACCATTGCGGTGTTAGTGTTTGTAGAAATATGTTCGACCTTAAGGGCTAAAGCGTCCATTTTTGCCTGCATCATGTCCATAGAGCTTATCTCATGTATTCCACCTTGGGTCTCCTTTTTCTCTATTGATGCTCGTTCAGTTCCCCATTGGTAATGGTTTTGGGCCATATCCTTAATTAGGTCACAAGCTTCAGGGTAAGGTTTGTTCATCAGCGCGCCACCAGCGGCATCGTCGATGCTCATCTTTGTGTTATAATGGAGTCCATTGTAGAAGGTATGAACGATCAGCCATTGTTCTAGGCCATGGTGTGGACAGACTCTTAACAACTCTTTATATCTCTCCCAAGCTTCAAAAAGTGATTCTCCTTGGTTTTGAGCAAATCTAGTTATTTGGTTTCGAAGAATAACAGTCTTACTATGGGGAAAATATCTAGCAAGGAATACTCTTCTAAGGTCCTCCCAGGTAGTTATTGAGTTAGCTGGAAGTGAATCCAACCATGAACGTGCTCTATCTCTGAGGGAGAAAGGAAATAATCCTAAACGAATCGCATCAGGTGAAGCACCGTTGGATTTAAAGGTGTCGGCCAGTTGGATAAAGACTTTTAAATGTTGATTTGGGTTCTCAGTAGTGAGACCCGCGAATTGGTTCTGTTGCACTAATTGCAGTAAAGATGGTTTTAGTTCGAAATTGTTGGCAGGAATGAGGGGGTTTACTATACTAGAACTAGGTTCCTCGTCAGAGGGTTGGGAAAATTCCTTAAGAGGTCTCCGGTCGCAATTCTCGGTCATAGCTTTCTTAATTTGGATGAGTAAGAGGTGTGTACGAGTGTAACATTCGGGTTCTGCTAAAGGATCTACTAAATTTCCGGTACTATGGGTTCTTCGCATTTACCGGCTAATAATGCCTTAGTATAGACGGTGTAACAACAGGTTACGATATTTGACGAAGTTGGTCCCCGGCAACGACGCCAAAAACTTGATCGCTCTATTCGCAAGTGCACGAAT
Source organism: Lathyrus oleraceus (assembly GCF_024323335.1). NCBI lineage: Eukaryota > Viridiplantae > Streptophyta > Magnoliopsida > Fabales > Fabaceae > Lathyrus > Lathyrus oleraceus. The sequence goes on from NC_066585.1 coordinate 149,820,734, forward strand.
CGCGTCAGAGTAATATAAAAGAATATCCATCGCACGGAGACCAAATCGTCAATCTATCGATTACTATCGTTATGATGTTTATCTAAGGCGGTATAAAAGAGATATTGATGTTGCAAAATAACAGTAAATAAGGAAAATAATAAATGCAATGTAGATAAAGACAGGTTTGAATGTATTTCACGTCAGTTAAACGATGTTTCGATTGTCTAAATAGAACTACTTATGGGGCAATATTTTCTACTCTTGAAAATAATCCATTTAACAGGAACTGTCGCTTTCGCGTATTCAGAACCGAGTTTACCCTTAAATTAAGGCTTTTTATTGTCACTTATAAAAGATGCACAGAACGCTAAAGTAGTAAACTTATTTTTAAGAAATAAGACTCGTAAACTTGGTTGAAAAGTGATTTTGATTTGGAAAGTTTACCCAAGGAGTTTCCTGATTTTAAATCTATCAACGCGTCCGAAAACAGTTTCAAAAATCGTTTTTCCTTAAAGTGATAAAAAATCCTAGTTAACTAAGCCAGGGTGCTTTCGCACTCCTTGAGTAGTTAAAACTAACCAAGTTTGTTTTAGAAAACTCGAATTAAAAATCAAAACGGCCTTTAAAGCATTTCTACAGATTCAATATGTGAAACATCTCTTTAACCGCGATCCTTACATTCTAACCTTTGAAAGATTTAGCCAGACATGGTAATACAAACAAACACAACGATATTGATCATGATGAAAAGTTGTTTTAGAATGTAAGGCGTAGAGAACAAGTAAAGCGTGTAAAATAATTAAAACGAGCAATAAAGATAATGGCGAGAAATTAAATAAAGTAAAGACAATGATAGGAATTAAATAAAGTAAAGACAATGACAGGAATTAAATAAAGTAGAGTGTGGCAAGAAATTAAATAAAGTAAAGCATAGCAAGAAATTAAATAAAGTAAAGCATGACAAGTAAAATAAATAAAAGCGATTAAATTAGAACCTGCTCCAAACGGAGGCTTTAAATCTGGTACAAGGAAAATAAACATTCGACTCTGAAGATAGAGACGACAACAAATCGAAGTGCTCCAACTCAATCTCACTAAGGTGCGATAACCCCTCGATGTGATGGATTACCGCTTTTACAGATGATAATATAGTCTTAGTGTTGTAAACTAAGTTGGATGATTTGGAAATGAACTAGAATGACCTATTTATAGAGGAATTCAGTAGCTTGTAAAGACCATGATGCCCTCCAACTTCTCCTTAGTGGGAACGTGAAATGCAAAGGTGGTGCCCGCCACCCCTTCATGGCGCCCGCCATATGTGTGAGTGGGAAAATTCAGGGGAACATGGCGGTTACTTCCTAGTTGAGGGCTGATGAGTCGTGGCTTCTCCTATAGCGGCTGCCATGCATAACGCCATGTGTACAATATTTGCCGAAAAACCCTAATTTTTGTCTTTTTGCTTCGTTTCTTCTAAAAAGGTCCAGAAAGAGCTAAATATTTGAAAACAACATAAAAGAGAGCATAACACAAGCAAAATGATAATAAAGACTTAATAAATATGTGAAATCCGACTCAAAAATGCGGTGTGATTCAGTGTGATCAGTGTATCAATCCTTGATTGTACTTTTAACCATGAGGGTCTTAAACCCTAGATGTGAACTTGATAGATCAATGATGATCATGCCCTACCTACAAAAGAGTTAGGAAAATGCAAAGACATATTTTTGGTATTTTGGTTAGTAAAATGATAATATACAAGTATGACAAAATCACATAGTGCTTGGTAAGATCTCCCAAAACAAACCCAATGAAAGAGGGGTGAGGAGAATGCCAAGGTGTGATCCCAATGCTAATGCATATGATGAAATTGCATGAGGGATCTTAGGGTCAAAATTGGGGTCTTACACTCGTGGATGATCATTATTTCAACTTCCTCCTCAGTTGATTATCTGGATGGAACCACTCCCCCTGAGTTATATCCTCATTGGGTTGAGTCCTTGATTGACCTTTTCTTTCTAGATCTTGCCTAGATAGATACCTTGGTCCCCCGGGAGTCTGTTACCCAGTAAATGTCAATATTCTTTTCGGTTTGTGAGAACTTTACTTTTGCCCAATACCCGGTAAAAGTAATTTATTTCCTTTAGTTTTTCCCCGGCGAATTCGTTTTCATGCTTCCCAGGAAGTCTATCCTTGATATGTTCATCCTAACTGATGACTGATATTCTTTCTCTTCTGAGTCTATCCTTGATATGTTCATCTTGACCGATGACGAATATTCTCGTTTTGGTATTCTGCCCAGTAAAAGGTAGTTGTAATCCCTATTTCATTTCCTAGAGGGTTAATCCTTGATATGTTCATTCTAACCGATGATGGATTTCCTCCTCTTTGCGGTCTTCTGCCCAGTAACTAGTAGTTGTAAATCTTGCTTCCCCTTTGCAGAGTCTATCCTTGATATGTTCATCCTAACCGGTGACGGATATTCTCTTTTCGGTATTCTATCCAGTAACTTATATATGTAATTCCTATTTCTCCCCTTAATGTCTATCCTTGATATGTTCATCCTAACTGGTGACAGATATTCTCTTTTCAATATTCTTCCAGTATGCGATAGATGTAATTCCTGCTTTTTTCTGGTAGTTTATCCTTGATATGTTCATATTAAATGATGACGGATATTCTTCCCTTTGAGTCTATACTTGATATGCTCACTTTAACCAGTGACGGATATCCTCTTTCTTTGCGGTCTTCTGCCTAATAACCGGTAGTTGTAAATCCTATTTGGCTTCTCCCAAGCAGGTTATTCTTACCTAGTATATGGTAATGAATACACCTTCTGTTTCCCCCAGTGAGTCATCCTTAATATGTTTACCCTAACCGGTAACGGATATCCCCTATGTCAGATTATGTTATCTTCTTGCCTAGTGACAGGTAGTGGATAATATACTTCTGTTACTCCTGCGTAGAAGGTCTTTTCTTCCCTAGTTGAGTTCGAGTGCATATTTCCTCAGTGAAATCTTCATTTCCTGTTTGGTTCAGGCATTTCAGCTTTGTTCTGATTTACCTGTTTCCCCTGCAGATTTTTCCCTTTTTATCCCTGACTGAGTCTTTCCATTGATTTATTTTCATGGAATCCCCCGTGTCCCCCAACAGTTTTAAGTCGTAGCCTGGCCTACGCACAACCTTTTAACCCCCCCCCCTCCAGAGTCTCTGTCACCCCGGTGAGTTTTCCTTACGAAATGCATTATACTCCTGTGGACTTTTAGTCTCTCTAGATCTCTTTTCCTTTATAGCAACAGTTTCCCCACTGAGATTATTTTAGCATTCATATCATATGCATCATGAGGTCTCTTAGGGGCTAAAATTTGTTTCTATTATTGTTATTTAAGTCCATTCTACTGAGTCGATATGTAGATTTTAACCTTCATCTCCTCATCTAGAACGTCCTTAAATAGGGGCAGCTGTAAGATCCAAATTTTGACCCTAAGATCCCTCATGCCATCTCATCATATGCATTGGCATTGGGATCACACCTTGGCATCCTCATCACCCCTCATTCATTGGGCTTGCATTGGGAGAGATCACCAAGCACATTTGATTGTATCATATTTCATTTTCTATTATTTACTAACCAAAATATCAAAAATATGTCAATGTATAGTTTGTTGCTTTTGTAGGTAGTGTGTATGCTCACATATGCCCCCATCAAGCTCATATCTAGGGTTTAAGACCCTCAATGCAAGGAGCTCAATCAAGAAATGGTTCACATTGGCTCTAAGTATCATATATGGATCCCCATGATCTTCACATGTTCTTTTGATCTAGAAATCATCAAGAGTTTAGAGTTTGTTTGCCTTGGAAACCCTAATTCATCTGGGTATGTTATGTGACTTCTTCAACACGTTTCTTCAACAATTGATCAAATATATCAAGGTATACTTCACATTACATCATATTATGCATATATGATCCTCCATGATCCCCAAAAGTCAAGACAATGTCAAGCTAGCAAGTTGGTTCATGGTGGTTGACCAGAGAAAGTCAACTGGTCAAAACTGGGGTTCCCTAGACCCTATCTCCTACAATTTTTGTCATATGAAAATTATTACAATAGAAAAATTACTCTGAATGACATTCCAAACAACTTTCATGTTGAGGTCAAGATATAGTTTTGCTTGTAAAGTCATTTTTTATGGTGAAAGATTATAGGTCATTTTTTCTGAACCCTAGTTTGGAGGTCAACTTCCCAAGACGATAACTTTCTCAGTTTCTATGAGATGAAATCCATTCAAATTCCATGATCCAATTAAATATGTCTACTTCAAGTTTTATGTTTGGATGAAGTGCAAATTCAACTTGAAAATGCATGTTCCAAGAGGAAACATTATAGGTCATTTTGGACCATTACCATTGAACAAGTGATTTTCCTCAACTTCTAAAAGGCATAAATCCTTCATGACAAATACAAATTAGGTCAAATTTATGACCAAATTGAATATATTTGAAAGATATACAACTTTTATGAAGGAACTTTCCTTATTTGAAGTCCATAAAAAAAGTTATTCAAGATGGAAGAAGTGAACATTTGACTTGGGACTTAGATAATTTTCAAATATGTTTGATTTCCCAAACTTCCACCTCAAAATGCATCATGATCCAAGATTCAAATGAAAAAGTGTTCAACATGAAAGTTGTTCCCCTTGATCTTACATTTCTAAAAAGTCCAAGATCATCTCATTTGGATTAAAATCAATGGACTTGCGTATGGGTGTAAGTTAAAGCACCATTTGGATAATTTCAAGTTCCAATTTTCACACACATTTGCATGAGCTCCTAACATGATTTCAGCATGAAGTACATTGAACTTTGGCTCAGATTACATCATCTAATGGGCCTAGTGCACGCCCATGCATCCATGCAATAGAGAAATTCAATTTTTTGCCAAAATTGGAAGTGTGTGAAAAGCACTTGGTAGCCTATAAATACATGACCCTGGTGATCAGAAATGGGATCCTCTTGCCCAAGCTTCGACCCCCTTCTTCCCCAAACACCATTGAAAAGAAAATCTTGAAGATTTCTTGAGAAATCGAGTTTCAATTCTCATTCTATTTTAGAATTGAAACTCCAAGAGTCCAAACTTTTTAACCATCCAAGTCATCTCCTGCAAGCTTCTAGAGTCAAGCCAAGCCAAATTGGAAGCAAGATCAAGCTAATTTGAAGCTCCTCGAAGGTGAGATTTCAGAAACTTTTCTTCTTCGATTCTCCCCCATTTCTCATCCATTTTGGTTGATTGTTGGTTTGCTGAAGTCCTACCAATGTAGGCAACAAGATTGGGTTGCTTTGAGGTCAAATCGAAGCAACTTGATTCATGATCCTCAAAATTCAAATCCCTGTATCTCTTGATATACTTGGAATTGGACAAAATTGAGGCCAAATTCGAGCTCCTAAGCATTTTTTATTTAAATTCATCTATTGCTTTTTCATTTTGGTGGTGGTTGGTGGTGGACCAGTCCGATGAGGTCCACCGGAGAAGACAACCGGAGCCCTAGCTCCGGTGGTGTGGTGGCATGCTCATATCCATCAGATCTTCTCTCCATCTTCTAATCTCATGTGTTGCTTTTAATTACCAAGCATATGTCGCGTTGACTGCAGTGCATCATGGAAAGCGCTCTTATCACCATCTGATATGTCACCTCAATTAATAAGGGAGATCAGATGGTTCTTATTTTTTTGAATTTCTGATTATTTCATTTAATTACTTATTTTTAATTAATTCATATTAATTTCATTATTGATCCAAAAAATATGGGACTTTCACCAAAAAAAATCAAATATTTTCCTCTTTCATTTTCTGAATTAAAATTATTTTTTGGATTAATATTGATATTTTTCATGATTTAATTGTTTTTGTGCATATTTTTAATTGTTTAAAAATACTTTTGACTTTTCAAAAATTATGAAATTTTTTGTCCAAGGTCCTTTGACCTTGTTTGACCTATGATAAATCTCTTGGCCATTTATTTGGTGTTTTGAAGAGGTTTTAGGTTTTTGATCAAACATAATTTAATTTAAATTCATTTTAATTTGATTTTTAATTGATTAATTGTGTAGAAATTGTGTTGAGCCATTTCATCTCCCAAAATGAATGAATGATTTTAATTTGATAAAATTCCTCCCATGACCAATTTGTGTTTGTCTCATCTCCCCTCCCTCTTCATCTCCAATCCCATTCTATCTCATCCCTTCCATTGGCCAATGACATCTCAATATCCTAAGGCTAATTGGTTCATCAATAACTTATGTTAGATGAACCAATACAAGTATGGATGAGATTAGGTCCATCATTTGATCGTTTTCTTTTTTAGTGTGGTATGTTTTAGGAGTGTGATTCATTATACCATATCTCTAACATGCATTAGCACCTAAATTTCTATTGCCCGGCCTCAGATAGTTGAGACTTCTACATAAGTCCAATTACGATAGTTTAACATAACGCTAAATTTTGATCCAAAAGGCATAGCATTCTAGTAAGTGGGATTGTAAGTCTCTCCCCTTTCATGGTATTGTGTGGAAACTTGGACTTTTTTCCTTCCTTTGGAAGATGTCTTGGTTCAAGGATCCATACTTGTGAATAGAGGGTTGAGTATTCTCCAAAGAATGACTTAATCAATTGAAAAGCAAAACAATACAAACATCCAATCAACTAACATTTGACTAACTTTTATTCTTATTGCTTTTAATTTCAAGTCATTTACTTTATGTCATTTAAATTCAAGTCATTTACCATTTGCCATTTACATACCATTTAACTTGTTTATATTTATGCCATTTTTCCCTTGGTCATTTGAGTCATATATTGTGATTGTATATATTTGTTTGTATATCATGTTTATGTTTGTGGTCTTAGGATCTTAAAATACTTAATAAACAACAAAAACCCTAAAAAAATGTTTGTGTGGACTGTTGGATGTGATCTGAGCTTTGGACTTAGAATTAGGCAACATTCCCTATGCAAAAGGACTTGTCCAATGCCAACATTTCTGAAACCAAGTTATTGTGAATTGAGCTTTCATCTGATGTAAGTATTGAGATCCACATGAGTTCATCTGCTACATGGTCTTGATGCAAATGTTACTTTGAACCTGTGTTTAATGCCTTGCTCTAAGCCATTTAAGGAGTATGTCATCTGATGCATGGGAAGATTATGAAGAATACTATGAAGTTGCTAGATTGGATGTGGCTATCTTTATTTGATTCACTGCTCTTCATCTTGCTATTTGTGTGTTGATATTGCTTGATTTTAAAGTCCAAAGGAAAAGTGGGTTTCTATATGACATTCTTGTCTATTGGATTGCATCCCATTAGTCGGATCTTTTCAACTCTTAACTTTTCAGTTTTTGCTTAGGATTAGTCTTTTCATCTCCTCCCACTTATTAAATTTCAAATCTCTCCCCCCTTTCAAAATTTATTTCTAAACTTAGACTTTATTGCAAATTAGAAACTTTCGCCTTATGCCATTGCATTTTTGAACTCTTTTCTTAAATCAAACTTGTAAATGAACTTAACCATATTGACTTAAAATTTCAAAAGACAAAAAGAACTAACACTCATTCAAACTCTTCTAGGCCTTTTGTGCCTCTTTTAAAAACTTAAACTTTTGTTAAAAGCAAACTCACTTATTTTGAAATTGTTACCACGAACTACGAGGTTTTGATCCCTCATTTTTATGTTGGTACGTAGGTACAAGTCCGAAGGTCTTGTTAAACACAAAAATATAATTAATGAATTCTTTTCTCATACCCACACTCTATTTATTGCAAACATCATTTTATACCAAACACACATACATACATAAAAAAGGGCTCCCTAGGAGTACCTAGGACACTTTGGGTGCTAACATCTTCCCTCTGTGTAACCAACACCCTCCTTACCTGTAATCTCTAGCATTTTATTAGTTTTGATTTAAAAACTTCTTATCTTTGGGTTTTGTTTGTACTTTTCCCTTTTCCTTTGGAAACAATAAAAGCACGATGGCGACTCTGGTTTTATTGAAGTTAAGTTTATCCATAGCTTAATGGTCATGAATTTACCGCTACAGATACGGAAGACCAAAACTCCCTAATCATTCTCGGACTAGAGCAAGTTAGTATTACAAGAGGTAACCCGATCGGAACCAACATAAAGTTCTCCTTAGATATTGGCCTCCTTACATCTTGCACTATGAGTCAGGGATGCTTAGTGAGAGGACTTTCCTCTCGAAGCTCTTCAATATCATAACTAAGTTCAAAGTCTCCTCCATCGTCAAGTCATGATTAGGTATGGGAAAGGGGTGGGGAAGATTTTTCCTCCCCCAAACCCAAACTCTAAAACTCAAATCCCCAAACAATCCATGTTTCCCACCTGATCCCCAACGAGGATGGAGAATTAGAACATAAACCTATCCCAAACGGGTTCGGGTATCCCCTTCCCGCCACCATTCAATTAGCGAAGTTAATTTTTTTAATAAAAATATTTATTTTTTCCAAAATCATATTACATTGCAAATAAATAAAAAACAATCTCAAAAAACTTCATACATACATTTCAATTATTTTTAATAATAAATACAAATCAAAATATCAAAATATTTACCACGTATTTAATATTCTACATTATCAAAACTAAATAATAAAGTATATAATGAAATATACAAGGCAATTTTGAGGTGGGTACTAGTATCCCCATTACCCGACATGTCCCCATATTATATAATTGGGGAAAACTTAAACCCGGTAAAAGTGGATTTTACAAGTCAAATTCAAGGCGGGTTTGGGTGGATACCCGCGAGTACAGATTATGATGTCATGCCTAGCCATGATGAGCCTTAAGCATCTTCCACCGTGATTCAGTGAGATAAATATCGGACTTCCACCTGTACCAGAGTAGGTGTGCCCCAACTAACCAAAATAGTAGAGGTGCATGTCGCTAAAACCTTTCTAGTGATCAGAATATTGGTAATACCAGTTGGATGAGGGGTGGTGGCATGGGAAGTCTTCCTCATTTTCTGCATTTTTTTCTCACATTGCATCTAATTTTCATGGAAAAAAAAAATAGGTTATAGAGGAAATAAATCAAAGAGTATTAGGAAAATAAAAGATATGTTATTTGCTCACCAAAAATGTTCTTATTAGCCTCTTTCAAGATGGGTTCCACCTGCATACATGTCTCTATGAGCCTCTTGAACTATTTCTTCGACATGACATAACCTAGAGCCTCGTGGAAACACACCAGATTCCTTTTCAGGAAGATGTCTTCATGAGTCAAATCGTCCATCTTGTAAACATAGGATCATGATTTTTCCAAGAAATGGCTTTGCCGACAGAACTTGGAGAATATGTTTGAGCATTGGTAAGGTTACATATGGTTTATTGAGCATATTGTAGCATGGTTTTTTTCAAGGAGAATGGTAATTTGGAAAAGTCGATCCTTGAAATGCTTCACACAATCTGAATAAACATTAAATATCTTGGCGCATTGTCGAAGGGATGTTAAGCCATGGCCCTTTAAAAAGCTGGAAGAATAGTGTTTGAGTTGGCACACTCCTTTTATGTTCACACCAACATTGGAATATGTTAACGTAAGCCCAACTCATCGGGTACAATTATGGGGGAGAAATTAACAGATGACTAAGAATTATGTCCTCAAATTTATTGAAAGGAAGGAGGAAACCTATTAAGGAAATCAAACACTTATGAAGAGAGATGAGAGATTCATCATACTTGTTACACACCCTCTTATCTTCCTTGGTGTAGCACCTCAAATTTGCACCTATCATTGTACATACATTCTCATATTAGGTCATAACAAAACATGGTCCACTGCATAGCATTGCATTGTCCCTTTGCCTCAAGTGCAAGCCATTCAGAAGAATTAGGTCAAACTGATCAGGAGATCAGTCAACCAAGCAAGCAAGTGTGTTTTTCATTGAGCCAAGGCCCTAGGGTTGGTCCAACATGTTCACATGACTTGGGGATCCATTTGAAGTGTTTAGGTCAAAGATTGGAGGCTCAGAGGTCCTCAGTCAATGCACAATCAGTCAGAAACCCTAGAAAGTCAAACTTGGTCAACTGTGGTTGATTTTATGGTTTTGATGGATGGATTTGGTTTGAGAGAGCTTATTCATGTCCCAATAGGCCTCATATATCATGGCAAACAACATCATTGAAGAATTTTAAGCCAAACAGAAAATTTCCAAAAATAGAAACTGGACCTGTAATTTTAACTGCCAAAAATGGAAACTTCTTGATCCCAAACTTACATCATGATACAAGCTTCAAATGAATTTTTGCCCAACATGAAAGTTGAAGATCTTGTTCTCCCATTTCCAAAAAGTCCAATAACTCTCAAATCCCATGTATGGTTGGCAAGATATGATCAAATCATTTTCACAAATTCTTGAACTTCAAAAGGCCATATCTCTCAAACCATTTGGCCAAAATTGGTGAGGTTTTTTCCAACAAACCACATTTAACCTCCTCTTTCCAAAAATGTATTCATCATGCACCAAAACATTGCCAATCAAAATGGCCCTTTTTGAACTATCATGTTTAATTTCAAGTGAGGAGCAAAATTGGATTTTTGAATTAATCATTTTCCATCCAAGTGGCCAATTGGGATTGATTTAAGATGATATTTCTGACTTGTGCAAGGCCCATTTCGTGCCCTAACCAATACATACCTCACCATACACACCAATGTGACAAATTAGCAATTTGATTCATTTTTGAACTAAGCATGATTAGCAAACTTGGATTAGAGCTTAAACAGACCATATATACCATTTTTCTGAGCTTTTGGAAGCCCTAGCAGTCATTGTGCAAACTCAGAATTCATTCATTCTCTCAAACTTCATTTTCTTGCCATTTCCAAAATCTGCCAAAACCCTCAAGAGAACACGAACCAGTTTTGTTGTTTCATCATCCAAACAACATTGAGAGCCCGTTTCAACCACTTTTCCACGACTGTAAGAAGCTTTTGCTGGACTGTTCTTCAAAGCATCTTCCATGGCAGAACTCGTGTACATCCATGCCAAGCTTCTTTGAGCTAAACCATCTTCACCAATCATCATTTGAAGGACCTTGGATCATCTGTTTCACCAGCAAACATCAAACCAAGATCTTGTACAATCGTACAGTTGAGTCAGTTTTAAATGTGTAGAAGGGTTCCCACTTTCTGAACCCACACATTCTTGTCAAATGCTCTCCCTGGCCAGGGATAAGAGCAATGAGGCACACCCCTCATATCCTTTCATCTGCTTCACCTTAGCCCCTCAATGGCAAGGTTAAGAGCACCATTTACCCAGTTCCAGAGGTTTGTTTGTTGAGGTTGATATGACCCCTCAACTAAAACCTAGCCTTGTTTGAGCCCCTTGCTTGTGTATAGTGTGTGCTACCTGTGCTTGTATGTTTGTTTGACTTGCTTCCTGTGCAAGTTAGGTTTAGTTTAGACTAATCTTTGTTTGCTTTCGCCCTCGTTGCGATCTTTTCTCTCGCCCTCGTTGCGATCGAGACTTTTCCTTTCTCTCGCCCTCGTTGCGATCGAGACTTTTCCTTTCTCTCGCCCTCGTTGCGATCGAGACTTTTCCTTTCTCTCGCCCTCGTTGCGATCGAGACTTTCCCTTTCTCTTGCCCTAGTTGCAATCGAGTCCTTTTTCCCTCCGTAGCCGAACTACGGCAACTCTGATTCTCATGTCCAGATGAGATACGTAGGCACGAGATGCGATGTCTTGTCGAGTTTGACTAACAACTAACACTAATTCTTTTCTCTCGCCCTCGTTGCGATTGAGACCTCCCCTTTCTCTTGCCCTAGTTGCAATCGAGGCCCTTCTTGCTTCCTGTGCAAGTTAGGTTTGGTGTGGCTTGCTTCCTGTGCAAGTCATGATTAGGATAGGCTTGCTTCCTGTGCAAGTTAGCTAGAAACCTTAACTTAGGGACGACTTTGCATGACAACATCTAGGCTCGAGTCGTAGTCTCCCTAGTGTTGTGTCTCCCTCTGTTATCTGGTTAGGCTAGTCCTTTTTCCCTGCGTAGGGGAACTACGTCGCCCTGATCCTCATACCAGATGAGGTACGTAGGCAGGAGATGAGCTGATCTCTCCGGGCGCCTTTTTTCTCTTTCCGCCCTTTTTTTTCTTTTTCAACCTTTTTGTCTTCAACCCCTCTGTGTGTGTTGTTGTGTGCTTGGAAGCTGATGTAAGTCCATCGAGTGGCATTCGGGTTCCAGTGTGGGTGTGTTTTGGTTCGGATGCTGATGTAAGTCCAGTGATTGGCATTCAGGCTCCATGTTTGCCTTTGCCTGTTTTTGTTTGTGTGCGTGTCAGCCGAGCTACGAATGCTCTGATTCTCCTTCGTCCAAGGAGATACGTATGCATAGGATGCGATATCCTAGCGAGCATGTGTCGTTTCCCCAGTCCGAACTACTTCGACTCTGATGTCTATGCCTGATAGACTAAGTAGGCCCAGGATGCGATATCCTGCCGAGTCAGTTTCAGTCTGTTTTCTTGTGTCTCTTTCAGCCAGTGTGTGTGTGTGTTTGAGCAGTGTTTAGCAACCATTTTCCTTCCTTTTGTGCGTGGATCCCGTCGAGTACGACGGATGCGTAGGGGTGCTAATACCTTCCCTTCGCATAACCGACTCCCGATCCCATTCTCTTTGGTCGCGAGACCACGTCTTTTCCAGGTTTACTCTGAGCGTTTCCTTTCCCTCTTTTGGGATAAATAACGCACGGTGGCGGCTCTGTTGTTCTTGTTTTCCCGCCGGTTTTTCGCGTAATGCGACAGCTGGCGACTCTGCTGGGGATACATAGAGAAGTTGACCTCTTGCTGGTCCATCTTCCCTGAGCGAGTCTCTCCTAGCACTCTCTAGGTTAGGGTTTTGGTTGCTATTTGCTGTTATTTATTGCATGCATGATTATTATGTTGTATATATGTGCATATCTATTTGCATGCATCATACTATCATGTTGCTGTCCTCTGTACAGGTGGTTCTCTCTGTTGGGGTGGGTGTTCTGAGTGAGGCCCAATACCCAGGCCTGAGTATACACCTAGGATTAGAGTGGTATCATGTTTCTTCACATGTTGTACGATATGATGAGGAGACATGTCACCACAGCCGGACGAGGTTCATTTGAGACAGTCCTTCCGGGTGGAGTTATTCCGCTTAGGTCGGATTATCTCTTATGAGCTGTTGACTTCGGTGACCGTTCTTTCCCGGATCTTTGGTTCAGACGATCTTAAGAGAGCTACAACGGCACACCCGAGAGGGCAAACCCGTTGAGTATCTTTGCCCGATTGTTGACACCCTTGTCCGCCTTAGGATGACCTTGTTAGAATTCACCTGTGAGGGGAGGGTTTGATCTCTACAGATGCGGTTTTTTGCCAGTGATGCTGTGATGGTGACTTTGGTTCAGCCGAATTTATGGACACTTATTTCTGGGACGCCGGAGTTCTGTCCGTGGTTTATCAGCGGGTTCCGTTTATTTCGGATCCCCGGGTTGAATTCGAGAGTACCTGTTCAGAGGATCTGGCTGTAATCCATTCAATGGATGATCCTGTGATGATAGTAATGTAATCTCCAGTTCCGTTTATTTCGGAACTCCACAAGTCGGATTTATGGTGACTCGGTTCTCCAGATTTGGGTTCAGATGCCAGTTGATCAGATTGACTTTGGGTTTCAGATGAATTGCGACTCAGAGTTCAAGCCAAAGCTCCGATCCGGTGATCTGAGATGCACAGCCTGCCAGTCTTGGCTCCATCATTTGCATCATAGCATGTTTATTTTCCAAAAAAATACTAATGCATGAAAAAAGAAAAAAGTTAACTCGCATACGCATATCCTTTATCAGGATCATTCATGACAAAATAGTACCCATATCATGCATATCATGCACATCCTTGCATTACAGACGTGTTTGGAGGGACTTCTCACTTTGGTTCCTGACTGAGACAGGATTGCTGATTGTCGTCCGCACCGCTACTCAACCAGACTCAATCATCAGAGGATTATGGACCAGGTTCAAGCAGAGTTGGCTGAGATGAGGGCAAACATGGCCCAGTTCATGACAACGATGCAAGGAGTTGTTCAGGGGCAAGAGGAGCTGCGTGCCTTAGCCCAGAGACTGGAAGCCGTGATTCCACCAGTCCACCGTGCTTCACCAGTGGATGTACCCGTTCATGAGAATGCGGCTGTCACTGTTCTCGTCAATGATTATGCCGTGGGTGATGAATTGAGGGGGATCAGAATCAGTGAACAGCCTCTTGCTGCAGAGACTGTTAATGTCAGAGCAACCCGCGCTCCGGTTCGCCATCCTGGCTCTTCAAGTTCTTCCGGTTCTAAGAAGCTATATTCTGGGGCACCCAAAAGGGGAGAAAGTGAAACAAATGCTGTGCACCGTCAAAGGAGTGCAAACAGAGGACCACATCGTCAGGTCGCTGCTGTGACTATCCCAGCAACTCAAACTCAACAGCAACAGAGAAGACCAACTCAGCAATATCAACATCAGCAACATCGTCCGCAACAGCAGGCTTACCAGCCTCCCAATGATAATCAAGCCAATACAGGTAATGAGAGGAAGAGGATCATTTTTGATCCAATCCCCACGTCCTACGCCGAACTGTATCCCTCTCTGTTAGAGCGGAACTTGATCACTCCCAGAGACCCGCCGCCCATACCCGTCAACCCTCGGTGGTGGTATAGGCCTGAACAGCATTGTGTGTATCATTCGGGTGCTCCTGGTCATGATGTGGACAGTTGTTTTCAGCTGAAGATGAAGGTGCAAGACCTTGTGAGGTCAGGTATTCTGATCTTGGAGGATTTAGGTCCCCGTGTTAATCAAGCTTGAAGATCACAAGTCCCGGGCTGGCGCTGACTTGTCTTCTGAGGTCTTCGTTGAAGAGGGTTGTTCAAAAGCAGAAGCTGCTGATGCAAGAGATACTGACATTTGCCATCCCTGGAGGGATCTATCACAATTGGGTCACTGTGGGCTTTCCTACAATTGTTCATAAGTCAGAGTAGTAATCACTTTGTTTAAAAACCCTTCTCCCATGCCAAAAGGAGAAGTGATGACATTGTTGGCAACATTTTGTGCAATGATATTTTCATTCAAATAAATGCATGTTAAACATTTGTTTTTTCCAATTTGTTTTTCCTTTTCGCTTTTTACATGAAATTGGTGATCACAAAAAACCCTAAAAACAAGAATAAAAGCAATCTTTTCATCTGCATAACGATTGTCTTGTTTGATTCTCAAAGTGCTTTTTATACTCAAAATCTTTATGCAGGTTGTTTCTCAAACCCATTAAACATAATGATCGGACGTCATCTCCCAATTTTGAATTCCCTGTATTTGAAGCGGAAGAAGTTGATGTTGAAGGGATTCCTGACGAGATTTCCCGACTTCTTGAGCAAGAAAAGAAGATCACACTCAGCTGCATCTCGAGAATCAGCAGAACAGCCAACTGGGGCATTAATTAAAAAAAAAACAAAAAAAAAAAACAAAGAAAGAAGAGGGTGCAAAATCAAAAGAAATCAAAAGAAAGAAAAAGAAAGAAAGAAACAAAAGAAAAATAGCACCCTCAAAGTCCCAAGTTGACTGATGCTGAATGGATTCAGAGTCACTACGACCAGGTGAATCCAATCGAAAGGAAGAGATCAACTGCCATGTGTCATGGTCAGTCATATCAGCAGAGAATGATGAAAGCATTCGACAAGAAGGTCAAGCCTCGTGTGTTCCGAGGGACCTTGTGCTCAAGAAAGTCCTGTCTTTCGTGCCCGATTCCAGGGGCAAGTGAACCCCAAATTATGAATGTCCATATGTTGTCGAGAGAGCCTTTTCAGGCAGTGCTTTGGCACTTACAACAATGGATGAAGAAGTTCACTCGTCCTGTGAATCCAGATGCAGTCAAGAAATACTTCGCCTAGAATAAAAAAAGCAAAACAGCTCGCTAAGTCGAACACTCCAAAGGGCGACTTAGGCAAAAAAGAAGCGTCTCGGTGGATTGAAAACCCGAAAGGGCGATCCAGGCAAAAGTTAGAGACATTGAAAAAAGAATTTGCATCCCGCTAGATTGATCACCTCACACTGGGGCAATCTAGGCAAAAATTAGGGATTTGGCAAGTAATTGCATCTTGACAAGACTGTGCTCTATATCTGTCATCCGCCAGGAATTCTCGATGTGTCATCGACCGAAGCTCCGAATACATCGAAATTCAGAATGGTAGAGGAAAGGTCATTATGTTCAATGTAGTCCTCTCCAATATATATCACCGATTTCAAACTTGTACAGATCTATGGAGTCTCGCCCTTTGCAGACTACCATCCCATCACATTAATTTGAGCTTTTATCCAATTATTTGCACTCTTATTTGTTTCGACTCAACAATTGTTTTACATGTTTTTAAATGATAAAGTATCATTGTTTTCAAAATAAACAAATTTTTCAAAAAAAATTGTTCTTAAACAAAGTGAACATTCACGATGATGGAAGGATACTTAGGAGATCCGCAGTGCTCTCCCGAGGGTGGTATGATTACCAACAGGTAAGACATTTGTTCGTATCTCGAGCATAACTTTATCTTTCTCCTGTCGAACCTCTTTTGGTTTCTCCTCAGCAAGGTTGCTCAGTGCAGTGTTGGTTGAATTTGTTTATCTTCATGTTCCCGGCAGTACAACTTTCTTCCTCCAAATCCCTGTTAGCTCTATTGTGGGGCATCCCCAGTAGAGTGCTGTTTGAGCCCTATCGTGGGGCATCCCCAGCAAGTTTGCTGTTGCGGACATTATTGTGGGGCAGCTCCCCTAGCAGAGTGTTTACTGAAGACTTCAACTTTCGCCTCTCCAGCAGAGCAGTCTTCATCTCCCCCTAGCATGGGTGCTTTTCTTGGAAGATTCAGTATTTGGAGGATCGACATCCCCGTAATCCGGCATTCCCTCAGATAGATCCCTCAATGGAGTTGTCGCGTAAGGAGCTTTATCAATGCCTATCTATCCTCATCAGAGATCTGGTTGCTTCTTGATATCTCTGATTTTTATCACAAGTTGTTGTGGCGCGTCCGCCAGTATGTTGAACTCTGTTCTCCGGTTGTGACCGACGATCCCTCCGGAAGCCTCTGGTGGCCTTCCTCCCCTGCAGGATGATGATTGTTCCCTATTGTCCCAGTCTCCAGTGGATTTTCTTGGCTCTCTGGTGACTTTGGTTTTCTCTCCGGATGATTGATTCCCGGACCTGTGGTTTGAGCATGTCTGTTTGTCAGCATTCATCATACATTTTTAGGTATAATGCATACATGCATAATCATAACATTCAGATACTCATGTTGCAGTTGTTGCCATGTATCTGTTGATTATTGCCTCCTGCTGTTTGGTGATAAGAATCTCTCCAGTAGATTTTCCTCTAGCAGATGTGGGTGTGTCTGATCTCTCCATGTAGAGCTAACCCCTTAAGCAGAAAGTGTCTATCCTTTCCTGCCATTTCCCCATTGAGATACATCCTCGTGGATGACGGTTGTTTCCGTTCCCTCCCTAACGGGATGGATTTTCCCTATTGAGTTCTTTCCTCATTAGGATGAGTCCTGTTTCAGCCTGCCTTTTTGGATCGATCCTAAATTGGCTTCCTGTTGGCTGTCTCCCGTGCTTCCCTGGGGCATAAATGAATAGTCGCTCACTAATCGACACTCATTCATCTTATCATCAGCGGAATTTGTTGGCCTCTACCTACGAACCGGTAGCTGTAAGTCCTATCTTCGTGGTTTTCTACCCACTAACTGGTAGTTGTAAAATCCCACTTTCATCCCCTTGTTGGAGTTAACCCTTTGTGCTCATCCTATCGATGACTGGTTACTTTTCCGTGGTTTTCTGCCTACTAACCGGTAGACGTAATCCCCTCTTTGCAGTTATCAGTATCCGGTTTGCGGTATTGATATTCTTGTCCCCTTTGGATACTTGCCTTGATCAAGCAGTATTGTCCCCATTGGGTCTTCCCCTTCTTTTTGGATATTTGCTCCGAGTTAGCAACTTTATCCTCTTTTGATTGGTCATCTTTGCATACCTAGTCCTGGTACCGATGCCTTTCTTTTTGGTCGTTTATCCATTTAACAACCTACAACCCGGTTATGGATAATCTTCCATGCGAGTGTATTATCTACGTTTTGACGGCTATAGGTAATATGTCTCATGAATTTTCCGGTATTCAGACCGAAGGAGTTTCCGACGATCAGGTCGATGTACTCATGGCACTCAGGCCAATTTTTCCGGTATTCAGACCGAAGAAGTTTCCGACGATCAGGTCGATGTACTTATGTTTTTTCCGGTATTCAGACCGAAGAAGTTTCCGACGATCAGGTCGATGTACTTATGATTTTTCCGGTATTCAGACCGAAGAAGTTTCCGACGATCAGGTCGATGTACTTATGTTTTGCCGGTATTCAGACCGAAGAAGTTTCCGACGATCAGGTCGATGTACTTATAATTTTGCCGGTATTCAGACCGAAGAAGTTTCCGACGATCAGGTCGATGTACTTATGATTTTTCCGGTATTCAGACCGAAGAAGTTTCCGACGATCAGGTCGATGTACTTATGTTTTTTCCGGTATTCAGACCGAAGAAGTTTCCGACGATCAGGTCGATGTACTTATGTTTTGCCGGTATTCAGACCGAAGAAGTTTCCGACGATCAGGTCGATGTACTTATAATTTTGCCGGTATTCAGACCGAAGAAGTTTCCGACGATCAGGTTGATGTACTTATGATTTTTCCGGTATTCAGACCGAAGAAGTTTCCGACGATCAGGTCGATGTACTTATGTTTTTTCCGGTATTCAGACCGAAGAAGTTTCCGACGATCAGGTCGATGTACTTATGTTTTTTCCGGTATTCAGACCGAAGAAGTTTCCGACGATCAGGTCAATGTACTTATGATTTTTCCGGTATTCAGACCGAAGAAGTTTCCGACGATCAGGTCGATGTACTTATGTTTTGCCGGTATTCAGACCGAAGAAGTTTCCGACGATCAGGTCGATGTACTTATAATTTTGCCGGTATTC
Organism: Lathyrus oleraceus; assembly: GCF_024323335.1. Classification (NCBI taxonomy): domain Eukaryota; kingdom Viridiplantae; phylum Streptophyta; class Magnoliopsida; order Fabales; family Fabaceae; genus Lathyrus; species Lathyrus oleraceus. The sequence goes on from NC_066585.1 coordinate 149,839,783, forward strand.
AGACCGAAGAAGTTTCCGACGATCAGGTCGATGTACTTATGATTTTTCCGGTATTCAGACCGAAGAAGTTTCCGACGATCAGGTCGATGTACTTATGTTTTTCCGGTATTCAGACCGAAGAAGTTTCCGACGATCAGGTCGATGTACTTATGATTTTTCCGGTATTCAGACCGAAGAAGTTTCCGACGATCAGGTCGATGTACTTATGATTTTTCCGGTATTCAGACCGAAGAAGTTTCCGACGATCAGGTCGATGTACTTATGGCATTCAGGCCAATTTTGCCGGTTTTCAGACCGAAGAAGTTTCTGACGATCAGGTCGATGTACTTACGGTGCTCAAGCCATGGTTATCCCTGTGTTACCATTTATTTTGGTATCCAGGTCGACGTTTTCTGTTTTGGTATTCAGGCCGATTTTCTTTTCTCCATTCCAGACGGATTTTTCTTTGCCGATCCTGGCAGGCATTGTTTTTATTTTCCCAGCTGGGTGCAAATTTCTACGGTTCTTAGTATTCAATCCCTGTTTACCCTGAAAGTCTGACAGCCATCGCTATCATCTGTTCGGGTTCCCAGCTGATTGAATAGGGGCAGCTGTAGCACCTCAAATTTGCACCTATCATTGTACATACATTCTCATATTAGGTCATAACATAACATGGTCCACTGCATAGCATTGCATTGTCCCTTTGCCTCATGTGCAAGCCATTCAGAAGAATTAGGTCAAACTGATCAGGAGATCAGTCAACCAAGCAAGCAAGTGTGTTTTTCATTGAGCCAAGGCCCTAGGGTTGGTCCAACATGTTCACATGACTTGGGGATCCATTTGAAGTGTTTAGGTCAAAGATTGGAGGCTCAGAGGTCCTCAGTCAATGCACAATCAGTCAGAAACCCTAGAAAGTCAAACTTGGTCAACTGTGGTTGATTTTATGGTTTTGATGGATGGATTTGGTTTGAGAGAGCTTATTCATGTCCCAATAGGCCTCATATATCATGGCAAACAACATCATTGAAGAATTTGAAGCCAAACAGAAAATTTCCAAAAATAGAAACTGGACCTGTAATTTTAACTGCCAAAAATGGAAACTTCTTGATCCCAAACTTACATCATGATACAAGCTTCAAATGAATTTTTGCCCAACATGAAAGTTGAAGATCTTGTTCTCCCATTTCCAAAAAGTCCAATAACTCTCAAATCCCATGTATGGTTGGCAAGATATGATCAAATCATTTTCACAAATTCTTGAACTTCAAAAGGCCATATCTCTCAAACCATTTGGCCAAAATTGGTGAGGTTTTTTCCAACAAACCACATTTAACCTCCTCTTTCCAAAAATGTATTCATCATGCACCAAAACATTGCCAATCAAAATGGCCCTTTTTGAACTATCATGTTTAATTTCAAGTGAGGAGCAAAATTGGATTTTTGAATTAATCATTTTCCATCCAAGTGGCCAATTGGGATTGATTTAAGATGATATTTCTGACTTGTGCAAGGCCCATTTCGTGCCCTAACCAATACATACCTCACCATACACACCAATGTGACAAATTAGCAATTTGATTCATTTTTGAACTAAGCATGATTAGCAAACTTGGATTAGAGCTTAAACAGACCATATATACCATTTTTCTGAGCTTTTGGAAGCCCTAGCAGTCATTGTGCAAACTCAGAATTCATTCATTCTCTCAAACTTCATTTTCTTGCCATTTCCAAAATCTGCCAAAACCCTCAAGAGAACACGAACCAATTTTGTTGTTTCATCATCCAAACAACATTGAGAGCCCGTTTCAACCACTTTTCCACGACTGTAAGAAGCTTTTGCTGGACTGTTCTTCAAAGCATCTTCCATGGCAGAACTCGTGTACATCCATGCCAAGCTTCTTTGAGCTAAACCATCTTCACCAATCATCATTTGAAGGACCTTGGATCATCTGTTTCACCAGCAAACATCAAAACAACAACTGTTTCACAACTTTCTTCAAAAACAAGTAGGAACTCGATCTCTCTATTTCTCAAATCCATGATATGTATTGTGTAGATCTTTTGTTCCTGAGTGTTTTGAGCTTTGAATCGCATGAAATGGTTGATTATTGCTCGAGTTATGCTGAAATAAAGTTTGATGATGAAATCTATTCTTGCTCGATTCATGAGTATTGTTGTGTTTTAATGGAAATTGATGATGGATTCGTGTTTGCCATGCTTGGATGATCATTTCTGTGTAGCCAATTTTGATTTCTGGAATTTTTTTTGAGAAACTCGATTTGGGAGAGATGAGCTTCACACTGTTCATGCATGAACCCTAGATACTCATCCATTTCCCAGAATTTTGTTGATTCGTACGTATGCATGGTACTGTTCCTGCATACTGGCCAATCAGCTTATTTCTTTTCGTGGCCTTAAACACAGTCGTTTTAGTTAAGTGATCCCTTATTTACAAAAGTGCCATTCGTGGCATATGACCTATTCAAATTAGTTATTTCTTTTCCATTTTTATTCCATTTGATCATCAAACTTTGAAAAATCACATCTCCTTCATTTTAATCCCAAATTTCATGAAACTTTTTGCATAATCTTCATCATGAGCTCTACTTTTTATCATAATTTTTCCAGAATTTTTTGATCATTGGATTTTATTTGACATATTGGTTTGTGACATGTATCCTTTTCTTGTACATCTTGCCAAATCCTTTGTGAAATTGTGATGCATTATCCAATGGCCCTGAAATTTTTTGTGCTCAAACTAGACTCATTCATGTTTATTGTGATGTAAAGTTTGTGAATTTATCTTATCTGGATTGGGAGTTGTGAATTTTTGAAGTAAGGTGTGACAATTTGTGTCACACCATTGATGTGCAACTTGTTGATTTTTGATGCCATGCCTATTGACCTCCAAATAGATTGATTTTTTGTATGATTGAGCTTGGATATGTCTAGTTTTCACATGATTTTTCTTGGAATTATTTGTGCCATTTCCTAATTGTTTGAGATTTTCTCCCCTGTTTGACCAAAATGTTGACCTTATGTGATGCATGTTGCCATTTGTTTTGTGAAATGCTCATACTTTATTAGATGGACATGAAATTTTACATGAGGTAACTAGACATCCTCATCTTTGCCATGGTTTTGGTCCCATTCATTTATCATACACCATCTCTGATTTATGATTTTTCTAAGTTGATGCATGTTTGGTTGACTTCTTTAAGCATGTCCAAAATTGCTTTGACTTTCTGATTTTCATTGACTGCCTTCCACTTGTCCAAATGAGATGAAATTTTACATGCTTACCATGCCATGTGTTAGGATTGATCATTATTTATTTGGTGATTTTTGGAAATGTTTGAGTTGACTTTTGATGCAAGTCTTGCTGTTGACTTCTATGAGCTATCATTTGCCATGCTTTGACTTCTTTTGCTTATGAATTGATGATGATGCATGATATGAACATGAAACCAATTGGGTTTGCTTCCTAAAATTTTGAATTTAATTTTGATTGGACATTGCTTGCTGTTTTGACTTTCTCATTCATTTTTGACCCTAGGCTTGCCCTGGTGGTCCTGTTACTCACTTTTGAGCTTGTGTTTTCAGGTTGACCAACAAATGACCAAAGAGGCCAATTCTTTTCGATTGAGTTTGCTTGAATATCATTGTTTAACTTGTTGTTTTGTAGGTGGCTTGGTTCTCAAGCATTTAGCCTTGTGCCTTGCACATTCATTTGCTTCTGACTAATTGTTAATGTCTGTTTCCTTTTGTTTTGATTTGAGTTGCATGCTAACATCTGCTTGACTATTTCAGGTGCTTTTAGTTGCTTAGTTCCTTGTGAACTTTTTGCTTTGCTTTGCTTGTATAAGCAATTTGCATTGAGGTATATCCCTTAATCTTCATGTAGTCTGGAAGACCTGGCCTGTTACTTGGCCAGGCAACTGTCTGAAGTCCTCCTTAAGAGGCAATGCTTGTGTATGTTTAATTTGTCCCTGTACATATTCAAAGACCTCCTAAGTGAAGAGGCAATTGGCAGAACCCAAGGGATAAGCAACCTATCCCCTGCTTTTCTGTGTGTCATCTGCTTTGCTCACACCACTGTGTTGATGCATTGCAGATACAAACCCAAGATCTTGTACAATCGTACAGTTGAGTCAGTTTTAAATGTGTAGAAGGGTTCCCACTTTCTGAACCCACACATTCTTGTCAAATGCTCTCCCTGGCCAGGGATAAGAGCAATGAGGCACACCCCTCATATCCTTTCATCTGCTTCACCTTAGCCCCTCAATGGCAAGGTTAAGAGCACCATTTACCCAGTTCCAGAGGTTTGTTTGTTGAGGTTGATATGACCCCTCAACTAAAACCTAGCCTTGTTTGAGCCCCTTGCTTGTGTATAGTGTGTGCTACCTGTGCTTGTATGTTTGTTTGACTTGCTTCCTGTGCAAGTTAGGTTTAGTTTAGACTAATCTTTGTTTGCTTTCGCCCTCGTTGCGATCTTTTCTCTCGCCCTCGTTGCGATCGAGACTTTTCCTTTCTCTCGCCCTCGTTGCGATCGAGACTTTTCCTTTCTCTCGCCCTCGTTGCGATCGAGACTTTTCCTTTCTCTCGCCCTCGTTGCGATCGAGACTTTCCCTTTCTCTTGCCCTAGTTGCAATCGAGTCCTTTTTCCCTCCGTAGCCGAACTACGGCAACTCTGATTCTCATGTCCAGATGAGATACGTAGGCACGAGATGCGATGTCTTGTCGAGTTTGACTAACAACTAACACTAATTCTTTTCTCTCGCCCTCGTTGCGATTGAGACCTCCCCTTTCTCTTGCCCTAGTTGCAATCGAGGCCCTTCTTGCTTCCTGTGCAAGTTAGGTTTGGTGTGGCTTGCTTCCTGTGCAAGTCATGATTAGGATAGGCTTGCTTCCTGTGCAAGTTAGCTAGAAACCTTAACTTAGGGACGACTTTGCATGACAACATCTAGGCTCGAGTCGTAGTCTCCCTAGTGTTGTGTCTCCCTCTGTTATCTGGTTAGGCTAGTCCTTTTTCCCTGCGTAGGGGAACTACGTCGCCCTGATCCTCATACCAGATGAGGTACGTAGGCAGGAGATGAGCTGATCTCTCCGGGCGCCTTTTTCTCTTTCCGCCCTTTTTTTTCTTTTTCAACCTTTTTGTCTTCAACCCCTCTGTGTGTGTTGTTGTGTGCTTGGAAGCTGATGTAAGTCCATCGAGTGGCATTCGGGTTCCAGTGTGGGTGTGTTTTGGTTCGGATGCTGATGTAAGTCCAGTGATTGGCATTCAGGCTCCATGTTTGCCTTTGCCTGTTTTTGTTTGTGTGCGTGTCAGCCGAGCTACGAATGCTCTGATTCTCCTTCGTCCAAGGAGATACGTATGCATAGGATGCGATATCCTAGCGAGCATGTGTCGTTTCCCCAGTCCGAACTACTTCGACTCTGATGTCTATGCCTGATAGACTAAGTAGGCCCAGGATGCGATATCCTGCCGAGTCAGTTTCAGTCTGTTTTCTTGTGTCTCTTTCAGCCAGTGTGTGTGTGTGTTTGAGCAGTGTTTAGCAACCATTTTCCTTCCTTTTGTGCGTGGATCCCGTCGAGTACGACGGATGCGTAGGGGTGCTAATACCTTCCCTTCGCATAACCGACTCCCGATCCCATTCTCTTTGGTCGCGAGACCACGTCTTTTCCAGGTTTACTCTGAGCGTTTCCTTTCCCTCTTTTGGGATAAATAACGCACGGTGGCGGCTCTGTTGTTCTTGTTTTCCCGCCGGTTTTTCGCGTAATGCGACAGCTGGCGACTCTGCTGGGGATACATAGAGAAGTTGACCTCTTGCTGGTCCATCTTCCCTGAGCGAGTCTCTCCTAGCGCTCTCTAGGTTAGGGTTTTGGTTGCTATTTGCTGTTATTTATTGCATGCATGATTATTATGTTGTATATATGTGCATATCTATTTGCATGCATCATACTATCATGTTGCTGTCCTCTGTACAGGTGGTTCTCTCTGTTGGGGTGGGTGTTCTGAGTGAGGCCCAATACCCAGGCCTGAGTATACACCTAGGATTAGAGTGGTATCATGTTTCTTCACATGTTGTACGATATGATGAGGAGACATGTCACCACAGCCGGACGAGGTTCATTTGAGAGAGTCCTTCCGGGTGGAGTTATTCCGCTTAGGTCGGATTATCTCTTATGAGCTGTTGACTTCGGTGACCGTTCTTTCCCGGATCTTTGGTTCAGACGATCTTAAGAGAGCTACAACGGCACACCCGAGAGGGCAAACCCGTTGAGTATCTTTGCCCGATTGTTGACACCCTTGTCTGCCTTAGGATGACCTTGTTAGAATTCACCTGTGAGGGGAGGGTTTGATCTCTACAGATGCGGTTTGCCAGTGATGCTGTGATGGTGACTTTGGTTCAGCCGAATTTATGGACACTTATTTCTGGGACGCCGGAGTTCTGTCCGTGGTTTATCAGCGGGTTCCGTTTATTTCGGATCCCCGGGTTGAATTCGAGAGTACCTGTTCAGAGGATCTGGCTGTAATCCATTCAATGGATGATCCTGTGATGATAGTAATGTAATCTCCAGTTCCGTTTATTTCGGAACTCCACAAGTCGGATTTATGGTGACTCGGTTCTCCAGATTTGGGTTCAGATGCCAGTTGATCAGATTGACTTTGGGTTTCAGATGAATTGCGACTCAGAGTTCAAGCCAAAGCTCCGATCCGGTGATCTGAGATGCACAGCCTGCCAGTCTTGGCTCCATCATTTGCATCATAGCATGTTTATTTTCCAAAAAAATACTAATGCATGAAAAAAGAAAAAAGTTAACTCGCATACGCATATCCTTTATCAGGATCATTCATGACAAAATAGTACCCATATCATGCATATCATGCACATCCTTGCATTACAGACGTGTTTGGAGGGACTTCTCACTTTGGTTCCTGACTGAGACAGGATTGCTGATTGTCGTCCGCACCGCTACTCAACCAGACTCAATCATTAGAGGATTATGGACCAGGTTCAAGCAGAGTTGGCTGAGATGAGGGCAAACATGGCCCAGTTCATGACAACGATGCAAGGAGTTGTTCAGGGGCAAGAGGAGCTGCGTGCCTTAGCCCAGAGACTGGAAGCCGTGATTCCACCAGTCCACCGTGCTTCACCAGTGGATGTACCCGTTCATGAGAATGCGGCTGTCACTGTTCTCGTCAATGATTATGCCGTGGGTGATGAATTGAGGGGGATCAGAATCAGTGAACAGCCTCTTGCTGCAGAGACTGTTAATGTCAGAGCAACCCGCGCTCCGGTTCGCCATCCTGGCTCTTCAAGTTCTTCCGGTTCTAAGAAGCTATATTCTGGGGCACCCAAAAGGGGAGAAAGTGAAACAAATGCTGTGCACCGTCAAAGGAGTGCAAACAGAGGACCACATCGTCAGGTCGCTGCTGTGACTATCCCAGCAACTCAAACTCAACAGCAACAGAGAAGACCAACTCAGCAATATCAACATCAGCAACATCGTCCGCAACAACAGGCTTACCAGCCTCCCAATGATAATCAAGCCAATACAGGTAATGAGAGGAAGAGGATCATTTTTGATCCAATCCCCACGTCCTACGCCGAACTGTATCCCTCTCTGTTAGAGCGGAACTTGATCACTCCCAGAGACCCGCCGCCCATACCCGTCAACCCTCGGTGGTGGTATAGGCCTGAACAGCATTGTGTGTATCATTCGGGTGCTCCTGGTCATGATGTGGACAGTTGTTTTCAGCTGAAGATGAAGGTGCAAGACCTTGTGAGGTCAGGTATTCTGATCTTGGAGGATTTAGGTCCCCGTGTTAATCAAGCTTGAAGATCACAAGTCCCGGGCTGGCGCTGACTTGTCTTCTGAGGTCTTCGTTGAAGAGGGTTGTTCAAAAGCAGAAGCTGCTGATGCAAGAGATACTGACATTTGCCATCCCTGGAGGGATCTATCACAATTGGGTCACTGTGGGCTTTCCTACAATTGTTCATAAGTCAGAGTAGTAATCACTTTGTTTAAAAAACCTTCTCCCATGCCAAAAGGAGAAGTGATGACATTGTTGGCAACATTTTGTGCAATGATATTTTCATTCAAATAAATGCATGTTAAACATTTGTTTTTTCCAATTTGTTTTTCCTTTTCGCTTTTTACATGAAATTGGTGATCACAAAAAACCCTAAAAACAAGAATAAAAGCAATCTTTTCATCTGCATAACGATTGTCTTGTTTGATTCTCAAAGTGCTTTTTATACTCAAAATCTTTATGCAGGTTGTTTCTCAAACCCATTAAACATAATGATCGGACGTCATCTCCCAATTTTGAATTCCCTGTATTTGAAGCGGAAGAAGTTGATGTTGAAGGGATTCCTGACGAGATTTCCCGACTTCTTGAGCAAGAAAAGAAGATCACACTCAGCTGCATCTCGAGAATCAGCAGAACAGCCAACTGGGGCATTAATTAAAAAAAAAACAAAAAAAAAAAAAACAAAGAAAGAAGAGGGTGCAAAATCAAAAGAAATCAAAAGAAAGAAAAAGAAAGAAAGAAACAAAAGAAAAATAGCACCCTCAAAGTCCCAAGTTGACTGATGCTGAATGGATTCAGAGTCACTACGACCAGGTGAATCCAATCGAAAGGAAGAGATCAACTGCCATGTGTCATGGTCAGTCATATCAGCAGAGAATGATGAAAGCATTCGACAAGAAGGTCAAGCCTCGTGTGTTCCGAGGGACCTTGTGCTCAAGAAAGTCCTGTCTTTCGTGCCCGATTCTAGGGGCAAGTGAACCCCAAATTATGAATGTCCATATGTTGTCGAGAGAGCCTTTTCAGGCAGTGCTTTGGCACTTACAACAATGGATGAAGAAGTTCACTCGTCCTGTGAATCCAGATGCAGTCAAGAAATACTTCGCCTAGAATAAAAAAAGCAAAACAGCTCGCTAAGTCGAACACTCCAAAGGGCGACTTAGGCAAAAAAGAAGCGTCTCGGTGGATTGAAAACCCGAAAGGGCGATCCAGGCAAAAGTTAGAGACATTGAAAAAAGAATTTGCATCCCGCTAGATTGATCACCTCACACTGGGGCAATCTAGGCAAAAATTAGGGATTTGGCAAGTAATTGCATCTTGACAAGACTGTGCTCTATATCTGTCATCCGCCAGGAATTCTCGATGTGTCATCGACCGAAGCTCCGAATACATCGAAATTCAGAATGGTAGAGGAAAGGTCATTATGTTCAATGTAGTCCTCTCCAATATATATCACCGATTTCAAACTTGTACAGATCTATGGAGTCTCGCCCTTTGCAGACTACCATCCCATCACATTAATTTGAGCTTTTATCCAATTATTTGCACTCTTATTTGTTTCGACTCAACAATTGTTTTACATGTTTTTAAATGATAAAGTATCATTGTTTTCAAAATAAACAAATTTTCAAAAAAAATTGTTCTTAAACAAAGTGAACATTCACTATGATGGAAGGATACTTAGGAGATCCGCAGTGCTCTCCCGAGGGTGGTATGATTACCAACAGGTAAGACATTTGTTCGTATCTCGAGCATAACTTTATCTTTCTCCTGTCGAACCTCTTTTGGTTTCTCCTCAGCAAGGTTGCTCAGTGCAGTGTTGGTTGAATTTGTTTATCTTCATGTTCCCGGCAGTACAACTTTCTTCCTCCAAATCCCTGTTAGCTCTATTGTGGGGCATCCCCAGTAGAGTGCTGTTTGAGCCCTATCGTGGGGCATCCCCAGCAAGTTTGCTGTTGCGGACATTATTGTGGGGCAGCTCCCCTAGCAGAGTGTTTACTGAAGACTTCAACTTTCGCCTCTCCAGCAGAGCAGTCTTCATCTCCCCCTAGCATGGGTGCTTTTCTTGGAAGATTCAGTATTTGGAGGATCGACATCCCCGTAATCCGGCATTCCCTCAGATAGATCCCTCAATGGAGTTGTCGCGTAAGGAGCTTTATCAATGCCTATCTATCCTCATCAGAGATCTGGTTGCTTCTTGATATCTCTGATTTTTATCACAAGTTGTTGTGGCGCGTCCGCCAGTATGTTGAACTCTGTTCTCCGGTTGTGACCGACGATCCCTCCGGAAGCCTCTGGTGGCCTTCCTCCCCTGCAGGATGATGATTGTTCCCTATTGTCCCAGTCTCCAGTGGATTTTCTTGGCTCTCTGGTGACTTTGGTTTTCTCTCCGGATGATTGATTCCCGGACCTGTGGTTTGAGCATGTCTGTTTGTCAGCATTCATCATACATTTTTAGGTATAATGCATACATGCATAATCATAACATTCAGATACTCATGTTGCAGTTGTTGCCATGTATCTGTTGATTATTGCCTCCTGCTGTTTGGTGATAAGAATCTCTCCAGTAGATTTTCCTCTAGCAGATGTGGGTGTGTCTGATCTCTCCATGTAGAGCTAACCCCTTAAGCAGAAAGTGTCTATCCTTTCCTGCCATTTCCCCATTGAGATACATCCTCGTGGATGACGGTTGTTTCCGTTCCCTCCCTAACGGGATGGATTTTCCCTATTGAGTTCTTTCCTCATTAGGATGAGTCCTGTTTCAGCCTGCCTTTTTGGATCGATCCTAAATTGGCTTCCTGTTGGCTGTCTCCCGTGCTTCCCTGGGGCATAAATGAATAGTCGCTCACTAATCGACACTCATTCATCTTATCATCAGCGGAATTTGTTGGCCTCTACCTACGAACCGGTAGCTGTAAGTCCTATCTTCGTGGTTTTCTACCCACTAGCTGGTAGTTGTAAAATCCCACTTTCATCCCCTTGTTGGAGTTAACCCTTTGTGCTCATCCTATCGATGACTGGTTACTTTTCCGTGGTTTTCTGCCTACTAACCGGTAGACGTAATCCCCTCTTTGCAGTTATCAGTATCCGGTTTGCGGTATTGATATTCTTGTCCCCTTTGGATACTTGCCTTGATCAAGCAGTATTGTCCCCATTGGGTCTTCCCCTTCTTTTTGGATATTTGCTCCGAGTTAGCAACTTTATCCTCTTTTGATTGGTCATCTTTGCATACCTAGTCCTGGTACCGATGCCTTTCTTTTTGGTCGTTTATCCATTTAACAACCTACAACCCGGTTATGGATAATCTTCCATGCGAGTGTATTATCTACGTTTTGACGGCTATAGGTAATATGTCTCATGAATTTTCCGGTATTCAGACCGAAGGAGTTTCCGACGATCAGGTCGATGTACTCATGGCACTCAGGCCAATTTTTCCGGTATTCAGACCGAAGAAGTTTCCGACGATCAGGTCGATGTACTTATGTTTTTTCCGGTATTCAGACCGAAGAAGTTTCCGACGATCAGGTCGATGTACTTATGATTTTTCCGGTATTCAGACCGAAGAAGTTTCCGACGATCAGGTCGATGTACTTATGTTTTGCCGGTATTCAGACCGAAGAAGTTTCCGACGATCAGGTCGATGTACTTATAATTTTGCCGGTATTCAGACCGAAGAAGTTTCCGACGATCAGGTCGATGTACTTATGATTTTTCCGGTATTCAGACCGAAGAAGTTTCCGACGATCAGGTCGATGTACTTATGTTTTTCCGGTATTCAGACCGAAGAAGTTTCCGACGATCAGGTCGATGTACTTATGTTTTGCCGGTATTCAGACCGAAGAAGTTTCCGACGATCAGGTCGATGTACTTATAATTTTGCCGGTATTCAGACCGAAGAAGTTTCCGACGATCAGGTTGATGTACTTATGATTTTTCCGGTATTCAGACCGAAGAAGTTTCCGACGATCAGGTCGATGTACTTATGTTTTTTCCGGTATTCAGACCGAAGAAGTTTCCGACGATCAGGTCGATGTACTTATGTTTTTTCCGGTATTCAGACCGAAGAAGTTTCCGACGATCAGGTCGATGTACTTATGATTTTTCCGGTATTCAGACCGAAGAAGTTTCCGACGATCAGGTCGATGTACTTATGTTTTGCCGGTATTCAGACCGAAGAAGTTTCCGACGATCAGGTCGATGTACTTATAATTTTGCCGGTATTCAGACCGAAGAAGTTTCCGACGATCAGGTCGATGTACTTATGATTTTTCCGGTATTCAGACCGAAGAAGTTTCCGACGATCAGGTCGATGTACTTATGTTTTTCCGGTATTCAGACCGAAGAAGTTTCCGACGATCAGGTCGATGTACTTATGATTTTTCCGGTATTCAGACCGAAGAAGTTTCCGACGATCAGGTCGATGTACTTATGATTTTTCCGGTATTCAGACCGAAGAAGTTTCCGACGATCAGGTCGATGTACTTATGGCATTCAGGCCAATTTTGCCGGTTTTCAGACCGAAGAAGTTTCCGACGATCAGGTCGATGTACTTACGGTGCTCAAGCCATGGTTATCCCTGTGTTACCATTTATTTTGGTATCCAGGTCGACGTTTTCTGTTTTGGTATTCAGGCCGATTTTCTTTTCTCCATTCCAGACGGATTTTTCTTTGCCGATCCTGGCAGGCATTGTTTTTATTTTCCCAGCTGGGTGCAAATTTCTACGGTTCTTAGTATTCAATCCCTGTTTACCCTGAAAGTCTGACAGCCATCGCTATCATCCGTTCGGGTTCCCAGCTGATTGAATAGGGGCAGCTGTAGCACCTCAAATTTGCACCTATCATTGTACATACATTCTCATATTAGGTCATAACATAACATGGTCCACTGCATAGCATTGCATTGTCCCTTTGCCTCATGTGCAAGCCATTCAGAAGAATTAGGTCAAACTGATCAGGAGATCAGTCAACCAAGCAAGCAAGTGTGTTTTTCATTGAGCCAAGGCCCTAGGGTTGGTCCAACATGTTCACATGACTTGGGGATCCATTTGAAGTGTTTAGGTCAAAGATTGGAGGCTCAGAGGTCCTCAGTCAATGCACAATCAGTCAGAAACCCTAGAAAGTCAAACTTGGTCAACTGTGGTTGATTTTATGGTTTTGATGGATGGATTTGGTTTGAGAGAGCTTATTCATGTCCCAATAGGCCTCATATATCATGGCAAACAACATCATTGAAGAATTTGAAGCCAAACAGAAAATTTCCAAAAATAGAAACTGGACCTGTAATTTTAACTGCCAAAAATGGAAACTTCTTGATCCCAAACTTACATCATGATACAAGCTTCAAATGAATTTTTGCCCAACATGAAAGTTGAAGATCTTGTTCTCCCATTTCCAAAAAGTCCAATAACTCTCAAATCCCATGTATGGTTGGCAAGATATGATCAAATCATTTTCACAAATTCTTGAACTTCAAAAGGCCATATCTCTCAAACCATTTGGCCAAAATTGGTGAGGTTTTTTCCAACAAACCACATTTAACCTCCTCTTTCCAAAAATGTATTCATCATGCACCAAAACATTGCCAATCAAAATGGCCCTTTTTGAACTATCATGTTTAATTTCAAGTGAGGAGCAAAATTGGATTTTTGAATTAATCATTTTCCATCCAAGTGGCCAATTGGGATTGATTTAAGATGATATTTCTGACTTGTGCAAGGCCCATTTCGTGCCCTAACCAATACATACCTCACCATACACACCAATGTGACAAATTAGCAATTTGATTCATTTTTGAACTAAGCATGATTAGCAAACTTGGATTAGAGCTTAAACAGACCATATATACCATTTTTCTGAGCTTTTGGAAGCCCTAGCAGTCATTGTGCAAACTCAGAATTCATTCATTCTCTCAAACTTCATTTTCTTGCCATTTCCAAAATCTGCCAAAACCCTCAAGAGAACACGAACCAGTTTTGTTGTTTCATCATCCAAACAACATTGAGAGCCCGTTTCAACCACTTTTCCACGACTGTAAGAAGCTTTTGCTGGACTGTTCTTCAAAGCATCTTCCATGGCAGAACTCGTGTACATCCATGCCAAGCTTCTTTGAGCTAAACCATCTTCACCAATCATCATTTGAAGGACCTTGGATCATCTGTTTCACCAGCAAACATCAAAACAACAACTGTTTCACAACTTTCTTCAAAAACAAGTAGGAACTCGATCTCTCTATTTCTCAAATCCATGATATGTATTGTGTAGATCTTTTGTTCCTGAGTGTTTTGAGCTTTGAATCGCATGAAATGGTTGATTATTGCTCGAGTTATGCTGAAATAAAGTTTGATGATGAAATCTATTCTTGCTCGATTCATGAGTATTGTTGTGTTTTAATGGAAATTGATGATGGATTCGTGTTTGCCATGCTTGGATGATCATTTCTGTGTAGCCAATTTTGATTTCTGGAATTTTTTTTGAGAAACTCGATTTGGGAGAGATGAGCTTCACACTGTTCATGCATGAACCCTAGATACTCATCCATTTCCCAGAATTTTGTTGATTCGTACGTATGCATGGTACTGTTCCTGCATACTGGCCAATCAGCTTATTTCTTTTCGTGGCCTTAAACACAGTCGTTTTAGTTAAGTGATCCCTTATTTACAAAAGTGCCATTCGTGGCATATGACCTATTCAAATTAGTTATTTCTTTTCCATTTTTATTCCATTTGATCATCAAACTTTGAAAAATCACATCTCCTTCATTTTAATCCCAAATTTCATGAAACTTTTTGCATAATCTTCATCATGAGCTCTACTTTTTATCATAATTTTTCCAGAATTTTTTGATCATTGGATTTTATTTGACATATTGGTTTGTGACATGTATCCTTTTCTTGTACATCTTGCCAAATCCTTTGTGAAATTGTGATGCATTATCCAATGGCCCTGAAATTTTTTGTGCTCAAACTAGACTCATTCATGTTTATTGTGATGTAAAGTTTGTGAATTTATCTTATCTGGATTGGGAGTTGTGAATTTTTGAAGTAAGGTGTGACAATTTGTGTCACACCATTGATGTGCAACTTGTTGATTTTTGATGCCATGCCTATTGACCTCCAAATGGATTGATTTTTTGTATGATTGAGCTTGGATATGTCTAGTTTTCACATGATTTTTCTTGGAATTATTTGTGCCATTTCCTAATTGTTTGAGATTTTCTCCCCTGTTTGACCAAAATGTTGACCTTATGTGATGCATGTTGCCATTTGTTTTGTGAAATGCTCATACTTTATTAGATGGACATGAAATTTTACATGAGGTAACTAGACATCCTCATCTTTGCCATGGTTTTGGTCCCATTCATTTATCATACACCATCTCTGATTTATGATTTTTCTAAGTTGATGCATGTTTGGTTGACTTCTTTAAGCATGTCCAAAATTGCTTTGACTTTCTGATTTTCATTGACTGCCTTCCACTTGTCCAAATGAGATGAAATTTTACATGCTTACCATGCCATGTGTTAGGATTGATCATTATTTATTTGGTGATTTTTGGAAATGTTTGAGTTGACTTTTGATGCAAGTCTTGCTGTTGACTTCTATGAGCTATCATTTGCCATGCTTTGACTTCTTTTGCTTATGAATTGATGATGATGCATGATATGAACATGAAACCAATTGGGTTTGCTTCCTAAAATTTGAATTTAATTTTGATTGGACATTGCTTGCTGTTTTGACTTTCTCATTCATTTTTGACCCTAGGCTTGCCCTGGTGGTCCTGTTACTCACTTTTGAGCTTGTGTTTTCAGGTTGACCAACAAATGACCAAAGAGGCCAATTCTTTTCGATTGAGTTTGCTTGAATATCATTGTTTAACTTGTTGTTTTGTAGGTGGCTTGGTTCTCAAGCATTTAGCCTTGTGCCTTGCACATTCATTTGCTTCTGACTAATTGTTAATGTCTGTTTCCTTTTGTTTTGATTTGAGTTGCATGCTAACATCTGCTTGACTATTTCAGGTGCTTTTAGTTGCTTAGTTCCTTGTGAACTTTTTGCTTTGCTTTGCTTGTATAAGCAATTTGCATTGAGGTATATCCCTTAATCTTCATGTAGTCTGGAAGACCTGGCCTGTTACTTGGCCAGGCAACTGTCTGAAGTCCTCCTTAAGAGGCAATGCTTGTGTATGTTTAATTTGTCCCTGTACATATTCAAAGACCTCCTAAGTGAAGAGGCAATTGGCAGAACCCAAGGGATAAGCAACCTATCCCCTGCTATTCTGTGTGTCATCTGCTTTGCTCACACCACTGTGTTGATGCATTGCAGATACAAACCCAAGATCTTGTACAATCGTACAGTTGAGTCAGTTTTAAATGTGTAGAAGGGTTCCCACTTTCTGAACCCACACATTCTTGTCAAATGCTCTCCCTGGCCAGGGATAAGAGCAATGAGGCACACCCCTCATATCCTTTCATCTGCTTCACCTTAGCCCCTCAATGGCAAGGTTAAGAGCACCATTTACCCAGTTCCAGAGGTTTGTTTGTTGAGGTTGATATGACCCCTCAACTAAAACCTAGCCTTGTTTGAGCCCCTTGCTTGTGTATAGTGTGTGCTACCTGTGCTTGTATGTTTGTTTGACTTGCTTCCTGTGCAAGTTAGGTTTAGTTTAGACTAATCTTTGTTTGCTTTCGCCCTCGTTGCGATCTTTTCTCTCGCCCTCGTTGCGATCGAGACTTTTCCTTTCTCTCGCCCTCGTTGCGATCGAGACTTTTCCTTTCTCTCGCCCTCGTTGCGATCGAGACTTTTCCTTTCTCTCGCCCTCGTTGCGATCGAGACTTTCCCTTTCTCTTGCCCTAGTTGCAATCGAGTCCTTTTTCCCTCCGTAGCCGAACTACGGCAACTCTGATTCTCATGTCCAGATGAGATACGTAGGCACGAGATGCGATGTCTTGTCGAGTTTGACTAACAACTAACACTAATTCTTTTCTCTCGCCCTCGTTGCGATTGAGACCTCCCCTTTCTCTTGCCCTAGTTGCAATCGAGGCCCTTCTTGCTTCCTGTGCAAGTTAGGTTTGGTGTGGCTTGCTTCCTGTGCAAGTCATGATTAGGATAGGCTTGCTTCCTGTGCAAGTTAGCTAGAAACCTTAACTTAGGGACGACTTTGCATGACAACATCTAGGCTCGAGTCGTAGTCTCCCTAGTGTTGTGTCTCCCTCTGTTATCTGGTTAGGCTAGTCCTTTTTCCCTGCGTAGGGGAACTACGTCGCCCTGATCCTCATACCAGATGAGGTACGTAGGCAGGAGATGAGCTGATCTCTCCGGGCGCCTTTTTTCTCTTTCCGCCTTTTTTTTCTTTTTCAACCTTTTTGTCTTCAACCCCTCTGTGTGTGTTGTTGTGTGCTTGGAAGCTGATGTAAGTCCATCGAGTGGCATTCGGGTTCTAGTGTGGGTGTGTTTTGGTTCGGATGCTGATGTAAGTCCAGTGATTGGCATTCAGGCTCCATGTTTGCCTTTGCCTGTTTTTGTTTGTGTGCGTGTCAGCCGAGCTACGAATGCTCTGATTCTCCTTCGTCCAAGGAGATACGTATGCATAGGATGCGATATCCTAGCGAGCATGTGTCGTTTCCCCAGTCCGAACTACTTCGACTCTGATGTCTATGCCTGATAGACTAAGTAGGCCCAGGATGCGATATCCTGCCGAGTCAGTTTCAGTCTGTTTTCTTGTGTCTCTTTCAGCCAGTGTGTGTGTGTGTTTGAGCAGTGTTTAGCAACCATTTTCCTTCCTTTTGTGCGTGGATCCCGTCGAGTACGACGGATGCGTAGGGGTGCTAATACCTTCCCTTCGCATAACCGACTCCCGATCCCATTCTCTTTGGTCGCGAGACCACGTCTTTTCCAGGTTTACTCTGAGCGTTTCCTTTCCCTCTTTTGGGATAAATAACGCACGGTGGCGGCTCTGTTGTTCTTGTTTTCCCGCCGGTTTTTCGCGTAATGCGACACTTGGGAATAAGAATTCCCTAGTCACACGAACTCCCCATTCGATTCAGAGTACCCATATATACAAATATAGAGGCAGTGTCCAGCATCACCTAATCCACCTACTCTAAAGAATTATCTTCATTTGCCTTGCAAAGTATAGTATGGGGAATTTCTATTCTCAAGAACATTGTCAACACAAAAAAAGACAAGTATGTAGATACGGAACCCTAATCAAACACACCAATGGCAAAAGTTTGAATACAAGAGAAATTATAAACCTACTTTCCATAAACCCTAACATTTAAGGAAGCAAAAGCAAGAAGAATAACAAAGCCTTTACCTTGAAAGAATGGTATTGGTCACATACACACCTCAACTTCTATCAAACGAGATATTATAGATGAACCAAATCTAAGAATCAACGAAGAATAATAACTCACAAGAAATAACAAAGTTAACAATACGAAGAAGAAGGGTTTTCGTAGTTCGCAAGTGGAAAAAAAGAGGGAACAAAATGCTAAGGAACCCTTTTATCTATGCCTCAACCACGAGGAACAATACAATCCACAATGTTGGGAAGTGCGAGACACACTAACAACGATCAAGATTTCAACGAAGATCGTTCCAAGTACTTGAGTACCCTAATGAAGAGGAAACATTATTGCTCACTAGCATAGGGACACACGTCGGAAACTCCATGTGAAACGTTACCTATTACAAGAAAGACATTTAATGTGTCTCCTTCCAAAGATAGTTAATTTCCATCAAATACCTTCATCTTCTCATGCTAATCAGCCGACCTAAGTGTATACGATAAACCCTCATCTTGCAAAGCAGGAACAATGGCTTAGGGGTAACTGTTTATGTCTACTCATAAGGCCCAAGGTAAAAGACTCCGAGGAAAAGCGAAATACGCGAAAGTGAGAAACAGGTGTTCCTCTGTTCTCATCAAATGCAGGCAACCCCGCCCTTGAGGCATCATCCATCATTCAGATCAATCAAACGATTGTTCGCATTAGACATCCACTTCTCGTAGACGATTTTAACCATCCTCACTATATAAGAGAGAAAGTTTGACATTCTTAAGTATTCAAATCTCCACTCATCTATACATTACTTATTATTCTCTCACTAACTTAAACGTTTGAGTGTTAATCTTACATATCAATCCTCTCTATATCACATAAAAAATTCTAGTTCACCGTAACGAAGTGCTATCTCGTCGCTTCACTGATCATCTCTATCTCTAATTTTGTTCTGAGTCAATTGTAAAAAAAAATCTCAAGTGAATTGACAAAATGGTTATTTGTTTAAAACAAAAAGTTTATCCTATGACTAGGCATTTCCAAATTCATTATTATTCATGAAAACTAAAATAAAAGAGAGAGAGAGAGAGAGAGAGATGTAATTCTGCATATAAATTATAAAGCAAGAGATCATAATGTTTTCGTTTCCCTCTATCTCTCTTTTTTTTTCCTTAAGAAGCTAGAACTCCTTTCAAGTGGTGGTACATATAAGACAAGCATATATATCTAGAAATGTCTATTATAATATCAGTGAGAAGGAAAAATCAATCTTCAGAATCTGATAAGTTTTCAGCCATATATTTTAACACATAATCCAAAACAATATCTCACTACATGAAAAACAATATTTATTGGAGGATATAACTGACCTCATGGGATTATATCTTTGTTGTTAGAAAAATAGAAAAGGACACATCTATTAACACTTCTCATACCCACATGCACACTACATTTATAATATTTTTCTGACAATGATTCATCAAATCAATGTTACTTATCATCACATGACCGTTGCACCTCTTTCATTGACAACAATATATAATAGCAATATTCAATAGTTTAACTTGTGGGGAATGTATTGTTTTGTGGGTATTCCATTTCATCAATTTTCATATAAATGGAAAAATGAAAGATAGCTTTTGAAATTTTGGTTTTGATGCGATAGTTATCCATGTGAGACTTCTAATTCATATTGAATTTGCTTTTTTCCCTTTAGGGTAAGGTACCTTTGTGGTCCATTCATTAAAGCATCGACCAATATAACTATTGGTATTCTATATTTAGATTTAAATATCGTGAATAAAAAAATACAACAAGAATACTTTTTTTTATAGTAGGTTATATATCTCAAATTTGAGTTCTCCAAGAGTTTTTTTTTTGGCTGGTTACACCATTCTTTTAACATTATAGATGCCACAATTAAATAATTTATATTATTTTATTAAGATATGGCGGTTTATATTTTGAATAGGTAAATTTAAAATGTGGATTGATTGATTATAATTGTTCATCCTAATAAATAGATTAAAATTTTAAAGGAAAGTATGCTCTCTTATAAATTTAACCGTGTATAAGAAGCATCTCTTATAAATATAATATTTTAGGCATTTATGTCAATGCTCATTATTATTCTATAGATTAGTTTTCGTTACAATTTTAATTAACAAGCTAAATTCTTTATAAATGTCTAGCTGAAGAAGCTTCCTCTTTTTTCTAATTTTTTAACTTATTTTTCATTCAAACTCTACAAAAAAGAGATGAAGATCGCAGCAAGTAGAAGTAGTGAAGATGAATGGAGACAGGTAAGGAGACACGCGCAGAAGCTCTTTCCAAACATGGTCTGATGGGATGGTGAGGAAAAGAAATGTATGAAGAGTTTCAAGGTAATGGGGACATGCTTATTTCATCCAACGGGTATAAGGGGAAGAAGTTATGGTTTTGGCAGATTCTTTGACGTTAGAGATGAAGATCTCCTTACTATAAAGTTGGATAACATTTTCATTGGAAGGAGAAAGATCTTTGCAAATTTACCCAGGTTCCAAAGAAGACATCCTCAGAGAGTTCGGAGAAGTGTTGAAGATTTGGAAGTTGGAAGGAAGATTGAGCGGGGAAAGAAAACATCGTTCAAACATGAGAAGCCTAGGGTTTGCAAGGAATGTGTAAGGCCTAATGGAGGAAACTCACATGCAAAAGCATTGAGAAAAAATGTTGGTTCTTCAAATATCGACACCATACGCAGAGTTAAGCTTCATCTAGAAGAGAATGATCTCTCCGGTTTTTGAAAATCTTTAGTTGGTTTTGTTGAAAATTCGAGGATGTCATACAAACTGCAAGATGTTTTTAACATGGGGATACTTTTTCCATTCAAGCTACTCCACTATGAGCTAACCTTTTATTGTTTTAGGATGGAGTAGAAAGTGGAATATAGGCTTTGGTGCAAGACGGTAGTGATCGGTTGAAGTAGTGGTTCAAAGAGGTGCATCCATGGAAGCCTTATGATATGGATGGTTAGAGAGTCACGTGGATACATTGTCATGGTATTCCTCGTTAAGCATGGAAACCTTTTTGTTTGGTAAATCTTCGTAGCACCTTTGAGGTGTTAGAGGATAGTACCAATCTAGAAGGGGGTTGAATAGATCAGTTTTTGAAATTTAGTATTTTTTTAAAATTATTTTCAACGGTTGCTGAAACACCCTAGATTATAATCATCTAAACGGTCAGTTAATGGAAAGATCGGATATGCGTGAAACTGAATGGAATAACTACGATAGAGATAATCAACCACTATCTAAATCAATCGATTAACCACTACAATCCTTGATATCATTACCTCTAATAATGCTTTAACACAATAAGAGAGCAAGTAAAACATTACAAGATTTGTGTGAGATTAATTTTATCGAACACTTGGTGAGCACTCCACACCAAGTTCCAATTTCACTCAAATTGAATGTGCAGAATTTTACTCAGTTGCAATCGAAGTGATTGCATCAATTTATTAAACAGTTACTATGCATAACAATCAAGCGATATTGATTTTACTATTAATTTCATACAAAACGTAATTAATGCAAAATTTAAAGAGTTACGAGATAGAGAGAACAAAACCGGATTTGTTGAGGCAGTTCCCCTATCGTCCTCGCTTAGGGTACGTCTGCCCTCAATTCTAAATCTAGAATTGAGATGTTTTTATTAACAAGTTGCAAAGTCAATACAAGAGAACAAATTATCACTACCAATCAACCCCTTGTGTTATTGCATCCTATTCGGTTCTCTCCACTTGATTCGAGTTGAACCAAGTCCTTCAAGCGCTTCGAACAAAGCTCCGGTTACAGCTACCTTATTGCAAGAACGCCATGTTCTCCAAAACTTCAGCTCGGCTTATTTCGAACGCAAGTCGCTTGAACCCTAAGATTTCTTCACAATCCTCCGGTTACCGTTACTTGTTTGATCGAACCCAGCGTTCTTCAAACTTTTCACTCAGCTGAATCTGTGAAGCAAAAGTTAGTGCAAAAACCCCAAATTCTTGGAGAACAAAACCCCAATGGTTTTATTCAAGAAAAACTTACACAAAGCCTCAATCCAAACTAAGATTACACAATCTTCTTTGGACGTTATCACAACAACAATGCATAATGCTCAACAAAGATTGTTACGTGTGATTATTGAGAAATACAATGAAGAATGAAGATGATGAGCATTTTGGTGTATATCTTTCACTTTTCTTGTTAAATGTTGAAGAAGAGACTCTAGAATATTTATATGATGCATGGACCAAATAACAGACATAACAAAATTATTTTGCAAAATTACACAACAGAATATTGAGTCCAAGCAGCGACCACTCGACCTGTTCATACAGGTAACTTGACCTGTATGGACCCGAGGAAAAATTATTCAAGTTAAACAAGCGATAAGTCGACTTAAACAGGGGATGAGTCGACTCAAACAGAGTTTTCTAGGGTTGAGTCGACCTATGACTCGACCTATTCAGACACGTGGCTACATGGTTCAAATGAGAATAGGAAATGAGTCGACGCAACATGTGGATGAGTCAACTCATTCAGTTTTCCCAGGATTGAGTCGACCTGTGACTTGACCTGTTTAGACCCGAGAGTTATGCTCTGAGTCATGAGTCGACTCACAGTTCTTAAACTCCCAAAAATGAGTTTTGAGATGTATTTTGACTAATTTAAACCAATCTCTTATGAACCTAGGATATTAACGATGATCAAGTGCATGATTCACATCTATGATATGATGATATTGTCTAAAGTACACGTTATGGGCGATTATAGAGGTTTGATATCATTAAAATAAGGACTAGACATATTTTCCCTCACATACTCCCCCTTTTTGATGATGGAAAACCATGGCACAAGCGCGTACTTTGATAGACATCATCCCCTTGATTTTATGCATGCCTTCAAACATTCTTCTATTATCCTTCTGCTAAATCAGCTATTGTGTTTGTTTCCATTGCTTCTCCCCCTTTGACAACATCAAAAAGAAACAATGAAACAGTCAACATGAAATAAAGATATTCATAAGCACTTAGTCAACGACTTTGCAACATATAGACATCAACAACCATGCACATAACATGAAGTCAATGGAAGAAATATAGGCATAAATGTTTCATGGAGCAAAAGAAAACAAGTAAATAAGATTGCAATAATTGTTCAACATAAACTTTAAGACAAATAAGTAAGTACAATAACATGCAAACATAGGGAAATGAAAATGTATGTTAAATATGATACCTAAGCAAGTTCAAGCATAATCCAAGTATAGAAATGGATCACATTTAGTTCAAACTAGAAAATGAACATCAAGAATTACATAGAACAGGTATATACATACATAGTTGATCAATATAGATCAAATGGATAGGAACGATATTACCTCCAATGGTGATAGACGACGAGTGCCCTCACATAGCCGCACTTTTAAATCAAGGAATAGACAGGCATGATATATATATTTAAACACGATCCGAGATATCGAGAACACCAAGTTCCCTATGGATGTGGAAGAAAGGCTTTGTCGCAAGTGGTTTTGTGAAAATATCGGCAAGTTGATTTTTGCTATCAACATGCTCGAAGATAACATCACCTTTCTCAACATGATCCCTAAGGAAGTGATGCCAAATTTTAATATGTTTAGTGCGCGAATGTAGTATAGGATTTTTGGCTAAATTGATGGCGCTTGTGTTGTCACAAAAAATGGGAATACGTTCAAGTTGAACATTGAAGTCGACTAATTGTTGTTTGAGCCATAAAATTTGAGCGCAACAACGTATTCCTCCTCGGTTGTTGACAAAGCAACTGAAACTTGCTTTTTGTTGTGCCAACTCACTAAGGAATTTGAATAAAAATGACAAGTGTCACTGGTGCTTTTCCTATCCGATTTGCAACCGGAAAAGTCGGAATCGGAGTAACCAACCGAAGAGCAATCACTTCCCTTAGAGAACCAAATCCCATACTTTGAAGTACCAAAGAGGTATCTAAGTATGCGCTTGACGGCTTTTAAATGTGATTCTTTAGGACATGATTGATACCTAGCACACATACATACACTAAACATAATGTCTGGTCGAGATGAGGTAAGATAAAGGAGAGATTTGATCATACCTCTATACCTTTTTATATCTACGGCCTTACCATTTTCATCCTGATCCATATTAACAACAGTAGGCATTTGAGTGTCGATTACTTTGGAGTTTTCCATATCGAAGCGCTTAAGTAGCTCATTACAATACTTCGTTTGGCTCACAAAAGTTCCTTCTTCAAATTGCTTGATTTGAAGTCCGAGGAAGTAATTTAGCTCCCCCATCATGCACATTTCAAATTCTCCATGCATCAACTTAGAGAATTACTTGACCAAATTTATGTTAGTAGATCCAAATATAATATCATCTACATAGACTTGAACTAAAATAGAGTGTTTTCCTTGACGCTTAATAAAAAGGGTTGTATCAACCTTCCCTCTTGAGAATCCTTGTTCTAGTAGAAATTTGCTAAGACGCTCATATCATGCCCTATGGGCTTGTTTGAGACTGTACAAAGCACGTTTAAGCTTATAAACATAGTTAGGATGCTCATAGTTTTCAAAACTGAGAGGTTGAGATACATAGACCTCTTCATTAATGTGACCGTTTAGGAAAACGCTCTTAACATCCATTTGAAATTTTGAGAACAAGCATAGGCAAGCAAAAGGCATATAGCCTCGAGTCGAGAAATCAGAGCATAAGTTTCCTCATAGTCGATGCCTTCCTCTTGGTTATACCCTTGAGCAACAAGGTGAGCCTTGTTGCGAGTTATAACTCCATTTTCATCTAACTTGTTCCTAAACACCCATTTAGTGCCGATTACTCAATGGTCTCGCAGAGGGGGAACAAGATCCTACATCTCATTTCTTTTGAATTGATTAAGTTCCTCTTGCATTTCTAAAAACCAATGTTCATCGAGTAATGTATCTTTGGAGTTTTTAGGCTCATTTTGAGAGACGAAAGTGAAATGATAACAAAAGTTACTTATCTTTGACCGTGTGATAACTCCCTTTGAGGTATCTCCTAGAATATTATCGATGGGATGATCCTTAGAAGATTTCCATTCCAAAGGAAGATCATTGTTATTAATATAATGATTCTCCTCTTTATTTTCGGAAATTTGGTCCGGCTCCTCAGCTTTTTCCGGATGGGGTTCAACACGCTTTTCTTCTTGATCTTTTATTATGTCTTCCGAAGGAACACCTGCACCATCAACAATAATACCTTCTCCAAAAGCTTTCAGATAAGATTCATCAAAGGAAACATGCACGGATTCTTCAATAATAAGTAATCTTTTGTTGTATACTCTATATGCGTTACTAGAATGAGAGTATCCGAGAAAGATGCCTTCATCGGATTGTGAGTCAAATTTACCAAGGTTTTCTTTACCATTGTTTAATACAAAGCATTTACATCTGAAGATATGAAGATGTGAAACATTAGGCTTCCTTCCCTTTAGCAATTCTTAAGGGGTTTTGTTTAGAATAGGACGAATGAGTATCCTATTCAATACATAACAAACCGTATTTATGGCATCGTCCCAAAAGTATTTAGGAAGGTCATTTTCATTGATCATAGTCCTTCCAAGCTCTTCTAAAATTATGTTTTTACGTTCCACTACTCCATTTTGTTGTGGAGTTCTTGGAGCAGAAAAATCATGATCAATGCCGGTTGTTTCACAAAATTCCTCAAAGAGGTGGTTTTCAAATTCACCTTCGTGATCGCTCTGAATAGTAACTATGCTAGTGTTCAATTTGTTTTAAGACATCTTGGAAAACTTTTCAAAAGCATAAAAAGTGTCACTTTTACTTGCTAAGAAGATAGTCCAACAAAATCTAGAGTAGTCATCTACTATAACAAAACCATAGTAGTTTCCACCTAGACTTTTAATTCTAGATGGTCCATATGGAGAAGTTCAAGGGGTCTCGTTGTGGAAACAATATTTTTAGATTTAAACAAGATCCTTGTTTGCTTTCCCATTTGGCACGCATCACATAAGTGATCTTTTGAAAATTTGATTTTGGGAAGACCAACTACTAGATCTTTTGCGACAATTTTATTTAACAAGTCAAAGTTGACATGTGTTAATCGCCTATGCCAAAGCCACGAGTCTTCACTCATGGAGATGAGACATTTAGCGCTAGTCAAAGATACTTCGTTTAAGTTAAGCATGTATACATTACTTTCCCTCCAGCCCTTAAGCACATCATTCTTATTATCGTTATGTTCAATCATGCAACAATCTTTTGAAAATGATACTTTATATCCTTTGTCACATAATTGGCTAATACTAATGAGATTGTGCTTAAGGCTTTTAACTAAAAGGACGTCTGAGATAGTAGTAGATGAGGGATTACCTACACTACCTTTTCCGAGTATAGCTCCCTTATTATTATCACTGTAGGTTACAAACCCTTTCTTCTTAGCCACAAAGTCAAAGAATAAGGAAGTGGCACCTGTCATGTGTCTTGAGTATCCACTATCGAGAACCCATGTTCTCTCCGTATCCTCAAGATATTCCACCTACAAATTTAAACAAGGGAAGGAGGTACCCAATTTTCATTGGGTCCTAGTGTGTGAGTGAAACTTTGGTTGCATTTGGGCAACCATTGAAAAATGCCTTTAGGGGCTAGAAATCTCCTAAATCGACATTTAGCAATAATATGCCCCCTTTTGGAACAATATAGACAATTTAAGTTAGGCAATAATATGCCCCCATAGGCGAGCAGCGTGGTTCGCCTAGCGAACCTTGAACTGTCATGCTCGCTAAGCGAGCAGATCCTTCGCTAGGCGAAGCGCACGCGTTTTTAGAATATAACAGAAATTCATGGGCTTAAGTTGCCCTCATCTGAGCCCACCAGGCCACGAAATCAGGTTATAAATTCAGAATTCCAGTGAGCCAAAAGAGGAGGCTATTCATATAACCCTAGAGAGAACCAGAGAGGAAAAAGGAAGAGATCTATGAACTAATCTGCAGCAACCTCCAAACAGCTCTGAAAGGTTCACTCTGACTCACACACTTTTTCACCTCCATCTCACATAAACCCTAAGATTGCTTTGCAAACCCAAGGGTGCAATTCAATTCCATTCGATCTCTCCAATCAGGTTTGCCCTTATTCCCATTACTCTATGCCTTCAATTTGAATTCTCTGAATGTATGAGGTTTTGCCCACGGGTTTAGATATGCATGAATGTGTAAATAATACCTTGAATGTTTAATCGTTTCATTTCTGAGATGGATGCCATAGGGTTTGGGATTATGGAAATCGGACTGTTATCAAGGAAGAATCCCAAACCCGCAGGCACTCGCTAGCACCATCGCTAGGCGAAGCAGTAGCGAGCGTGACAGTAATTGCCTTTTTTACTGTTTGCTTTAATCTGTTTTGTGTTCGTCATGGCATGTTCTCTCTTGATTCCATCTTGTTACTATAACCTGTTTGTTGAGTTTTTGTGAGGGCTCACATGACTCTTGCAGAGATGGCTTGCTTGGTATTCCACTTTATTTGTGGGATACTATCTGGAGGTTTATTCCGATTACCTGTACTGACTCGCTTTCTTTGGTGGTGTTAGCTTGGAAGGATCTCTGGGTTTCTTATTTCTTTAATTGTTGTTACTTCGGATCTTTATCCGTGTGATAGACCTCTGATCCCTTTTACACCTTTCCCGCATTTTACCGCTTTCTTAGCTGGAAGACCTCAATAACTTATCATTCATTACCCAATCAACCTCATCAAATCCCCTTAAACACCAATTATATCACAAATCATTACATTTAATACTCTCTCTCTCATTCCAATCCCTCCATATTCATCTCCTACCTCCACTTATCTCTCCAACATCTCAAACAAACTCCATTATTGTGATCCCTTAAAGCTCCCATCTTTTTCCACATAACCACTGAAACCTCAAACTCCCTTCATCAAACCTTCACAAAATCCCCTCCTCATTATTATTCCGGGTACAAATTTCTCTGAAGCTCACCTTTTTAATTATCAACTTTCAAGATGCCTCCAAAGAGAACTAATGTAGCAGAATCATCTAGAACAAGGAAGTGCAGTGCTCGCACCTCAAACTCTCACAACATAGTCTTTGAGGACGAGGGGCAAGCAAAATGGTATTCGATGCTCGCACGATGTAAAATCACGTCATCTAGGTACATGTGTGAACTAACTCTAACTGATTTAGGTTTGAAATCTAAGGTTGATAGAATGTTTCATGTGATAGGATTATTAGAGTTTATGCATTTTGAAGCGCCAACTTTTGAGCGCATTACTCTTAAATTTTTAGCATTCTTGATTTTCAGTTGTAGAGAAAATGGCTTGGAAATGTGAGGTACTACTTTGGTACCCTCAAATTTCGCCTTTTTAATGAGAATCATGAATTATCTGTTGAGGAACTCGGAAACATCCTAAAACTGCCCATCTACGGGCCCGACGATGTTCCGGATGACTTTCCGGTGAAATTTTTTTGGTATGAGATTACAGGTAGTCCAGGGTATAGTTCTGCAACCGCCAAGGCATCGGTGATTCAAAACCCCTCCTTCTGGTACGCCCAAAAGGGCCCTGTGTACACTTTTTTGGGTCGAGGTGATAGTATCGGGGCGGCAACTCAGAGGGAATTATTTTTTCTGCATGTGATGGCAAATAATGAGATTATTAATGTTTCTGAATTCATAGCTAATTATTTGGGAAGAGTTACTCGTGCACCCACCAGAGGCATTTCCATGGGGGGTATGATTACCCAAATTGCAGAGCATATCGGATATGACCTCAATTTATCCTCTGACACCCCTGTTGCAGGTAAAGCAAAAATTGACATGGAATCCCTTATTTACCAAGGGATGATTGCTGTTACGAATAACAGTTACTCATTGATGATTATTCTAACTAGTTATATGTGAGTGCCTCCCCCAAAGAGGAGGACGACCATAATATGGATGATTTTGTTGTAGGTGACACCAAGGAGGAAGATGCCACATTCCCTCCACAGTTTGTACCTCCAAGTCAAGAGCCGACCCAACCAGGTCCTAGATCATTCTCTATGAATCAGGACCAGAGGATGTGGATGCAAGCGGAGCTCGAAGACTTGAGATCCGAGCAAACACGACAAGGAGTTGAGCATATTCGGCAAGGATCCATGTTGGAGGATATGCAATCCATGATGCAACAACTGATGTTGCATTTTCCTCTACCTCCTCAATAAGGGAATTGTAAGTCACCTCTTTCTCTTTCATGTTCTAAAACATTGAGGCCAATGTTTAGTTCAGGTTTGGGGGAGGTTTACTAGTTTCTTTTTACTATTGTATTTTTACTATTTTGGTTGTTTATTTTGGTTGTTTCCATTTATTATCTTTTGATTAAGTGTTTCAAGTAATACAATTGCTGGATTTCTATGTTTGAATAAATGATGAATGTTAGTAATAATAGATGCTTGGTTACTGCCGGGGAATTACCCCCGAAAATGTTGATACTGTTGAAGATGATCGGACGCAACTTTCTTGAGCTCGAAAAAAGAAAAAAAAATCTGATGGAACAAAGAAAAGCACTCACTAAATGAAAAGACTTTATTGGATATAAAATCAAAAACAAAAAGAACTAAGTAACTGAGCCGAAAGAAAAAAAAAAGAAATGTCAATGGTATTTTAGAATAAACAAAGTGAAAATAATTATGACATTGACTCTGAACCCAAAATACATTTCTATTCCTTCCATATCCCACCTTAACCCAAGCCCCTATATAATCTGAAAGACCTTGAAAGTGTGTGTAGTGTGCAGGTGAGATGAAAGGAGAATTCATTCAAGCTTACGAGTCGATATTGCTTACTATGAAATTGTGAGTGCAAACACTTTAGCCCCGAGAGTCTGGGTGAGTGCGTGAAACAAGCTGACAAGTGAAGTAGTACTTCTATGTGGAAGTGTGGTGGAACAAATAAATGTGGAAAGCAGGGGACCCTGAAAGAAGAAGAATGAGCAAGTTGTGAAAGATCTCAGTAGTATTGTGGTAAAAGTTGAATCTTCAACTATTTTGGGGGGTGACATAAGGTGCAAATTTTGTCTTGAAAATGGCTCGAGGACAAGCAATGAGATAGGTTTGGGATTGTGATTAGTCATCATTTATGTTATATATTTTGTCACTTATTCGACAAAAATCCAAGTAAATTGTATTACTTTTTTCTTAGTTAGTGGTCTGTTGTGTCAATTTCTTTCACCGATAGTTAATTTTATTGTTTCGCCAATTTTAACTGTCATTTCTATTTTTCGCATTTTACGCTTTGGTTGTGTACCTTTTCTGCGTTTCAGGTTCAAATAGGTAGTCAAGTACGATCAGATGTAGAAACTAAGGAGAAGCACAAAGAATCATAAAAATGTTCCCATGTTCTAGTAGGCCTGCTATGGCCACCCGTAGCACCGGCTACGGACTTAGTGGAAGGTCTGACACAGAAGCCCAGACTCCACAGAAGACAGTGGCCTGCTACGGCCACCCATAGCACCTGTTACAGGCCATAGCAAGAGGCCTGGACAAGACCATAAAAAACAGTGACCTGCTACGGCCACTCGTAGCATCGGCTACGGTCCATAGCACGCATGCGTGAAAAAAATCCAATTTTATCTTTTCTTTTGTTATTCTTAAGTGAAAGGCATTTTGGTCAATTGAAAAGCTGATGTGATGGACTTTTCTTGCTCTGTTTGAGGAGAGAGAGAGAGAGAGAGAGAGAGAGAGAGAGAGAGAGAGAGAAATTTTCTATTAAAAGGGGAGTTTTCAGACAAGAAAGGACACACTTATTGTGAAGCAAGAATTCACACTATTCAGAATTAGAGAAATCAATGTTTTGGGAGAAACGAGACTTTCATGAGTGGAAGCAATTGAAGATTAAATTTCATCTGAATACTTGTAACGTCTCCATTTTATATTTTGATTTCCTTGAATACTATGAGTAGCTAAACCCCTCAATGCTAGGGGATGTCCATGATTTGAATCTGTAATAACTTTGAGTTTATATTTGCAATAACAATATTATTTTTCTTAGTTAATTTACTCTTGTGATGTGCTTAACGCTTTCTCTTTCGGAACAATTGAGATTGTAATATGATTATCAATTAGGTTGGACCGCCTTTGGTAATGCTTTCATGAGATTATTCTACAGTAGGTATTACCTAGGACTATGGATACCCTAGAGGAACCAAATTGTTCTCGATATAATAATTCTTAATTTCATCGGTTAATTTCTATGGACATAGAGATTAGGGCTGAATGATTAAAGGTTTTCTCACCAAGGCATTAGGAGAAAACACCACTAAGAACTGGTATTAATTAATTGATATTTGTTCTTGCAATACTGACTCAGAGTTGTTACAGGGAGAAATCACACACATTCCCTAGCATATTACTCTCTCTTTAAAACCCTTTTATCAACACTATTATTTTATTTGCAATTATTTTTATATATTTGAATCAAAAACCCTCAACATTAGTTTTTTTTAATTAAACAACAATTAGAACTAAATATTTACGAGCAGTCCTTGAGATCGGCATTCAGGGAACTTTTCTCATTATTACTACAAAGGTAAAATAGTACACTTGCTATTTTTTCGATCAATCGATAATATGCATGAGGTACCAAGCAACGATGTTTCTTCATACGAACCAGGTTTATCCTTCAGAACCCCGAGTCCACCCTTCTAGAATTGGGACAAGTTAGTCGTTCATCCTTCTAGACTCGTAACTCGTCTCTTTCACAACAATGACACAAATGATGTATGTCATACAATTTATGCAACAATAACAACCAAATGTTTATGATCCCCCTTTGAACCATAAATAACATGCAATATAACAACAACATAGTTCCCCCTTTGAAACTACCACCACAATAAACAACGATTATATACTCTCCACATAATTAGTCACCAATCATCATAATAATTCATCTTGAATCAATCACACATTCATAAAACTCCACCTAAAGAAAACATTATACTCATATATTTAATTCACATTCAAATTGCGCCTCAAACGGAGTCGCGAAGATCAAATTATGATCAAAATAATATTTCATTAAAATTACACAGATGCAATTGAATGAAAGGGACCATCAATCAATTATTCTCACCCCTAGACCTATTTTTCACGTTTTTTGACATCACTAATTGATTGTCATCACCCATCAATCAATTGTTCTCACTTTCCTATACATTTTGTTTCTTTTTATTTTTCACATATTGGCTTGATGCAATCGATTGATTCTCCCAATTAATCGCTTAATTGCTTTCATCTTTTCAAAAATTTAGAAGGATCAATTAATTGACAATATGGTGCAATTGATCGGCATAAGCTATTTTTCCAAAAATACCAATTGTATAGCATGTTCATCAAAACCAATTATTCCCAGAACACACCCTAACATGTCATAACAACTTATTTCAAAAATCTAACATCTTATATCAATTATCTACTGTTATTACTTCGTAAACCTACCAATTAACATCTAATTTCACCAATTTAACATCACCAACAATGCATCATGAAAATCACCTTCATGTTCATCATCACCACCACAACACATCAACAATAACAATGCCAAAATCATATTTCACATACTAATTTTTGCAATCGTTACATCACGAGTACATAGTCACACATCAAGAATCATCGCCATCATCAATTTCTCATAATCACACATCAAACTTTTTAAAAACACAATAATGGAGAAAACCTAGAGAAGGATATGGATATCTCTCTATCCTTCATAAATTACATCAATATACGAAGTAGTCCCCCCCCCCCCCCCTCCTTTACCTGAATTTTCAGAAAAAGCTTTTCAACAATGGTTGTTTCCTTCTTCCTCCTTAAAGCCTTTGCCTATTTTTCTTCCAAACTCAATTACACGATCATTGAAAACTCAACTTCCCATACTTCTCAATTTTTAATAAAAAAACTTGTTCCCCTCATTTTGGTTGTTCCTATCTTATCCTCACTTATCTCCCTAATCCCCATTTTACCCTTACTACCTTATTTTTCTCTTTATTTTATAATTTAATTTAATTTTTTACCAAAATAATAATAATCAATTATTATTTCTAATTTCCTTATTTTTCTAATACTTTCATTATTTCAATTAATTCTACCACTCTCACCAACCTAACCACATGCCACATACTACACACATATTCATTAAAAATCAATCAAAAGTATATAATTTACTTAATAATTTAAATAAAATACAACTAAACACAATTAATTAAATTTAGGATGTTACATTAGCCATGATCAATCACCATGGAAAATTTTCAACAACCCATGTTCAACTTTAGTGCAATAGCCTAGATCATCAAATATTTTTATGGATAATAATTTTTGCCTGAGCTCGGAAACATACCTTAAATTATGTAGAAGGAACACATGATCATTGAAAATTTGAAGTATGATCTTACCAATACTATTAACCTTGCAAGCCTTCTTGCCACCGAGTCGAACGACTCAACCTTCTTCCAAATTCAAAGTCTCAAAGTATTATTTCCTTGTATATCCTGAATCCATAACCCAACTCTTTTTAGTATCCAAACTCGACATCTCTAATACACCCACACTCTCATAACCAACTACATATGAGGAAACTATAATCTGACTAAAATCTTCATTATACTCTCTCTAAAAAAAATCCTTATTAAAGAGACCGATTTTATGACCAAAAAAAACATTTGAACCCCGTCTTATTAAAAACCTTGGTTTTGGACTTTCCTCTAGTCTCCCTCCCTTATCTTGAGACACTCAAGTTTTCACCATTATCGTCAATATTCAAATTGTTTATGTTTGAAATTACTTGGACCTCATAGATGTATGAACTTCATCCAAGCTAATAGTATGTTCCTTACTATTAAGAAGAGAATCATTAAAATGGCCATAGATGTATGATCTAGTTAATGATCTTAACACAAGTAGAGCCTTGTCTCCAACATCAATCTTCACGTAAATATTTTCCAAGTCATTAATGATCTTGTGTAATCATGTCAATTATTTCACAATGGATTTATTATCTACCTTTATAATGAGTAGAGTTTTTGTCTCAGACACGACATATGAGCCAAGAACTTGCTCATGTAGAATGATACAAGTTTGCCCCATATTGAAGCAATAGTATTCTCCCTAACAACTTCCTTTAAAACTTTATTCCTGAGGCACAAGATAATGATACGCCATACCTTATTCACTATCTCAGTTTTATCTCCTTGTGTTAGGTGTGGAGGCATCAATGTCACACCTTTAAATGCTTTTACACACCTTTGTTGAGTTAAGATTGCTTGCATCTTCACTTTCCACAATTCAAAACTATTGTCTTCGGAAAAGTTCCCGATATCTCATTTAGAAGTCATGGTCATCACTTGTAAACTTAACCCCGTTTTCCCTAAGACTGGAGTCAATTATTGTTAAATAGAAACGTTCAACCATACCAAACAATTTGATATGTGGGATGAGAATAATGACAATCCAAATAAATTACCTCAAGCAAAATTAATGTACATACACAAGAATGTTAGTGAATTCACACAAGCAAGAAAAAGGATAAAAGATGAGTACACAAATAATGTGTTGACCTAATTCGATCAAATCAATCTACTATGGGAAGAGCAACTCTATAGTTTACTATACTTTAAAAGCAGTGACAAGAGATTTCAAATGAGTTTAAAAAAATAGTCTTCCAAGTTCCCAAGAACATATCCTTTTTTCCAACTCAAGTATTTTCAAATCTCTTCAACTCTCAATATATGAATCAACAAGTCCAAGGTATTTAGAAGTTTTTCCATTCCCCTTAGATACCTCCAAAGTTCTTCCAATTATTAGGCTTCAAAAGCGATGATGATGCTAATTTATCCACCAGACATGCTCACTCCAAAACTTAAAATATCCAACGAACTTGATCAAGTACAAGTAAAAACTTGAACCTTGACTTAAACACTTACATCCACTTGCATCCAACCAACTTTTTCCCGCGTAAGTAGTCTTACGAACCCACAAATATGATTTTTCATCAATAAGTATGTTTTACCGTTCAACACCTTCAACCATTTTTACTCCTATTGATACACGTCCGTAATTATTATTCTTGAATGCATTGTGTTTATGGCAAATACATTACTTTTTTTGTAAAACCCAAAATTTATTTTTAGACCAATCAGTGGGACATGTTAGAAAAATCACTTTTTAATCCTCTCTAATGCTTATTTTTTATAATTAAATGTAAATTTCACAATTTTATGTGTGATTTGTTTCTCATATGAAATCTACATATATTATATTAAACTCAGTCCAAAGATACTGATAAAAAGAATATGTTCTTAACATTTCTTTTATTTTGATTAGGATTGGGTAAACCCATAAAATCCGGTCAAACCCACCAAACCGATCCAAAAAGATGGATTTGAACGGGTATGTGGGTCAATATAGTTTTCGAAAATGAAAAACATTCAAAATATATGGGTTTCAGGTAAACCCAGACCCAATCCACAAAACCCACTCAATCCAAAAAAATTTAGCATTAACTACTATATATTTTTGTTTTTATTTGTTAATGATATAATATATGAACTAATATTTATATATTTATAATTGGAATTTGGTTGAAGATATTAACGTTGAAGTCAAAACTTCTTTTTGAATTATGGAAGATATTTGAACAATGTTCTTAACTCTTTTTTTATAATTTGATGAACGGTGACTTTGATGTATTCGTACTTGGTTTCTCCAAATTTAGGCTCTTATTTTGTATGTCATGATTTTGAATTATTATGATATTTCACTTAGATTATTCTGATGCGAATACTAGTAAGTTCTGAGTAATTTATGTAATTCTTGTTCTAAGCACTATCATGATACAACTTTGATTTTTGCAAATATTTTTATTATAAATTTTATAGAAAGTTTACACATTTGATGTTAAAAGAATAACCCTAATATGACTAAACTTTTTTTCAATAAAAAAATAGTTAGCGCATTTTTTGAAAAACAATATGACACGTCACTTATAATTATATAAGAAAAAAAAAGGAAAAAAAATTGGGTGACTCACTATACAACCCAATCCAACCCATAAATTTATGGTTTTATCCAAACTGACCCAATGATGTTGTAGGTGGTTACTTTACCTCACCCAAATCGGTATACTCTATGTGGGTTGGATATTAGTTTTAGCCAACCCAACCTAAACCGACTCATGTACACCTCTAATTTTGTTCCTAATATCTTAATAAAAAAATATGAAACTATTATTTATTTCTCTATTAACATACATCCTCTATTTGATGGATTTAAACAACATTATAATAATTATTTTTGTATTTTGAGTTTTACTTTTAATTTAATATTATATGAAAAACATATAAGAAGATGATATATGGTATTGTTCAGTTCTGGAATAAAAAGTGAGTGTAGGAACGACGATGATGGTGGATCTTAGCTTATGATGCGGTTGAATGGAGGAATTTTCAAAGTTAGCACTCCAAGGCTCAAGTCAGTATATGAGAAAAAAAAGTAAAAGGGAATTGGATTTGAAACTTGTTACCTCTCTCTCTATCTCTCTCTATCTCTCTCTCTCTCACACACACACACACACGCACACACACACACACACACACACACACACACACACACACACGCGCGCGCACACATACACACACACACACACACAATATAAACACTTGTACTCGTGCCTTATGGGTATCTAAGTACTGATACATGTAACGTCCTGTTTTCTTTAAATTATTTATTTAATTTAATTTGTGTTTTATTTAATTAATTAAATGAATTTCGTATGCGTTGGATTGATAATTTGGTGTTTTGGCATGTTATGTTATGATGGAGTTGATAGAAAATTGTTAGTTATTTAATTAAATTATTAGATAATTAAATAATATTAAAATTAAATAAAAAATATATGTTTTAGGTGGATAATAGAATTATGAGAAAAATAAGGTAAGTGGTGAGAAAATCTAATAAGTTAGGATAAGGTGTAATCAGTAAAAAGGTTAAATTAAGTTTGAATAAAAGGGGATTAGAAAATCTAAGAGTGTCCGTACGTATCTTTTTGGGAGGAGAGGCAAAAGAGGCAATATAGGGCTTAAGAAAGAGGAAGAGACCACAATTGTTGAAGAGCTTAGAGTTGTTGCTGGAAATCCTATGTAAAGGGGGGGAAATTATTCATGTATGGGTGTTTAAGCAGACGAATATTGAGGGTTCCTTACCCTCCCTCATTCTTCCTTTATATTTACATTTTGATAATGTTTGAGGCCGAAGAAGGTTTGTGCAAAACCTTCTAAGACAATTGTTATGATATGGTTTTGTGCTCTATTGAATAATATGTATGCATTCTTGTATTTTGATTCGATACATATGTTGATACTTTTGATAATTTTGTTGATGCCATAAGGCAAAAATATAAAATTGGAATAGTTGTACCTTATTAGTTATGGTGGTTGCCTATGAGTTGTAGATCTGTTCAATATGGTGAATATAATAATAGTCAAAAAAATTAAATATGGTGTTTCTTATCGGTATGTTTTTGGGGTGATTGGAACTCAAATAGGCGAAATAGGCGAGTTTCGAATTTGTTCAATAGGGAGAAAAATACAGAATTTCGCAGGTAGTCATAGAAGGGGATTAATCATTTTATTTCATGCATAACTTGGGTTTTGTAAGTCCTTTTGAGGTGCAGTTAGTTGCGTTGGAAAGTTAATGTGGTAATATTTCTTTCAAGTAGAGAAATTTGGCCTAGAAGTGTTAAATATTAGCAGTTCAATGGTTTTTATACTAGAGGCGTAGTCAATTTCAGTCATTCATTGGTCATCATGTTTCACGTATAACTTAATTTTCGTAAGTCCTTTTGGGATGCTGCCAGTTGAGTTAGAAAGAAAATTTAATCATATTTTAACCTAGAGAGTTTCATAATTTAAAAATGAGTATATAATTTTTTGCGCTATTTTGAAGTCAGGAATTCTTTTTTAGATTTTATGCAGGAATTAATGCGATAAGGCTGAAATGAAATGAATAGAAATGGAGTTTCGTAACTCTTTTTAAAGTACAGTTAAGTGAATTTGAAAGAGAGTTTAAATATCTTCTAGACTAGAGAGTTTCATAATTTTATTATAAGTCTATAATATTTGGTGCTATTTTGAAATGAGATAATTTTAGAGTTAGATCCAAAGTTTTGAGTAATTTTGAGTGTGGTGACCTTGCATTACCTTTTTGATGAGTTTAAGAGTCCTATTTTATTTTGTTAGAGTTTTTATAAAGTTTTTATAGTTGCCTTTAAGTTTTTTAAAGTTGGAGATCAGAATATATGATACACTTGAGTTGAGTTTGGAGCACTGTTAACATTATAAAGTTACCTTTTAAGTAATATTTTTATTTGTTTAAGGTTGTTAAGGGAAAAAAGTTAAAATTGAGTTATCGAGTAATTGATAATAATATTATTGAGTTGAGTTGAGATCTGAGTAATTTGAATCTTTAGAGTTGTTTTTATAATGATTTACCATGTTGGTGGTCTAACATAAGTAACAATATTAATTACTCTATTGGTGAGTGGTATTGTGATAATAGGTTAATATTGTGTATTGTTGATGAGTATGTGTGATTATATGATGTGAAGTGAAAGTATAATAATGTGAAGTGTTGTAAATACTTATTGATGATTGTTAGGATGTGTAGTTCAGAGTGAGAACTATTGGTGATGCATTAAATGCATGATCGTTTATAGTCAGATGTTGGGTTGTAATCATTGTTATGTTGTTGTTGTTGCATAATTGTTTACGTCAGATATTGGGTTGTAATCATTGTTGTGTTGTTGTCATCACATTATTGTATGTCATGCATCATATGTTGTCGTTATTCTGAAATATGCATGTTTGCTAGATCAGATGTTAGGACTAGTGAATTGTCCCAAGCTCAGACGTTGGGGCTTGGAGCTCAGATGATGGGGCTTTGGGTTCAGATGTTGGGACTTGGTTTGTATGAATAACCAAAGAGGCGAGTCACGAGTTCAGATGTTAGAACTTGTGATTTCTCATAAGCTCAGAGTGGGGGCTTCGAGATCAGATCTTGAGGCTCATTTCAAGAACCAAATGTTGAGTTGGTACCATATGCATAGTGTCATGTCGTGTCGTGAGTTGCATTACATATATTTAAATATTGTTGTGAATGAGTGTGAGATTATGGTGATGTTGGTTGTGTATTGAATGCATAACATATTTTATGTTTCTCTATCTTTACATTCTTTACATTGTTTATATTGAAGTTTATTTCTCACCATATTTGCTTAATATTATCCTCCATGGACATCTTGCAGGAGTAACGTTTTTGCTGTGTATGGAAGGTGGCTTGTTGGAGCTATTCTTTATTTTATTTATCGCTTTATCGTAACTTAGTGGTCCTAGTGCTCTGATCTTGTAAGATTGGAAACACGACGTTTGTTATGTTTTTGAGTTAATGTTGAATTTGGTGTCTTAAAGATAATAATTTATTTTATGAAGTTTCTATGAAATGATTTTACGATGTATATTATCACATGTTTTCGATGATTTTTTGAAGGATTATCGTTGGTGACACCTTAAATTATCGATTAAACCTTTTTATATAAGTTTCAGGGTTTAGGGTGTTACATAGTGGTATCAGAGCAGGTTGGTCCATCCAGCCAGGTTTTTTAATTTTGTTTGTTCTCTGCTACGCGATATATGTGTGAAATACTATCGATGTTCGTTTTTTCTAACCGCTTGCCGGAAGGAGTGGGATTGAAACAAGTGGGGGAGAAGCTTTTGCTTCTATGAGATGTTTCACATGTGGAGGATTGGTTCAGCGTGTCACCGATTGCAAGAGTGCATTGTGGAGACTGTGTTGTTTCCTGAACCCAGAGAGAGTATGGTTTAGTGGCTACTTTGTTGGCGTATGTGAATTGTCCTTTGACAATTTATGGTAGAGATTTTGGGATTGACTTAGTTTGCTTGCCTCTAAGTCAACTCAGTTTTATTCTGAGAATAAATTGGTTGGAGTTCAACCATGCGCATATCAATTGTTTTGATAAATCAGTGAAGCAATCTTCTACTCAAGCAGATCTTCTAAATGTTTCGTCATCTCACTTAGCTTTGAAGAAGGGTGGTAGCATGAGGTTGTGTGTAGACTATCGACAACTGAACAAAGTTACTAACAAGAACAAGTATCCTCTCCCTAGAATTGATGATCTAATAGATCAGTTGGTTGGTGCTTACATATTCAGTAAGATTGATTTGCGGTCGAATTATCATCAAATTCGAGTGAGACTAGAAGACATTCTAAAGACTGCGTTCAGAATGAGATACAGTCACTATGAGTATTCTGTGATGCCGTTTGGTGTGTCTAATGTGCTAGGTGTGTTTATGGAATATATGAATATGATTTTCCATCCTTATCTAGACCAATTTTTGGTTGTGTTCATCAATGATATTTTTATATATTCTAAGTCTGATGAAGAGCGTATGAAGCATCTGAAGGTAGTGTTGCATACTTTACGAGAGAGGAATCTTTATGCCAAGTTATCCAAGTGTGAGTTCTGGTGAAATTGTTGTGCTTGGACCTGATATTTTTTAGCATACTACCAAGAATATCGAGATGATCCAAGAGAAGATAAAATCTCCGTAGAGTTTCCAGAAGAGTTATCATGATAAGAGGAGGAAAGCACTTGAATCCAAGAGTAAGATCATGGGTTCCTGCGAGTCACTTCGGTGACAGGTGTTAGTTGTGCTTTGCAATCTCAAAAGCTCATGTCGCGTTTTATTGGTCCGTATAAGATTATGAAGCGAGTATGAGAAGTGTTATACATAGTTGCTTTACTGCCATTTCTTTCGAATCTTCATGATGTCTTTCATGTGTCTTAGCTAAGGAAGTATATTCCTAATCCGTATTATATGATTCAAGTGGACGATGTGCAAGTTAGAGAGAACTTAACTGTCGAGGCATCTTCTTTGAGAGTGGAGGATCACAAAGTGAATCACTTGAAAGACAAGGAGATTGCGTCGGTGAAGGTGGTGTGGGGAGTACTTGTTGGAGCAAGCATGATGTGGGAGCTGGAGAGTCGGATGAGGGAATCTTATCTAGAGCTATTTAGTTCAGGTGATTTTTTAGGGAAAAATTCTATAAGTGAGGGAGATTTGTAACACCGTGTTTTCTTTAAATTATTTATTTAATTTAATTTATGTTTTACTTAATTAATTAAATGAATTATGTATGCATTGAATTGATAATTTGGTATTTTGGCATGTTTATGATATGTTGGATTGATAGAAAATTGTTAACTATTTAATTAAATAATTAGATAATTAAGTAATATTTAAATTAAATAGAAAATGGAGGTTTTGGATGGATAATAAAATTATGAGAAAAACAAGGTAAGTGGTCAAAAATTCTAATAAGTTGGGCCAAGGTGTAATTAGTAAAAAGGTTAAATTAGGTTTTAATAAAAGGGGATTAGAAAAAACTTAAGAGTGTCAGTAAATATTTTTTTGTGAGAAGAGGCAAGAGAGGCAACTTATGGCTTGAGGAAGAGGAAGAGATCATCATTGTTGAAGAGGTTAGAGTTGTTGTTGGAAATCCAAGGTAAGAGGGGGCAATTATTCATGTATGAGTGTTTAAGTAGATGGATAGTGAGTGATTTTTACCCTCCTTCATTCTTCCTTTATATTTGCATTTTGATAATGTTTGAGACCGGAGAAGATTTGTGCAAAATCTTCTAAGGTGATTGTTATGATATGATTTTTATGCTCTATTAAGTGATTTGTGTGCATTCTAGTATTTTGATTCAATACATATGTTGATGCTTTTG
Organism: Lathyrus oleraceus; assembly: GCF_024323335.1. NCBI lineage: Eukaryota > Viridiplantae > Streptophyta > Magnoliopsida > Fabales > Fabaceae > Lathyrus > Lathyrus oleraceus. The sequence continues at coordinate 149,881,748 of NC_066585.1, forward strand.
ATAAGGCAAGATTAATGTAATAACCTTGTTGATGCCATAAGGCAAAAATATAAAATTGAAATAGTTGTAACTTACTTGTTATGGCAGTTGCCTATAAGTTGTAGATATGTTCAATAGGACGAATATAATAATAGTCAGAAAATATAATATGTTGTTGATAATCCTAATTTTTGTATCCTTTCAATGGTGTTGCTTATCGGTATGTTTTTGGGGTGGTTAGTGTTGGTGTAAGCCATAGAGGCCACCGTAGTCGAGCTTTATTGTGAAGTGGGATAACATTAAAGCATTAAGATTATTATGTATATAGACTGATGATCACATCTCATGGATCATGGATAAGGAGTTATCAAGTCTTAAACATAGGTATGAATATTAAGAGTAATATTTATACTGGATTGACCCGCTATGAGAATACTATATAGAATGTTATGCAAAGTGTCATAAGTTATTCTCATGGTGATAATGGTGTATACCACCCTTCGACCTGAAACCACTATGGACCCTAGATGTAGAGTCGGGTGCCTTATTGCTGATCAAACGTTGTCCGTAATTGGATGACCATAAAGACAGTTGATGGGTACTCCACAAGCATGCTAATGGACATGAGTGACCTAGATGGAATTTGCCCATCCTGTGTAACAGGATAAATGTCTATGGGCCCAATATTGAACTGGACAAGGATGACACGGTCTATGCCTTGTGTTCAATATAGACATAAGGGCAAAAGGGTAATTGTACACATAAGTATTATCACCGAAGGATTTGTCAGATCACATGACATTTTCGTGTCTTGGGTAGCAGTGATGTGTTGCTAGATACCGCTCACTGTTTATTATGTTAAATACGTGATTTAATATAATTGCCAATGCCGCGAAAACCTACAGGGTCACACACAAAAGGACGGATTGATGAGAGATAGAGTAACTAAGGAATACAGTAATGTACGGTGTCCTTAAGTGAATTGTAGAACATCGTAAGGTACGGTGTACTTAAGCAGAATACGAAATATGGTAAGGTACCACGCGCTTAAGTGATTTTGGCATATTATAAGATATGGGCCACATACACTTGTGTAGAAGCATTTGTGCAGTTGCAATTTCGTTTCTCTCTCTCTCTCTCTCTCTCTCTCTCTCACTCAAAGCCTTCATTCGTAGCAGCTAGCACTGAGATTGAAGGAATCCGTTCGTGTGGACTGAGTAGAGGTGTTGTCATCGTTCAACGTTCGTGATCGCTCCGTAGATCTGCATCAAAGGTTACAATCGCCACAAGAGGTAACGATTATATCACTGATCATGCCCATTCGTAAGGATCACTAAAGGAGAAATTTTAAATTCCGCTGCGTTTTGGATCGCCCTTCTCCTTCAGTGGTATCAGAGCCACTTACGAAACCATGCATCTGATAGCTGTTTATTTTCTGTATTTTCTGTATTAATACGATTAAAAGACAGAATGAATCAAAGAATAAACGAGTAATTAAATTTGGCATCATGTGTGTACGATTTGGATGATTGATGTTGACTATGCTTCGGAATCCGACATTAGTATGGTGAAGCAACGATACATCGATCGTCCATAGGTTATGCAATTGAGATCGATCAAGTTATATATATGATATAAGTAATCCTGATGCAAAATACGGTATATATGATATACTGTTTCTATTTCGTTCATTCAAACACTTAATGGTTGTTTTCCTTTGAGCGATCAATGGTCATTTGCTTCTTGATCCGACATTAGTATGGTGAAGCAATGACGTATTGATCAATCATACTGAATCAACAATCGAGATGTGTTTAACGGTCTGAAATTGGTGCATTAGGGTTAATGACGGCACAAGGGTTGTGTTGTCGAAGAATTATGCGATTAGGGTTGTGACTGCGCAAGAGTTGTGCTTTAAAGTATCAAGTGTTGATGCGAAAAACAACGTCGATTTCAACTTGGTTTTAATTAATTAAAAAATTAAAATTAATAATAATAATGTGTTTATTATTATTGTCTTGTGGTGAGCGGTTATGGCCTTAGTTTTCCTTTATTTTGTTTTGGGTTTTTAAAATACGACTTGCGTGTCGTGCCTCTCTTTTAATCTCATAATGTAACTTCTTTTCTCATCTCACTCCCTCGTATGTAAAACGAGTTTCTTTTATATAATGTAATGTTATGAAGAAAGAGAAGAATTCAATATCAAAGGAGGACAACCTTGAAGATCTTGCTTGGAGAAGCTTAGATCGTTATTAGGTTAGCTTAGGTTCTCTCATTGGCTTGGGAGAACAATTGAGCTAGGGGCCATAACTGTTTCATTATGTATGTATGTTGATGCATGTGAATGTATGTTGATGCATGTGAGAGACGATTTATATGATAAATAAGCCGGTGAGATCAGAATAATTGCAAATTCCCTCAAATTAAATACTAAGTTTATGCTTTCCAAGTTTTAGCACTCATCAAGACTAGTATCGGATAATGTAGGTTTCGCCTACGTGAGGTGCATGTTCTATATTAGTAAGGTGTGATGGGATAATTGTAATATCCAATTGTTAAAACAATGGGTCAAACTTAACTAAACAAATTATAATAAGATTATATATGTTTAGAAGCAAGAGTTGGAAATGATCCATGTGATGGATTGGAATAAGGAGTTATTCACCCAACTAAAATATTCGAGAGTTGTATTAGATACAATTGGAAGGAGTTTCTACCTAAATAACCTAGTTTTGTGTAATCCGCCTACGCGGACTTAAAACAAAGTGAAATATGGATCTCGACCCACTAGAAAATATTCCAACGGGATTTTCCGAATCAAATGGTGAGGGTCATTTGTTTTTAGTAAAATAGTGGGAGCATATTTAATTAAAGGCCTAATTAAATATGTTATTGATACTTATATTTTCATTATTTTCATGTAGATTACCATGACAACAAACACCTCTAACAACATTTTGCGATCAATCCTTGACAAGGAAAAATTGTATGGGACAAATTTTCTGGATTGACACCGAAATCTGAGGATTGTCCTCAAACATGATAGAAAGCTGTATGTCTTGGAGAAACCTGTTCCTGAAGAGGAACCTCCTAGTTTTGCACCTAAGGCAGAAAGAGATGCTTATAAGAAGCATGTCGATGATACCAATGAAACTGCTTGTCTCATGCTAGCTACCATGAACTCAGAGTTGCAAAAGCAACATGAGAATATGGCAGCATTCGATATGATCGAACACCTGAAGATGCTCTATCAAGAGCAAGAAAGGCATGAAAGGTTTGAAGTTTCAAAAGCCTTTTTTCAAGGCAAGTTAGCTGAAGGAGCCCCTGTAGGTCCCCATATGCTCAAGATGATTGGGTATGTGGAGAACCTTGAGAGGTTGGGTTTTCCCCTCGGAAAGGAACTTGCGACTGATTTGATCTTGCAATCGTTTCCAGATAGATTAATTCAATTTGTCCTAAATTTAAATATGTATGATATGGACAAATCTCTTCCTGAAATGCTAGCCATGTTAAGAACTGCTGAGCAAAATCTGAACTCAAAAGGGAAGTCCATTCTGATGATCGGAAATGGAAAGAGACAGAACAAAAGACCCACCAAGTAGGGTGATAAAGGGAAAGGCAAGGAAGTTGCCAAACCCAAACCTATTGTTGCTGCTTTGAAGCCTAGTGGAGGCATAGCAAAGGAAAGCACATGCTTCCATTGTGGTAAGACCGAACACTGGAAGAGAAACTGCCCAAAGTACCTGGAAGATAAGAAGAATGGAGTAGAGATTTCAACTTCAGGTATTTTTGTTATTGAAATTAATTTATCTACTTCTGCATCATGGGTATTACATACTGGATGCGGTTCTCACATTTGTACCAATGTGCAAGGGCTAAAAAGGAGTAGAGATTTGGAAAAAGGTGAAGTTGACCTACGAGTTGGCAATGGGGCAAAGGTTGCTGCTTTAGCCGTAGGAACTTATGTATTGACTTTACCTAGTGGTTTAATAATTCAGTTAGAGAACTGTTATTATGTACCTGCAATTAGCAGGAATATTATTTCCGTTTCTTGTTTGGACAAGTTTGGTTTTTCATTTATAATAAAGAACAATTGTTGCTCAATTATTTGAATGATATATTCTATGCTACTGCACAATGAACAATGGACTATATGTCCTTGATCTTGAAATGCCTATTTATAACATTAATACTAAAAGGATGAAACATAATGAGTTAAATCCAACTTACCTTTGGCATTGTCGATTAGGCCACATAAATGAGAAACGCATTTCCAAACTCCATAAAGATGGACTCTTGGACTCTTTTGATTATGAATCATATGAGACATGCAGATCTTGTTTAATTGGAAAGATGACAAAGTCTCCATTCACAGGAAAAGTTGAAAGAGCTAATGATCTTTTGGCCCTCATACATACTGATGTATGTGGACCACTGAACATACTAGCCAGAGGAGGTTTTCAGTACTTCATCACATTTACTGATGATTTCAGTAGATATGGTTATGTGTATTTAATGAAACACAAATAAGAGTCCTTTGAAAAGTTCAAGGAATTCAAGAATGAAGTACAAAACCAACTAGGTAAGAATATTAAAACTCTTCGATCAGATCGAGATGGCGAGTATTTAAGCCTAGAGTTTGATGACCATCTGAAAGAGTGTGGGATCCTATCCTAACTTACTCCTCCTGGAACACCCCAATGGAATGGTGTATCTGAGAGAAGAAATTGAACCCTGTTAGACATGGTCCAATCCATGGTGAGTCACGCCGATCTTCCAAACTCCTTTTGGGGACATGCACTATTGACAGCAGCTTACACACTTAACTGTGTTCCATCCACAAAGGTTGAGAAGACACCATATGAGATATGGAGTGGTAAGAAACCACATATGTCTTACATGAAGATTTGGGGTTGCGAAGTTTATGTGAAACGACAAATTTCAACTCAGCTTAAGCCCAAATCTGACAAATGCTTATTTGTGGGGTATCCTAAAGAAACAAGAGGGTATTACTTCTACAATCCTTCTGAGGGCAAAGTGTTTGTCGCTCAAACTGGAGTTTTCCTAGAAAAGGATTTTATTTCCAAAGGAATCAGTGGGAGGAAAGTAGAGCTTGAAGAAATTCAAGAATCATAAAGCATCGATACACCTATGGAGGAATTAGAGCAGGAAACACAAGTAGTTGTGGAAGAGCAGCCTGCTCAAGTAGAACAAGACCAGCGTAGGTCAAGCATGATACGTCACCAACCTGAGAGATATGGATATCTCATAACTGATCAAGGTGATGTATTACTCATGGATCAAGATGAGCCTGTGACCTACCAAGAGGCCATAACTGGTCCCGAGTCTGAGAAGTGGCTAGAAGCCATGAAATCTGAAATGGATTCCATGTACACAAACCAAGTTTGGACCTTGGTAGAGCCTCCTGTAGGAGTTAACCCTATAAGATGCAAGTGGATCTTCAAAAAGAAGACTGACATGGATGGTAAGGTACATACCTATAAGGCAAGACTGGTTGCAAAATGATATAAACAAATTCATGGGGTTGACTATGATGAAACCTTTTCACTAGTTGCAATGCTTAAATCTGTTCGGATTTTACTTGCTATCGTTGCATATCATGATTATGAAATATCGCAGATGGATGTCAAAACTGCTTTCCTTAATGGGAATCTTCTTGAGGATGTGTACATGACACAGCCTGAAGGATTTGACATACCAGAAGAAGCCCAAAAGATATGTAAGTTACAAAGATCAGTCTATGGATTGAAGCAAGCTTCCAGAAGCTGGAATCTTCGTTTTGATGAAACGGTAAAACAATATGGATTCATCAAGAACGAAGATGAGCCTCGTGTCTACAAGAAGGTTAGTGGGAGCATGATCATTTTCCTGGTATTATATGTAGATGACATATTACTCATTGGAAACGATGTCCCTACCCTGCAACAAGTAAAATCTTGGTTGGGGAAATGCTTTTCTATGAAGGACCTAGGTGAAACAGCCTATATATTAGGAATCAGAATCTATAGAGATAGATCACAAAAACTGCTTGGCCTAAGTCAGAGTACGTACATAGACAAAGTGCTGAGACGCTTTAATATGCATGATTCCAAGAAAGGATTCATACCTATGCAACATGGCTTGTGTTTATCAAAAACACAATCCCCTTCAACTAAGGAAGAAAGGGATCGCATGAATAAGATTCCATATGCATCTGCAATAGGATCTATCATGTATGCCATGTTATGTACTCGACCAGATGTCTCGTATGCTTTAAGTGCAACGAGTAGGTACCAATCTGATCCTGGTGATGCTCATTGGGTAGTTGTCAAGAATATCCTTAAGTATTTGAGAAGGACTAAGGACTCATTCTTGATATATGGAGGTCAGGAAGAGCTAGCTGTAATTGGATACACCGATGCTAGCTTCCAGACAGATAAGGATGACTTTAGATCGCAATCTGGTTATGTGTTTTGCTTAAACGGTGGCGCTGTGACCTGGAAAAGTTCAAAGCAAGATACAGTTGTTGATTCTACAACCGAGGCCGAGTATATTGCTGCCTCAAGTACAACAAAGGAAGTTGTTTGGATCAAAAAGTTCATTAGTGAACTTGGCATATTTCCTAGCATTGTGGATCCCATTGGTCTCTATTGTGATAACAATGGTGCTATCGCACAAGCTAAGGAGCCTAGATCTCACCAACGATCTAAACACATACTTAGGCGTTATCACCTCATTTGAGAGATAATAGATAGAGGAGATGTGAAAATATGCAGAGTACCTACACTTGACAATATTGTTGACCCACTGATAAAGCCTCTTGCGCAGCAGAAGCATGATGGCCATACTAGATATATGGGCATTAGGGGTATGCCTGATTGGATCTAGTGCTAGTGGGAGATTGTTGGTGTAAGCCCTAGAGGCCAATACTTTTGGTACTTGTATCGAATTATTTATTATTAATAAAAGGCTTTTTCTTTATTATGTTTGTTTAATAAAGTCCCTAGAATAGTTAGTCCGTTTAATGTATCAAGTGTGACTTAATCATGAGATCACATTAAACATAAGGACATTATTCTTAAAGTATCCGTAGTCGAGCTTTATTATGAAGTGGGATAACATTAAAGCATTAAGACTATTATGTATATAGACTGATGATCACATATCATGGATCATGGATAAGGAGTTATCAAGTCTTAAACATAGGTATGGATACTAAGAGTAATATTTATACTGGATTGACCCGCTATGAGAATACTATATAGAATGTTATGCAAAGTGTCATAAGTTATTCTCATGGTGATAATGGTGTATACCACCCTTCGACCTGAAACCACTATGGACCCTAGATGTAGAGTCGAGTGCCTTATTGTTGATCAAACGTTGTCCGTGATTGGATGACCATAAAGACAGTTGATGGGTACTCCACGAAGCATGCTAAGGGACATGAGTGGCCTAGATGGAATTTTCCCATCCTGCGTAACAAGATAAATGTCTATGGGCCCAATATTAAACTGGACAAGGATGACACGGTTTATGCCTTTTGTTCAATATAGACATAAGGGCAAAAGGGTAATTGTACACATAAGTATTATCACAGAAGGATTTGTCAGATCACATGACATTTTCGTGTCTTGGGTAGCAGTGATGTGTTGCTAGATACCGCTCACTGTTTATTATGTTAAATACGTGATTTAATATAATTGCCAATGCCGCGAAAACCTACAGGGTCACACACAAAAGGACGGATTGATGAGAGATATAGTAACTAAGGAATACAGTAATGTACGGTGTCCTTAAGTGAATTGTAGAACATCGTAAGGTACGGTGTACTTAAGAAGAATATGAAATATGGTAAGGTACCACGCGCTTAAGTGATTTTGGCATATTATAAGATATGGGCCACATACACTTGAGTGGGCTTTTTAGCTTGCAGCCCACACAAGTGGTTCTATAAATAGAACCCTTGTGTAGAAACATTTGTGCAGTTGCAATTTCGTTTCTCTCTCTCTCTCTCTCACTCAAAGCCTTCATTCGTAGCAGCTAGCACTAAGATTGAAGGAATCCGTTCGTGTGGACTGAGTAGAGGCGTTGTCATCGTTCAACGTTCGTGATCGCTCCGTAGATCTGCATCAAAGGTTACAATCTTCACAAGAGGTAACAATTCTATCACTGATCATGCCCATTCGTAAGGATCACTAAAGGATAAATTTTAAATTCCGCTGCATTTTGGATCTCCCTTCTCCTTCAGTTAGAACCCAAATAGGCGAAATGGGCGAGTTTCGAATTTGATTAATGGGAAGAAAAGTGCAGAAAATCGCAGGTAGACATAGACGGAGATTGATCGTCCTAATTCATGCATAACTTAAGTTTTGTAAGTCCTTTTAGGATGTCGTTAGTTGCGTTGGAAATCTAACGTGATAATATTTCTTTTGAAGTAGATAAATTGGGTCTAAGAGCGCTACAACAGTAGTAGTTTGCCCATTTTTATACCAGAGGTGTAGTCAATTTCAGTCATATGTTGGTTATCATGTTTAACGCATAACTTGAGTTTCATAAGTCATTTTGGGGTGTTGTAAGTTGCATTAGAAAGATAATATAATGATCTTTTAAACAGGGGAGTTTAGTAACATTATAATGAGTATATAACTTTCAAGTCAGACATTCTGTTTTAGAGTTTATGTAGGAATTATAGCGATAAGGATGAACTGAAACTAATAGAACTAGAGTTTCGTAACTCCTAGAGAGGTGCAGTTAAGTGCGTTTGAAAGAGGATTTAAATATATTTTGGACTGGAGAGTTTCATGATTTTATCATAAGTCAATAATATTTGGTACTATTTTGAAGTGAGACAATTTTAGAATTAGGTCTAGAGTTTTGAGCAATTTTGAGTGTGGTGATCTTTCGTTACCTTTTTGATGAGTTTAAAGTCCTATTTTATTTGGTTAGAGTTGTTAGAGTTGCTTTTGAGTTGTTTAGAGTTGGAGATCAGAATATAGGATGCACTTGAGTTGAGTTTGGAGCATTGTTGATATTATAAAGTTACCTTTTGAGTAATATTTTTATTTGTTTAAGGTTGGTAAGGCAAAAGAGTTAAAATTAAGTTATTGAGTAATGTATAATAATATTATTGAGTTGAGTTGGGATCTGAGTAATTTGGCTCTTTAGAGTTGTTTTGATAAGGCTATAGTTTCCTTGAATAGTTGTTGCCTTACCCTGTTGGTGGTTTAACATAAGTAATAATATGAATTACATTGTTGGTGAGTGGTATTGTGATAAAAGGTTAATATTTTAAACTATTGATGAATATGTGTGAATATATTATGTGGAGTGCAAGGATAATTATGTGAATTATTGTAAATACTTGTTTATGATTGTTGAGATATGTAGTTCGGAGGCAGAACTACTGGTGATGCATTTAATGCATGATCGTTTATAGTCAGATGTTTGGATAATCGTTGTTACATTGTTATTGTTGCATGAGTGTTTATAGTCAGATGTTGGGTTGTAATCATTATTGTGTTGTTTTCATTGCATTATTGTATGTCATGCCTCATATGTTGTCATTGTTATAAAAAAAGGCATATTCGCTAGTTCAGATGTTAGGACTAGTGACTTGTCCCAAGCTTAGATGTTGGGGCTTAGAGCTCAAATATTGGGGCCCGAGATTCAGGTGTTAGGACCTGGTTCATATGAATAACCAAATAGGTGAGTCACGAGTTCAGATGTTGAGATTTGTGATTTGTCCCGAGCTCAGAATGGAGACTTGAAGCTCAAATGTTAGAGCTCAGTTCAAGAACCAAATGTTGATTTGGTACCACATGCATAGCATCACGTAATGTTTGAGTTGCATTACGTATAATTGCATATTGTTGTGAATGGGTATGATATTATGGTGATCTTGATTGTGTATTGAATGTATGACATATTGTATGTTTCTCTATCTTTGTATTCTTTACAAAGTTTATATTAAAGTTTATTTCTCACCCCACTTCCTTAATGTTGTCCACCATGAACATCTTGCAGATACTCAGGAGTAAAGTTGTTGTTGTGTGTGGAAGGTCACTTGTTGGAGCTATTTTTCCTTTTATTTATCACTTTATTGTAACTTAGTGGTCCTACTGCTCTGATCTTGTAACATCGGGAATACGGTGTTTGTTATGTTTTTGAGTTAATGTTGACTTTGATGTTTTAAAGCTAATACTTTATTTTAAGTTTAAAATGAAGTTGCTATGAAATGATTTTCTGCTGCATGTCGTCACATGTCTTTTATGATTTTTTGAAGGGTTGTCGTTGGTGACACTTTAAATTGTCGAGTAAACTTTTTTATGTAAGTTTCCAGATTTATGGTGTCACAATACTCATTTTTGTTACCTGCATTTCTAATAAAAATAAATATATCAAGTAATGTTGATATATTTTTAAAAATTAATATGCATATATATATATATATATATATTATATATATATATATATATATATATATATATATATATATAATATATAATTATATATATTGTATGTGTGTATGTATGGGGTTGCCTGGGTACTAATATGTCCATACTCGCATCCATATCTGCTTATTTTAGTGGGTAATCATCTAAGTTTGTGCATGTACTCATTTTTGCGGTTGTTTATCTTACCTGTTGGGGATATTTTTGTGGGTGTCCACTAGGGATGGGTCAAATTGTCATCGCCAATCATTAGGATGATAAGCCTCGTGTGCTTCAAATATTCAAGAAGGATTGAGAGCCCTTTTAGGTAGTCGATTGGGATGATGTGGTTGGCCCAAAACAATTACCATCCAAACCCTTGTCAATGTGTGTGAAGGTGGGGATTGATGCTCCAGCTTTGGGATCTTACCACTCTTTGGTCACCTTTGGATAAACGAAGGAGAAACGTTTTGATTTCCATTTTAGGGAATTGTGCATTTAATGCACCATACTACAAACGTATTTTAGGAGGTATCATCATTGTGATTCCTGGAGAACTAAAACACTTGAGTATTGTGTGTGAGTGATTTGACACGTTTGGGAAGTCTTTTACATGTAAAATAACTTCTTAGGAGTAAAATCTACTTTCTTTAAGTTACTTTCTCAGTTTTCTAACCACCTTCTTCTTTGGTGCTCTCACTTTCATGTATTTGAAAAGTTAGTGTATTATGAGTAAGAAATTATAGAAGAGTACTCATAAATCCCAAAAATATGTTCCATCTTCTTGGATGGATGTTTATTCATCCAGTGTTTCTGATTTTGTAAAGGTGGACGGTCTTGATGACACCTTTACTAAAGTTGGTCCATCTTCCTACTTGGGAATTTTAAGTTCTTTTGAGGAGAAAGGATATGCAACAAATATGGTGATTGTGTTATCCCCTTTTACGAATGCATTTTCTCCGTCATGGGTCTTCGTCTTCCCTTCTCTACTTTTGATATAGAGGTTCTGAAACATTTGAGATTTCTCATTCACGACTTCATCCTGCCAACTTGGGATACGTGAAGTTGTACCAATATTGGTGCGAATATTTGAACAGAAAGCGTTATGTAATCCTTTTCTTCCATACTTTTAAATTCCTTCGTGGCTTTGCAACTCAGACCCGTAGTACGAGTTTAGTCTATTCGGAGTCGACTCTGCAAGGCATTGGGCATCTTCTGGTGTTGCAGTCTTTTGAATATCAGTTCTTTCTTATTGCTCCCATCATCCTCGAAGTGCATGCTACTATTTGCGCCATTGGAGACGGGATATAGGTAAGATGTGTTGAGTTGTTCTCTAAGTACTAGACTGAGAGCCACTTTCTATTGGGGAACAATACTTACATGTACACCGAATGGGATTTTTATGATGAGGCTCAGTACTAGAATGGCTATTTGATGAAATTTATCTATAATTTGGGATATTTCAGAGGAAGCATCACATGGAAGAGGTTGAAAAGAAATGCTTGCAGTACCTCATGGGCATCCAGTTGTTAATAGGTGCTCATTCTCTAGAGGAGAGAAGAACAATTTTTCATATGTTCCAGACCCTCTATGTTTTTTTATTTTAATCTATTCATTTATAATGTGATTCCTTTACACGTGATTGTGTGTAGAGTATATGCATGATGAAGTACCACTCTGACTTATAAGGCGATAATACAACCGAAAGGGAGCAACGCTTTTTTGGAGAGCATGTCAACTTTCTTCGGTATCACAAGTCTGACTACCCGTCAACTTCTGACAGGGTGTACATTTCATTCAGCTGAAGGTCGTTCTTGGACGAGGACTACTTTTATTTAACTAAAATTTTCTAGGTTGTTTTGGTGGGAGAACTAGCTACTCTAGCTCGATATATCCAGCGTGCCTCTTGGCCCTTGGTAGATCCAATCATTGGGAGGATTTTTTGTATGACTAGAATTATGCTGAGAAGTAACGACTTGATGACAGCGTCCGTGCTCTGAAGCTTCAGCGGGAAAAATACCTGTATGAAATAAAGAAAGCTTCTACCTCTCTTGTCGGAGTGGATAATGTGTTGCTTCCCTTGAATCTCATTGGTGCCCTCTCTGACCAGGTGACTCATCTAGTGAAGACCATGGTGAAGACGGATTTGGCTCTAACTTCTGTTTGGGGAAGTTTAGCATCTACTCAAAAAGAACTAGAATATTTACACCCTCGAAATGCTTTGGTGACTCAGCAATTGACTGATTGTATGAACGAGTGCCAACCTTGAGGCAATTTCACAATCGTTTGAGAATGCTTTGCGGCAAGTGGAACACTTCCACTGTCCTTTGACTATCTATAACAAGCGAATCCGACTGGATCAAGTAGTCAAGGATAGGAAGGTCGTCTCTCTGCAGAAGTAGACTTATCGATGACCTCCTTGTTCTTATGTACTTTATGTATAGTACCTTGTAATGGAAAAGTATGTAAGTATACTTCTTTTATGGAATGAAATGCTTTCGCTACCTGTATAAGGCAGTTTTTGTAGAATCCTTAGTGCATAGCTTTGGATCTTTATGAACTTATAAGGTCTTCCCTTGAAGTTAATTGGATGTCGTTGGTATTGTTATCACTCAAAGGTTGGTTCCATGTACCTCCACCAGATGAATACCCAGTAAGAGGTAGACATGTGGTTGGCCCCACCATGACATCTAGAGTGACTATCTACCAGACATGGGTGGGTCACGATTTCCTATGGGGAATTGATTGTTATGGTCGAATGTATGAGTCATCTCTGAATTCGAGGAAACAAAACTGAGATTATGCTTGATTGAATCAAGATGCGATGAATCTTCACGCTCGATTGTGAATGCTTTCACTTTGTTGATTTGAGGAGATTACGATCGATGAAGTTGAAGAGAGAACATAAATTTGTGGAAATCATATGAATCTGAAGTCGATTCCCTCTAGACGACACCACTGTTACATTCTAGAACTAGAAATGAGTGTAGGAACAACGATGATGGTAGATCTTAACTTATATGCGATAGAGGGAGGCATGTAAGGTTAGCACTCCAAAGCTCAAATCAGTATATGGGGAAAAGATTGAAATGAAATTGGATTTGAAACTTGTTACCACAATTTGGTGCGTTATTTATATAGAGAGAGGGAGTGGTAAATAACGAACTCACTATTTGTCATGAGTGAAATGTCGAGAACCGTTAGATGCAGTTGCATTTGAGATATTTCGTAATTATTAGGATAATAACTCTCGTGTCTTAAAAGAGTACTCCTTTGTCCCACAATGAGTGACTCAATTGACCATTTTACACAAATTAAAATAAATAAAAGAGAGATAATGATATTTTTACTAAAATACCCCTTATCAAGAATTGGAAATGATGAAACTAATATTAATTAGAGAATAGAATTGAAAAAAGATGAATTAAAAATTGAAATAAATCATTCATTTTGAGATTTTTTTATTTTAAAAAGACCATTCGTTATAGAACGGATGAGATAAAATCTCTTTCAAATAACCATTCGAAATTGATATGGTCACCGTTAGTATGAGATGTCGATAATAATAACACACCCACCCACACATGAATGATGGCTTAATCCACCCAAGCCTTAGCGATCTGCAATATGTTAAATTGAACTCCAACTCATGCTTGGTTTGCATTCTTTGACTACAAATCCTATAAAAGCTGCTCTTGTCAAACCAATGCACCATCCTCACTTTTTGTCTACCAATCACTTTGATGCTTATTTACATTACAACATCATCATAACTCACAACACTTTTAAATTTCAAGATCAATATAATAATAAATATTTTTCTACTTTGCCTTCTAAATAACACTCAAATTTATCTAGCTATTCTTAAGGTCCTCAAAGTGAATAAAGATTTTCTCCAAAATTTCTTACATTAAAACCATTACAATTTTATTATAAACTAAGATACTACGTTTCAAATTGTATTATTGATTATAAAAAGTATAAGAAATTCAATTCACACACGACAATCAGTCCATGAAATTGGATAACAAAGATGGTCCAAGAAGAAAATATAAAAGGGAAAAGTTAAGATAACTTTTTTCATCTAAATAATGACAATATATGGTTGCTATAGGAGACAAAACCATATACACAAAATATTATATTAAAAAAACATATAAATGTTTGATTAGATGTTGAGTGAGAAAATATTTTTGACTCACCAATTATCAGTCAGTGCATTATGATTTTCCTGACGAAGAGATTTTGTATTTGAAGATGAGAGATTGTGATGAACCATTGTTCTTCATATAAATGTTGAGAACGCCTTCGATCTTCTTTGAATCCCAATATAGGTCGGCCAAGGACTTTTGCCGAAGTACTTCCTTCTTTGCGGTGGACGACCATCATAATATTCCTCTTCATAGTGCCTTCAGAGGGAATGTTTTTCTGGGGTGCTCCCCCAATGATGGCATTGATGTAGGGGTGTTTGCCCTTGCTTGCCTTGTTGCTCTCTTTGGTCGCTCCGGCCTCTACAGACTTCGAGGGAGACTTGCCTTTAGGTGATTCGTCTCTATCCCGCTTGCACCATTGATATATTCACCTAGTCAACCCCTTTAGATCAGTCCTTCGATGATGTCTTTCAATTGGATGCAATCATTGGTGTTGTGGTTGTGGCTCCCACAGAAGCAACATTTTTTTGTTTTATCCGTCCAAGATGTCTCTCAGACAGGGTAAGGAGGTCATATCCCTCCTTTTCGAAATTCATTTTCACACAGTCTTGATAAATTTTATCCTGGGAGACTGTCATGAGGTGCACATGTCGTACTTCCCTAACATACCCCAGTCGGAGTCATCTCGGTGTCGATGGGACTCCTTCTTAGCTAGACGGATGGAGTGGGACTTGCTAGAGGCGGATTTTTCAAAACGCGTGGTCAGATTTTCCTTCAAGAGCCTGTAAGGTTCAGCCATGGTTAACATTTTCTGGATGGATTTTACTTTTTTCTTCCCTAACTTCTTCTTGAATGGGGGTGGGGTCTCTCAGAAAGCCATTCTCAAAGATCCAACACTGAAGACCTTCTTAGGCATTTTCCACCTCAATTGAGACTTGCGTGAATTGATCTATATAAGACTGCAAGCTTTCTTTCTTTCATTGGATGAACCCTCTTAGGGAGGCTTCCATTATAAGTCGTCGCTTCAGAGTTGTGAAATGTGCAGAAAACCTCTCACGGAAGTTCGTACAAAAACGGATGCTTCTGTCTGGAAGACCATTGAACCACAATCGGGTTGGTCCGATCAATGTTGACTATCATAGTTTGCACTTGGAGTAACTCATCCGGTCATTGACGAGCTACACATGCTCGTTGAGGTCTCTTTTTCTACCGTACTCCTCCAGCATGGGCAGCTTCTCCATGGACTTCAGGACCTTACTCTCTAGGATTCTTATGGACAAAGGGTGCTTTGTTGCACCTTTTCCAAACGAGTTTGTCGTTGAGCTGGGGAAGTAGCATGACTACCTATGTCTCCCCCGGGGCTCCGAGAAGGATTTTGAGGCTTCCTGTTATTACACTAATCCTTAAACTAAAGGTGTCGACTCTCTTCGTCACGAATGATTCTGGGACAATAGTACGAGTTTTTCCTGATACAACCTCTTGGTCGGTATTTCCGTGGGAAGGATTATTGTGAAGGCTTTCTTCCAAGCGTTGAAACCTCTCTTCAAGTGCATGTTGCTCTAGTTTCAAACGATGTTGAACATGTTATTTAGCAGCTCGTGAGCATCCTGCACGTCGAGGTTCGCTTTTAAAGTGTGGAATCCAGACAAGGCTTCTAATTGTAAGATTCGATGAGGAGCATGAGTCTCCATCCGCGTAACTTGAAGGGATGTGGCTAACTGTAGAGCTTGAACCAGATATGAATGTTATGAAGTAATTGTTTCCGGATCTTCGGTGTCTTGTGGATGAGGGGCGATGGTTGGTTTCTAGCTAATAGAGCAGTGGTAGAGGCTTCACGCGCAATGGCGGGTCGAGTACCTTAGATTCATTCATCATTGGAAATTGTCAGAATTGAAGTTCTGAAAATTCGAGGAAACAAATTTGAGATTATGCTTGATTGAATCAAGATGCGATGAATCTTCTCTGTTGATATGAGGAGATTACGATCGACGAAGTTGAAGAGCGGACGTAAATTTGTGGAAATCATAGAAATCGGAAGTCGATTCCACTCATACGACACCACTGTTACATTTTGGAACCAGAAATGAGTGTAGGAACGGCGACGACGGTGGATCTTAACTCTTATGCGATAGATGAGGGGCTTGTAAGGTTAGCATTCCAAAGCTCAAATCATTATACGAGAAAAAAGATTGAAATAAAATTGGATTTGAAACTTGTTACCGTAATTTGGTGTCTTATTTATATAGAGAGAAAGGTAAATAACGAACTTGCTATTTGTTATAAGTGAAATGCGGAGAACTGTTGAATGCAGTTGCAATTGAGATCTTTCGTGATAATTAAGATGATAACTCTTGTGTCTTAAAAGAGTACCCCCTCTATCCCACAATGAGTGAGTCAGTTGAACATTTTACACAGATTAAAAAAAATGAATAAATAAAAGATAGAGAATGATATTTTTACTAAATTATCCCTTATTAAATATTAGAAATGATGAAATTAATATTAATTAAAGGATATAATTAAAAAAAAAAAGATGAATTAAAAATTGAATGAATCATTTATTTTAAAATATTTTATTATTTTAAATAGATAATTCATTATAGATATGGCCACCCTTCCTATAAGATGTCGATAATAACAACACCAACCCACACATGAATGATTGCTTAATCCACCCAAGCCTTAGCAATATGTTAAATTGAACTCCAACTCATGCTTGATTTGCATTCTTTGACTACAAATCCTATAAAAAGCTGCTCTTGTCAAACCAATGCACCATCCTCACTTTTTGTCTACCAATCACTTTGATGCTTATTTACATTACAACATCATCATAACTCACAGCACTTTTAAATTTCAAGATCAACATAATATTAAATATTTTTCTACTTTTCCTTCTAAATAACACTCAAATTTATCTAGCTATTCTTAACGTCCTCAAAGTGAATAAAGATTTTCTGCAAAATTTCTTACATTAAAACCACAACATTTTTATTCCCAAACTAAAATCACTAGATTTCAAATTGTGTTATTGATTATAAAAAGTATAAGAAACTCAATTCACACACGACAATCAGTCCATGAAATTGCATAAAAAAAGATGGTCCAAGAAGAAAATATAAAAGGAAAAAGTTAAGACAACTTTTTTCATCTAAATAATGACAATATATGGTTGCTATAGGAGACAAAACCATATACACAAAATCTTATATTAAAAAAAACATATAAATGTCTGATTAGATGTTGAGTGAGAAAATACTTTTGCCGTACAGCTATGACAGTGTTGCTTTCAATTATTTCTATGGCCAAACAATTTAATTTTGTAGCACAAAAAAATAATTAGTGATGAATCTATAAAGCATGCAGAGATTGTGAATACATATTTAAAAATTTAGTGTTAATAATTCAATTATTATTTCATGGGGGTCCATATTAGATATGCTGCAATCTACCATGTTTAAAAATTTAATTAGTGTTTGACCTATGAGGAAAATGCCACAACATATGAAAACAAAAAAAAACTAATAGGCATGAAGAATTTTAGTGCTTTTTGTGGTAACCACTACATATAAATAATAAAACATTAAGTGTAAGACAAATGATTGAGGTATCAATTTACTAGATTCAATAGAGAGAAAGAGAGAGACTGTTGTCTCCATTTGTCATATGTTTTTGTTCTTTAGTGTGTACTCATACATTGGGAGAATCTTTGTCAATAGCTTTCACTAATTAAAATTTAATAGCTGAAATTAGAAAGATTAGTTCTACAAATTTTTAATTAAGAAAAAGGTAAAAGTCTTGTGGCAGCTATAAGTTGTCTTTATCTTACAAAAAAGTTAGATTAAAATCTTTGAAGTTGGTAATTAAATATATATAGGTCTGCACAGTATTTCTTCTTTCTGTCTTTACTAAAAAAAGTAGTATTATCTTATCAATAAAGAAAAATTAAGAAAGAAAGAAAAGAATACTTGCTTCTATGTTGAGCAATCATTTATTCTTGTTCTTTATATTTGGCATTTTGTTTGTATAATACTTAACCTTCTTTTTTTTAATAAATTATATTACATATTTGAAAATTTTCATTTTGATTAACATGTAAATATAATATAGTAGACATATATATTAATGTTCCCACACCAAGAATAAAGTGAGAGTGTGCAGAAACAGTGCCACCAAATGCCACCATCTCTGGTTCTGCCTTTATCAAAGTCTCAAATAGTGGCAGAAAAGCTTAATTCCATTGTGCTATCTTTTTCTTATTCTTATTATTTATTTTCAATATACAAATATTGTTCCTAGACTTTGATCATACACATGTAATATTTATGAATTAAATATATTTATAACTTTTCTTAATATTTTAAATTTTATTTTTAATCTCTTAAAATATATTTTTGTAAAGAATGGTTCTCTTAAAATTTTAAATCCATAATTTTTGTCTCTAATACAAAAATTATTGTTAAACCTGTCGTAAATTGTAATAAATCGTAACTAAGTTGTAGGAGAGATAAAAATGTGGATGAAAATTTTTAAAATGACATATTTAATCTTTTATTTATTAAAATTATTATCGATTTTTATGTATTTGGGTCGTGTCGGGTTTCTAGAGTATGTTATTTTTAAAATTTGCATTTTTTAGCTAGACAAGATTTATACATAAAATTAAACTATATATTATACAAAATATATATGTGAGTTTCCATCTTTACAATTAAGGACATGAAAAGAAAGTAAAAATAAGGAGGGTGAAAAAGCTGGTACAATAGAAGTAGTAAAAGGTAAATAAGCCATAAGACATTGTTGCGAATTAGCTAGTTTTTGGTTCTGATAATAGTGATGGTGCCTCTTCTACCTTGAGTGTGGATTCTAGTAAGGGCCACCACTGCTTTCCCTGAAAGGCCTGGACCTGTTGCAGACACGCATGGCCGACATGCAAAGTCACCAACTGGATGCCTTACTGGTCTTGTTGGTGCCATTAACATCCTTTCGTTTATGTCATTCAATGTCACTTCATCTTCTTCTCCTCCAGGTTTTACTAATGCAAATGGATACACCACTCTTGTGCTTCTTATCATCCTCTTCTTTCTCACCATCGTCTCATCGTTACTACTACTACTTCCTGTTTTCAATCATTATAAAATTTATTTTTTAGATTTATTGAAGAATCAATGTATCTGAACTACATATAGATCAGATAGATAGTAGTTTTTTTTTTATTAAGGACCGGAGGTAGTAATATATGAAAATATATACCAAGTGGGGTGTCTTTGTTGGTTTTGGACAATAATTCTTTGTATGAAGATGAGGAGGAATTTGGAGATTCAGAAGCTGATATTGTTTCTTCTCTTGTTTTTGTGTCTTCTACATGAATGTTTTGTTGCTCATTCATTCTACTCCTCAATGGACTTATAAGCTCATCTAAATAACCAATTAGCAATTAATATCAGTCATTAGTCATCAACAATATTGTACTTTTTTTTTCTTTTGATCTCATTGGGATCCTTTTTACATTTCTCAATCAATAACTAATTACAAAGGAAACACTAACTTTTTATGTTTTAATTGCAATGATAACCTAGATAGTTCAAATTGAAGGTGTATCTCGTGTTTGACATGTGTCTGTATTAAACATCACACTCTGACACATCAGTTCAGTTAAATTTTTTAAATTATTATCAATATAGTGTCTGTATCTGTGTCAATGCTACGTAATTAACATTATTTTCAACCATATTGATCATCATATCTCTCTCTAAAAATACCTGAAAATCCACAAATCCTTTCAATTTGATCCATGCAGTAGAAATTCTCAACTGGTTGGTTCCATATAGGGTTGAAATTCCAGAAATTCTGAAGTTACATATAACAATCAGTCTCATTTCCAAAACAACAACAATTTCAAACAAAAAAACATATTCAACTATACCTTATCAAAATCATCCATGGAAGTAGTAGTAGTAGTAGTAATACTACTCTTGCTTTGTTCATCATCAGTATCAGTATATGGCAGTAAACGTCTACGTTTAGAACTTTCACCAAACTCAACCAAAGCATCTTCTAAATAACCAGTTGAAAAATCAGACTCTTGAGTTGAAAATGAAGCCGCACTTCCATCCATAACTGCCACATCACAAAATTAACATTAACATTACTCATTCCAGTTACAAAAAAAACTATATACTAGAAAACATTATAGAAAGAAAGAAAAGTATATATATAGTACTTAAAGACATGTTGGTGTCTGAATTGAGAAGTCCAAGATTATTATGATAATCCAAACCTAGGGAAGAAGCATAGAGTAAGGTATTAGTATAAGGTAGGGAATGAAGATGATTCATTTTGAGGTTAAAAAAAAGGATGAGAAAGGGTGTATTTATGTACAAGTTGTGGAAGGAAATAGAAAAAGTAATGGAAACTTGGATGAGTATATAGTTGGAGTCAGTCAATGCAGGGGCAAGGATATTAAAAGTGAATGTTTCTTGGGATTCTGAAAATGTAGTAAGATTCAACTTTATTTTTTAAATTTTATTTCATTTGGTTACATATGTGGGGGACTAAATAATTGCTATGGCTATCATATTGTGTTTCTGGTCTTAAATGAAAAAGCAATATAGTTTAGGTGTGTCAAAAAAGACATATCCACCTCAAACAGACATAATTCAAATTTCAGCTTTTTCTTTTGTGTTTTTTTGTCCTTCATTGACATGGACCCTTGTATTCTATATGACTCAATTGTTTCTCTAATGCACACAATGGGCAAGGTGTTTCAACTGTCTTTACTCTACCACCACCACCACCTTCAATAGTCCTCTCTTATTATTCGAATGAATTCGAGTTTATTATCGTTCATATTATAAGAATATCTCTGAAACATATCATGGAAGTTGTGTGTTTTAGATCAAATGTAAGGGTAGAGAAGAGAGAGAATCCCGTGCTACATTGTTAAATCGGCTCTATCGTTTTCGTTTGTTATTATGAGTGATACTTAACTAGATTATGGTTATTTTGGTTAAGAAACAAAATTATATTATTTTTATGAAATGATTAAATAGATCTATTATTGTGAATTGATGAAGCAATATTTTAGTTGCATATCATGTCACTCATTGGTGGGGTTCATATAGTAAGTCTATTTTCCACCACCACATGGAAAAATCTACTTGGTGGGTGCAAAATAAAAAAAGGGGGTCCCACTAAGATGGCATGCTTTTGAGGGGCCCATGTAAAAAGATGAATAGAAGAAGAAGATGGAATAAATCATGGATTTTGGTCTTAGGGACCATCTTTTTTATCCTTGGGGTTTGAATTTTGTTTAATTGTGTGGAATTTTGCTACTCTCACAAACACAAACAGACATTGTAGTTTGTGTGGATATTGATTGTTGCACTCACAATCTAACAACAATATATGTCTAAATCTATGTGGTTCTTTGTGTCGAAATTTATTGAATTTTAATATAGGCTTTTTATTCACAATAATATTATAATTATGTAGTATTACAATAGTTTAGATGGAACTTACATATAATATACTAATAAAGGGATTCTGAATTCTAACTCCATTAACTATGAAAGAAACATTATGGGAAAATGTCACTTTTTGACATGTAAATAAACAATTACCGACTAAGAGAATAAAGGATACTATGGTGGAAATTTGAATTCATAACAATTTCAAAAACGCAATTTCTATTTACATTCATAGCAACATTTTATGAGTACTTAGATAAAACAGGTAAACAATTATGATGTTGAAAATATTTAATGCTACGAGGAAGAGTTAGGGAGATTATGCTAATTAAGCCCAAAGCATTGAATCAAGTTTTAATTAAAGCCCATGAAATTTTAATTGCTTAGTACAATAATAGAAATTTTTTTCTAATTCATATCATAAACCAGAAAAGGCACACTACACTAAAATCCTTAAAGAGTCCATTAAAATAACCTAAAAAGGTAAATCCCGTGCTAGAAATCTTAAATAAGTAAGTACTTATATCATCTTAATTTTTAAACTTTTCTATTTTTAGAATAAAATTAAAAAAATGCATGTAACTAAATATCAATTTAATTTTTTTGACCTAATATGATGATATAAATTATGGATCAAGATATGAACAGTGTGATTTAGATTTGCATTGATCGCAAAATTAAATATTTGAAAGTGTTGGGTATCGTTAAAGTTATGCTATTTTTCATCTGGTAAGTTGCTTTGCATTAATTAATGCAGAATGGCCATTTTTTTGGAAATTATATTAAGGCATTATTAATCAATATGGAGTTGGAATTTAGGTGTAAGGTTGGTGAGAGTTGGTGATTGTCCTTGTTACAGGTACGATTAAATGTTTATTTCCCACCAGACTCTTCTAAAATTTGGGTTACACATATTTCTCTTACTAATTAATGCAAAGCCTAGAATTAGAAATTCAGGTATTCTTAAATTCATAAGAACCTAAACCCTAAACTTCTATAGGTTTTATCTTTAAAATTTATACAACTTAGTGTATTTTTGGTATAAAAAATTTAAATAGAAAAAGAAAGCACATATTCCGTAAACTTTACCCAAAGACATGCAAGTGTGCTTTTTTATCCACATCCTTTCATTTTTAAACTAAAATATATCATTTATCTACATCTTTTATATTTTTAAATTAAAGCATCTCATTAAATCTACACACTTTATTTTTTTTAAAATTAAAATAGGGGTACCTTTTCTTTTAAAAAAAAAAAAAGAGGATATACACCAAATAAAAGATTAGATTAAACCATTGAGCTTTGACAAATTAACTTAATTTGTTTAAATTACAAAATAATATCAAAAAGTAAATACTACAAAATATTGTCATCAAGCAAGATAATATTGTTGCTATTATCTAAAATAAAAGTATAATGCATTTCAAAAACTGAGATCCTGATGTTTTTCCCGCAAAATTCAAAGCAGAATTTCGAAGAAAAAAAAAAGCATCAAACCTGAGCATAAAACATAATATTACACTCACTAAAACATAAGTAAAGTTTCATTTGATTCTTGAGCTTTAAGCTTTGTCTTGGCTTGTAAAGAGTGCAATATGCAGAAAATCCAGGAAGAATTCCCTCCATCTGCATGCAATACATCAATCCTGCAAATAACCCATGATCCAATTAGATAAAATGGTTAACCATGCATGTATATAATTAAACAGCAACAGCTAATGGAATGGAACACTCATCAAATTCAAAGAAAATGAGGATATCAGCAATAACAAACAAGAGATTGAAAGTTTGGCGATACATTTCGAAATTCTAAACATAACAGAAAAATGAAAAAAAGTTGAAAGGTGTGATAAACAAGCCGTTTATGAAAGAGGGTAAAAGGAGAAAAAAATCAGACAAGACAACTTTATATTTGAATTGATTACAACTATTCAACAAAAGGGTTACATTTCTTTTTCTTTTTAGGGATAGCATGCATGTATTCCAATTCTTTTACTTCCTAATCTCCATTCTCCCTTGTTATGATTATCAATGACTAAGCCTCGTGCATTATCTTTCCCTTAAGAAATGACTAGAACAGAGAGGGACCCAAGACAAATAATGGTTTGACAGCAATTTTGTTAAAATCATTAAAAAAAACATTAGGTCAAACCTGAACGAATTGTAATAATAACATAGGAAGAAAATCAGACGTTTTAAACTCCTAAAATAATTCTACAGTTGTAACAGATCCATATGTTTTCTGCCACTGCAAGAAAACTTCACAATTA
Source organism: Lathyrus oleraceus (assembly GCF_024323335.1). Lineage (NCBI taxonomy): Eukaryota > Viridiplantae > Streptophyta > Magnoliopsida > Fabales > Fabaceae > Lathyrus > Lathyrus oleraceus. Next base: position 149,906,050 of record NC_066585.1, read on the forward strand.
TATTTTTTTGTAAATATAAAATACTGAAAAAAAGTTTAAGTATTGAAAATACTGAAAAACTTCAGGATAGTTTTTCTATTTTCTATATTGAAATTTTCAAAAGCCAAATTCAATCTTGAATTTAAAAAATTTAAGTTGTGAAATTTTTAAAAACCAAAATCAGTGTTGAAAATAAATATTTATAATAAATATATCTTAATCAAAACAATTGATATCATTAAGTTGGCAAAGTAATTAAATTTTAAAAATATATAATACATTTATTTAGTAGTTTGAAAATTGTAAGAGTCGGCAGACACATATCACAGTGGGGATCATTAGTGGTTGGTGGGCGGTGGTGATTAGTGGTGGTTGAAATGGACGGAATGGTCATTGGGTTGGGCAATGGTCAAAGTGGTGGTCAGATTTGGTGATCAGAGGTGGATGAAATGGTGATTAATTGCGGTTAGAATGATGGTCGATGGAAATTAGAGTGGTGGTTGACGGTGATCAGAGTGATCATTAATGATAGTTTGTGGAGGTTTGATTGAAGATAATAGGTAGATAAAATGGTTATCAAAGGTGGTCATAGAGATGGTTGGCGGTGATAGTTGACTTGGTAACTAGTGGTGGTCAAAATGATGGTTCAAGTAGAGGTCGTAGACCATTGGCGGTGATGTCTTCGCGTTAAAAACAAAATAAAAAACAGAAATTATAAAACTTATTTTTAGTTGAAATAATGTTTCGAATTATAAAACTTATTTTTAGTTGAAATAATGTTTCGAATTATAAAACTTATTTTTAGACGGACGGGTTTGGATTTTGAAATTAACTTTTAAACCAAAAACCAAGTCACAACCATCATGAACAGAGGATTAAGATCCTCTAAATTGATGAACTGACTATAGTATAGGGAGAGGAGCTATAGTCACTGTTTAGAAAATCAAGTGGTGAAACTTCAATAACTTCATAGTAGTTTTTTATACATGTGCATGCTTAGGGAAATGATGCCAAACTTAAATGTATGCAAAGATTACATAACAATAATAATAACCCACAAATTGGTGGGCAGACCAATGCAGAGTAGTATAAGTGGCAAAAAAATTGATGCAACGAGAATGAAATAAAATACAAATTAATCACGAAAACATTTAGATGGGTGCAGGAAGACTTACAAAAGTGTCATCCTGAATGCTTAGTCCTCCATGGGAACTTCTCCATCTTGCCCTTTATCATCAACATTGATGTCGTCATCATCACTCTTCAATTTACCACAGACATTACATTCCATGACATTAGATAATGTATCACCCTTAGGTGGTAGAGGAGCTAAAGTTCCCCAGCAATTTGCTCTATCACACATGTATTTTAAAAAGAAATAAGCATGTGGGAAATCGTTATTATCAGTATCTGATGGTTCCATATTTTCATATTGCTCACCCTCCTCATCATCATCCATAACCATAACCTCTTGTTTATCCTCCTCTGCATTTTCTTCAACACTCTCATTATCTGACCAATTCGATTCGACATTACATCGATCACAATTACACGCAAAACCATAGTCTTCCAACAATCTTTTCTGCCTACTAGAATAGTTTTCATTAACAGGGAAATAACTCAAACAAATCTCTCTACCTTGTGGAACATCATGAATCATCCTAATAACAAAATCTGTATTATTAAGACCATCGGCATGATAAGGTGGATTCACATCAACATAATCAAATCTACAAGCATTGGGAAGACAATCATGGTTGAAAAAGGATGCATAGGGGTAAATACCATAAGCTCTAACAGACCTATGTTCATCATTTTCAGAGAAAGGATGCATTATACCAAAAGCATTGAGCTTATCCTTAGCAAGAAGTGAAGAAGTGAGTTGCAAAGAAAACAATTCATTATGCGGATGCGAAAACAGGGATGAAATAATGGGATGTAGAAACTGAGCTGCACCATCATTATCAAAAGAACCCTGAAGAGACAACAAAATCTGAAAATTGGAAGGGTGGTTAACAGCAAGATTGTAAGCAGCAACAAGAAAACGAGCTTGGAGTTGACATTCGACTGCTTGTTGAAGGAGAAGTGAATTGGATTGTAATTTAGATAATGATTGACAAACAAAGGTAGAATGGGAGGAATTCAGAGCTTTTGAGAGACAAGTCGAATCGCAAAAGCGATATCGGTGACAAGAAGGGCATGAAGCAGGTGAAGATGATGAACAATATTTGAAGCAATGGTCACAAAAAGAGGAAGAGTGTTGAGAGAAGGGGGAAGTAGGGTAGAGAAGGATTGGAGAATCTGTGAGGATGATTTGGCCAGCTTTGAGAGGCTGAGATGCAACTATTCCTCTTCCTCTTCCTTGAATTTCTTCTACCTTCAAAACGGAACTTGGAACTGCCATTTTTTTTCAATAGCTGATTCTCAAAATCAAATGCAATTTTATCAATTTCTACTGAATCAATCTGAATACTGGTAATGGATGAAAATGATGATTGAATAAATTAGGGTTTCAGATTGAATACACACAATACAGTCTATCAACTACGACATTTTCTCTGTTCTACGACATTTTCTCTGTTCTGAAAGGGGAAGGAAAATTCACAACAGAAAAAAAGATGGAAAACCTGGACGGCGTTGTCACTGTTTCTGGTGAACGATGAGAAACTTTGGCGGCGAGCTCCGGCAAGTTGGTTGGTATCAGTGCGGCTCCGATTTGTTTCTGATACAAGACAACAACGGTAAAGCGTGCTGAGTTTTTTTTGTGTTCTAGGGTTTTACATTTCTGTTGACAAGTGTTTTAGTTTAGGGTTTAACATAAATTGAAATAAAAATATTTTTTTAAGAAATTACTTACATGCACTATATAAAAAATTTATATAAAATTTTACATCATCATTGCATCACAACTATTTATAGAAGATATTTTAGATGTTATTAAAAAAAAGTTATATATAAAGATTTTACGATTATGATTAATTGACCGTGTAAAAAAAATATAGACTGTCAGTGCATATCAATTAAATTTATTACTTTATATGGGTGAGGACGAACAAATGGGAAAACTTAATTTGTCATTCCATATTTCAGAAATACATCTTTGGACACAATCAATACACAAATATATAAGGTGTGGCAAGTGAATCACCTCCCGTTTATGTTTAAAAATATTTCAGAGATGCATCTCCGGAATCTCCACTTATAGTATTTTCAATACACACATAAAGGGTGTGGCAAGTGAAGTACCCTTAATTAAATAAGTGACAATTCTGAAGATGCATCTCCAGAAATATCAAGCGGGAAAATAAATAAAACAACATTTTATCATATTCTTCTTCCTCATGATCCAAGACAATTATTCTATCAAAATCCTTAAAATCTCCATTCATTCTCAATCAACATTTGAACTCCAAAATAATATTTATATATTTTATAACATCAAAAGGAGCAAAAGAAGCTGCAATTGCAGGTAAATAACATGTTTTTCCTTCCACATTGCTTGCATTAATCTGGTTTATTACTTGTTGAAATGAATGTTGAGCAAAAGAAGCATGAACTAAGAGAACATTGCAGCAACAACATAGTGTCTCCTCAGAAACTTCTTAGGAGTGAATCAACACAGAAGCATAAAGATCATTTCAGCAACAATATTGAACATCTTTCAGAACTTCTAATAATTGGCGCAAAAGCATATTTGGAACACATTGTTCAGAAATTGATGATGTTGCACGTCATATATTCAGAATCAGAACTGGTTGTTAAAGCTACACAATAACAAACCATTAGGATACCAAAATTGTTCTCACACAAATACAACATTGTTATCATCAAACTCAAGGTATATATGCATAATCAAATCTTGTTCTAACAGAATAATAGAAGAATATGCATCAAAATGCACTGATCAATTTTCTCACACTTGAACTTTTGCACTCCGAGCAAAATTGTAAATTCAAAACTCAAAATATAAAAAAACAAGAGCAAAATAAAATATGCAATTCCAAAGGTTCTCAGGATACAAGGTGCAAGCAAATTTCTAAGTCTAAGTTTCAAGAAAATGACATTAGTAAGTAACTCTTTTGTGACATTCAAAGCAAATACGAAAAACAGATTACCAAATAGTACATCAAAAGCAACAAGATCCTTACAAGATAAAATTCATGCAACTCTCAAGTGTTTAGGTTTATTGTTTACATTCCAAGTACAACATGAAAATTAGCACTACCATAAGCTTGAAAAGACTTTAGCATCCACAATTGAATTACATGCACAAAAAGATCAAAAGGACTTTTATTAGGTTGTAACTTGGCCAGGGTATGAGTGAGATAAATCATAAGGGGTATTAAGCTAAGATTCAAAGGGAGAAAAGAGACATGAAAGAACTTACGGGAGTTAAACTACATTCATCCACTTTCAAATATAAACTTTTCTGCTATTTTTCTTCTCTTTTATCTTTTTATTCTCTTTGTTTTTTATTTTTCAGAAGGAATATATAATAACACCCTTCTTTGTTTTTTCCACTTTTTTTTTCTATTTCTCTTTTATTTTTTTACATATAATTTTTTTTTCTTTTTCTGTCAACTTTTGAATCACAACTATAATTATTCAATCCCACACAACTTCAAACAAAACTTTTTTAATGCTATGAATGAGTGATAACATTGTTTTTCATTTTCAGGCTTGTAATGAGTTTAAACAAAAAATATGATAATAGGCTCAATGGGGGTTTCAAACAAGGGATGATATTATTCAGGGTTGCCTTTTTGGCTAATGGCTAAAAAAATAAACAAAATAAAAACAAGTTGTCTTTATCATATCAGTGTGTACAAGTAATCAACAATTTCAAAAAGAGTAAAATCAAGTTCTAGAGACTAACAAACATGAGTGAAATCACACAAGAAATAAAGAGATGACTTTTTTAATGTTATCAATTAAAAGACTCAAAATCTCACAAGGTTAAATGATTTACGACAAATGATGTACAATTTAGAGTTTAGTCATACATATCATACTAAGAATGCACAAAAAGAATCAATCACATCACACCACAATTCTTTAATCAAGAGAACAAAGAAAATACTCACAATTATAACTCAAAAACCACAGAAAAAGCATGCATTTTTTTCATGTAAGAAAACAAACAAAAACAAGGAAACTGAATGAAATAAAACAAAGTAAATGGTTCTCTCCCCTACACTTAAAACATACATTGTCCTCAATGAAAGAACATAAATATAAAATAAGAGTGAGAGAAAGGAAAAAACACACCTGAGGAGTCAAGGAGGATAAATGATTGCATAAGCAGCCTTTCTCAAAGAGTGCTCTTCTACAGTATCTTCTTCCAAAGTGGGGCTCTCATGGAGTAGCTTTGGGTAGTGTTTATTGACCTTGAAATTTTGATTAGTGCCTTCTGTCGCATCGCGCGAAAAACCGGCGGGAAAACAAGAACAACAGAGCCGCCACCGTGCGTTATTTATCCCAAGAGAGGGAAAGGAAACGCTCGAAGTAAACCTAGGAAAGAACATGGTCTCGCGACCAAAGAGGATGGGTTCGGGAGTCGGTTATGCGAAGGGAAGGTATTAGCACCCCTACGCATCCGTAGTACTCTACGGGATCCACACACAAAAGGAAGGAATATTGGTTGCTAAACACTGCTCAAACTCACACACACACTGGCTGAAAGAAAAGAAAGAGACTGACTGAAACTGAACTCGGCAGGATGTCGCATCCTGGGCCTACTTAGTCTATCAGGCATAGACATCAGAGTCGAAGTAGTTCGGACTGGGGAAACGACACGTGCTCGCTAGGATGTCGCATCCTATGCATACGTATCTTCTCGGACGAGAGAAGAATCAGAGCATTCGTAGCTCGGCTGACACACACGCAAACAAACAAAACACAGGCAAACGTGGAGCCCGACTGCCAATCACTGGACTTATGTCAGCATCCGAACCTAAACACACGCAAAGAGGCAAACGTGGAGCCCAAATGCCAATCACTGGACTTACATTGACATCCGAACCTAAACAACACAACAGATAGATAGGGAGTCGGGGACTCAGCCTATAACTGTCAAACAAACACAAAAGAAAAGAAAAGGCGCCCGGAGAGATCAGCTCAATCTCCTGCCTACATACTTCATCTGGTGTGAAGATCAGGGCGATGTAGTTCCCCTACGCAGGGATAAAGGACTAGCCTAACCAGATAACAGAGGGAGACACAACTAGGGAGACTACGACTCGAGCCTAGATGTTGTCATGCAAAATCAACCCTAAGTTAAGGTTTCTAGCTAAATGGCACGAGGGCCAACCTATCCTAAGTATGGCTCACACAGGAAGCAAGCCACACACACTTAACTTGCACAGGAAGCAAGCCAAGCAAAACCTAACTTGCACAGGAAGCAAGTCTAAACTAATCCTAACTTGCACAGGAAGCAAGTCAAACTATCCTAACTTGCACAGGAAGCAAGTCAAACTATCCTAACTTGCACAGGAAGCAAGTCAAAATATCCTAACTTGCACAGGAAGCAAGTCAAACAATCCTACAAGCACAGATAGCACACGCTATACACAACCAAGTGGCTCAAACAAGGGTTAGGTTTTAGTCAAGGGGTCATATCAACCTCAACAAACAAACCTCTGGAACTGGGTGAATGTTGCTCTTAACCTTGCCATTGAGGGGCTAAGGTGAAGCAGATGAAAGGATGAAGTGAGGATGAGACCTCACAGCTCTTATCCCTGGTCTGGGAGAGCTCAAGACAAGAATGTGTGGGTTCAGAAAGTGGGAACCCTTCTACACGTTTAAGACTGACTCAACTGTACAATTGTACAAGATCTTGGGTTTTTATCTGTAATGCATCAACACAGTGGTGTGAGCAAAGCAGATGACACACTGAATAGTGGGGGATAGATTGCATATCCCTACCTTCCACCAATTGCCTCTTCACTTAGGAGGACTTTGACTCTATGCAAGGACAAAATTAAACATCCACAAACATTGCCTCTTAAGGAGGACTTCAGACAGTTGCCTGGCCAAGTAACAGGCCAGGTCTTCCAGACTACATGAAGTAGAAGAGACATACCTCAATGCAAATTGCTTATACAAGCAAAGCAAAGCAAAAAGTTCACAAGGAACTAAGCAACTAAAGCACCTGAAACAGTCAAGCAGATGTTAGTATGCAACTTCAAACAAAACAAACAGAAACAGACAACAACAGTCCATTAGAGGCACATGGATGTGCAAGGCACAAGGCTTAAGGCATGTGAGCCAAGCCACCTACAAAAACAAATAGGTTAGACAATGATATTTGAACAAACTCAATCAAAAGAATTGGTCTTAATGGCCATTTGTTGGTCAACCTGAAAGCACAAACTCAAAGGTGAGTAGCAGGACCACTAGGGCAAGCCTAGGGTCAAAAATGAATGAGAAAGTCCAAACAGCAAGGGGTAAGTACCCAAAATCATGTTCAAACCATTAGGAAACAAAACCAATTGGGTTCACATTCATATCAATCACTATCATCATTTCATGAACAAATTAGGTCAAAGTGTGACAAACAGAAGCTCATAGAAGTCAACAGCAAGACTTAACTCAAAAGCAATCTAAACATTTTCCAAAAATCACCAAATAAATCATGATCAAACCTAACACATAGCATGGTAAGCATGTCAAATTTCATCCCATTTGGACAAGTGGAAGGCAGTCAATGAAAATCAGAAAGTCAAAGCCAATTTGAACATGCACAAAGAAAGTCAACAAGCATGGGTCAACTTCAAAAAATCATATCAAATTGAAAACAGATGAGAAATGAATGAGATTAACACCAATGCCAAGCTTGAGATGTCTAGTTATCACATATCAGATTTCATGTCTATCTAATAAAGTATGAGAATTTCACAAATGAAATGGGAATATGTGTCACACAAAGTCAACTATTGACTAGGCAGGGGAGAAAATCTCAAACAATTAGGAAAATAGCTCAAATAAATCCAAGAAAATTCACATGTGAACTAGACATACAAGAGTAGGTTCATGCAAAATTTGGGGTCATTTGGATGTAAGGAAGCATGGTAATGAAAATCATGAAGTTGGACACCAATGGTGTGACACAAGTTGTCACACCCTAATTCAAAAAATCATATCTCACAAACCACAAATGATAAATCCACAAACTTTATACCAAAATCACCATGAATGTGTCTAGTTTAAGCACAAAAAATTTGGGAGCCATTGGATAAAGTATCATCATTTCACAAATGTTTTGGCAAGATGTACAAAATTTGGTCACATGTCACAAACCCTAAGGCCATTTAAAAACCAACCATCCAAAAATTCTGGAAAAATAATGATAAAAAATTAGAGATCATGATGAACACAACACAAAAAATCCCATTGAATTTGGATCAAAAATGAGCAAGTTATGAATTTTGGAAGATTGGTAATTAAAATGAAGAAATAAATTGGAATAAAATTGAAAGAATGGCATTTTTGTAAATAACCCTGCCACTTATCAAAACGACCGTGTTTTGGTCCAGAAAATAGAATGTTTTCATTGGCCAGGTGAAATGTAACCATGCAGGCACGTGAGAATGGGAAGAAAATTCTGGAAAATGAATTTGGGAACTAGGGTTCATGGCCAAAAATCAAGGTTTCACAATCTTGCCCAAAAATCCAAATTGAATACATGGAAATGATCAGCAAGCCATGGCAAACAAGAATCTACCATTGATTTTCATTAAAACCACACAAAGGTCAAGAATCGAGTAAAAACATATTCTAACATCAAACTTCAAAACCATATATCTTCATGGATAAGCAATCATTTTCAAAAAGGAAAGCATCATGATATTCAGCATTGAGAAACCTATTCAGAACATGTGTCAATTTGAGAAATTATGGAGCTTGAAAACTTACCTATTTGGAGGGGCAATGATGATCCAGTTGGTATTTGGTGACCAATGCTTGAAACTGATGAAATAAGGCTTTCCAATGTTGATTAGTTGAAGAATTTGCCTTGTGGATGCTTGCCTTTGCCAATGCCTCAGTCAAGTTCTCTTGTATTGGTTGGAGTATGTTGGTTATGCTGGTCACTAGCAGGTCAAACAATTGGTGAGCCAAGCTATTGTTGATGGTTTTCTGAGTGACAGAAAAATGGTGGAATGGGAGTTGTGTCAATACAGGGCCAGGCTAGTTTTGTTATGTATGGACAGAAAAATGGGGAATCAAATGGTAAGGTGCGATTTGGGGAGGGTGTATGGTTTGAGCAATGGCCAAAGGTTGAATGCAGGGTTTTGGAGATGCAGTGCCAAAAGCCAAGTCAAGTTTGAGAGGGTGTATGCTGCTAGCAGTTGGTTGGGTTGGCAGATTTTTAGTGAATGCCAAGGTGAGTGTAAGGTGATTGTGTGATGTAGGCTAAGTCATGTTATGTTGGTGGTCACAATGCAATGCTTCAAGTTTGGTTCATGTAGGGTTTGGGCAACCTTGGTTTTGGACAGGTTTTGGAGTTTGGCCAAAGCAAGGTGAATTTTGTGTTTTTTGGTGGCAAGGCAATGTTTGTTAATGAGAAACTGAGATGGACAAAGGCAAGGCAAGGTTGAGTTTGTTAATGAGAAACTGAGATGGACAAAGGCAAGGCAAGGTTGAGTTTGTTATGTTGGTTTGGACAGAAGGTGTGGGATGCAAAACAGCAGGGTTAGTGAGCAGGATCCATTTTCCTGTGCCAATCTATTTTTCTGATGTATATTGTTGTCTACAAGTGGCAAGGTGTGTGATGCAGGATGTTCAAGCCAGTATATGTTCAAGCCATGTGACAATACAAGTATGGTATGGAGGTATTTTGGTTCATTATGCTTGGACAGAAAATGCAAAAAACAAACTGAATGCAACTCTTGGATTTTCAAGGCAGGTTTTGTTCTTCTTGTTTTGACAGCAAAATCCTTGGCCAAGAAAATGAATTCCTTTGAGAATAGGAAGTTGGTCCTTTTGCTGCAGTTTTTTCATGACAGGTGGTAACTACAACCTCTGCTGTCTTGTGTTGCTAGCAGGGTTCAGTTTTGGATGAGTGTGGTTTTTGAGCCAAGGCCAAGGGTTGTTCTCCTTTTCTGCTGCAGTATGGTGGCAGACTTTGTTGATAATGCCAAGCCAAATAATCAGGTCCAGTTTTAGAGAGTGTGTGGAATTGTGGAGTTTGGCAGAATTTTCAAATGCAAAATCAAAAATGGCCAGGTGAGAGAGTGAACCCTTGTGCATCAGTCAGTTTTTTTTTTAGAATGAGCATCCCCCCCTTTTCATTTGCCTTGGCCAAATGGTTTTTTGTGTGTCCAATTGCTGCTACCAGTGCCAGCAAGTTATGGCCTTGGTCTGCTATGAGCAGTACCAAGCATGGTAAGGCCCCTACTGTTGGATGCTGCTGTCTATCAAAGACAGGAAAATTATGCAGGATCTTCTCTTAGCCAGCCTTAGTTTGTTATCCTTTTGACAGCAAAGTGAGGGCCAGGTTTTTTAGAATGAATGTCTTGTAGGTTTTCTACTGTGTAACAGCAAGGTGCCTTTTTCTTTTTGATCTCAGCAGAAAAAAATCAATTCCAAAATTCCAATGTATCTTTTTGATGGATGCTAGTTGGCTATTAGTGACAGCAAGAAAAATGGTAGCACAGTCCAAGGCAAGGTCCTTGTCCTCTTGGAAATCCTTCTTGACACCCCTTTTTTAAAATGCAAGCAATATGGTCCAAAAGTGAATCAAGTTCTGTCTTCTTTTGCTATCAAAATGGCTGCCAATTGTGTTGAAAATGACAGAAAAAAAACATGATGAATTCTGCTGTCTTGTGGTCAAAGCAATGGCTCATGGATGTGGTTGTAGAAGCATGGTGAAAAATGTACTTTTGCCCAATTTTTAGCAACTAAGCATGGCCTTCTATTGTTGTTGGTTTAGGCTGCAAAATAGGCTCACCATGACAGAAAAGTTGCTGCATAATTGCTGTCCTTTTGAGGTACAAGGCAAGGCATGGACAAGTATGGTGCAAGTATGGTTAAATGGTACTTTTCTTACAATTCAAGCAACCAAGCAATATTCACATGTGCTGCATATTTTGACTTTGCAAACACCTTCTAAATGACATTTATGAGCTGTTCCAATTGGCCAAATGTTGAAAAAATGTTTGAATCAAAAAGTCAACTCTTGGTCAAACTTCCATTTAAATGAAAAAGGTCAAAATATGCCATTTTGATTGGTGAAGTTTTGGCTCATGAAATTATATTTTTTGGAAAGAGGGGATCAAATGTGACTTGTAGAAAAAAACCCCACCAAAATTGGCCAAACGGTTTGAGAGATATGGCCCTTTGAAGTTCAAGATTTTCTGAAATCGATTCGATCATAACTTGCCAACCACACATGGGAATTGAGAGTTCTAGGACTTTTTGGAAATGGGAGAACAAGATCTTCAACTTTCATGTTGGGCAAAAATTCATTTGAGGCTTGTATCAAGATGTAAGTTTGAGGATCAAAACTTTCCATTTTTAGTAAGTTTCAGTTACAGGCCCAGTTTCCATTTTGGGAAATTCATGATCTGGCTTCAAATTCTTCCATGACGGTGTTTGGCATGATGTATGATGACTATTTGGACATGAATGAACTCTCACAAACCAATTCCACTCATCCAATCACTGATTAAATGGACAGTTGACCAACAGTTGACTTTTAGGGTTTCTGACTGATTATGCATTGACTGATGAATTCCAAACCCTAATTCCTTGAGAATTTGACTTCAAATGATGTCCCAAGTTGTATGAACTCTTGATTATTGATCATGGTGCCCAAATTCCACAAGAATGACCACCATCCACTGCTTTGACTGACAGTTGACTTTTTTAGGGTTTTTGACTGTCTGTGTATGAACTGCTGACCTCTGAGCCCTCAACCCTTGACCAAAATACTTCAAATAGACCTCCAAGCCATGTGAACTTGTTGGATAAACCCCAAGGCCTTGATTCATTGAGAAATTCCTTTGCTTGCTTGGTCGACTGATCAGGAGATTAGTTTGACCTAATTCTTGATTGCTTGCTCTTGAGGCAACTGAGGGACAATGCAAATGCTATGCAATGGATCATGATATGCTATGACCTAATATGAAAATGTATGCATAATGATAGGTGCAAATTTGAGGTGCTACACCTTCGCTTTGTATTCCAAGATCAAAGAAGGATCTTCGATGAGTAAAAGTGTTGAATGGACACGTGAAAGTGATCTCCTTTTTCACAACATCGAGAATCAAAGGATTACGGGGCTGCCTCACTACTTTCATTTCATCTTTAAGTGAGATCCTATGCATACATATGGATCGTCTAATATCACGAGTGTTAGTCAAGGTCCATCCAACTACCTTATTATATTCCTGCTCAAGTTGAAGCTTTGATGAATAATATAAATCCTCAGGAAGTGGTTTAGGCTCTAAAGAAGGTGGTTGTTTAATGGACGATATGTTTGGGGCAACCGAGATGTCAAGAGCTTCATCTACATAAACAACTTCATTTATACTGCCACTCTGGAAGGTAGCATCAATCTCAACATAAACAACACAAGGTTAGTGTTAGTACAATTATCACATGAGTAAATATCATCAAAACCAGAAAAGGTTGGAAAATCAGCTGAAAATAAATCAGAATAAGTTTCATCAACAACTTCAGAAAGCAACTCTATTTGAAAAACATAATTATCTTTCAAGGGACGTTTCATAGCATCAAAAATGTTGAATTTAGCAATAATGTCACCAAATTCCATGGACATGGTTCCGTCGTCAACATCAACTTTTGTTTTAACTATTTTCATGAACGGTTTGCCCAAAATGATTGGTGATCTGCTTGAATTTGTTTCTCCATACATGTCTAGAATGTAAAAGTTTACAGGAAAAATCAAGTCATTAACTTGAACAAGCATATCTTCCACTACTCCAATAGGGCGAGCGTCGATCCTGTTTGCCAACTGAATAGTAAGACTTGTATGCTGCAAAGGACCAAGATGAATATTATTAAAAATAGAAGTAGGCATAACATTAATAGAAGCTCTTAAATGTAACATGCAATTTTTGAATTTACTATTTTCAATGGTACATGGAATAGCAAAAGTCCCTGGGTCCTTGCATTTCTGTGGCATGGCCTGATTGAGGGTTGAACTGGTAATCTTGTTAGGTGAAGGTTTAGGCTGAATAAGGGATGAAACATTTCGTCCCAAATTCACTCTCTCGTTTCCGATAAGCCTCCTCTTGTGTGTGTACAAATCTTTCAGAAATTTTGTGTATTTCAGAACTTGCTTAATCACATCAAGTAATGAAATATTCCCTGCCACCTTTTTGAATACATCTAAAATCTCTCTCTCTCTCTCTCTCTCTCTCTCTCTCTCTCTCTCTTTTGTGTCTTCCTTATCAATTTTCTTATTTTTCAGAACTCTTTATAGGAAAGGGATTGGTGGTACATACTCTTTTTTAGCCTCAACAACAATAGAAGGTTCAGGTGTTGCACTAATAATTATTTTATTTTTTTGGGGGGGGGGGGGGGAGGGGGCTGGTTCTGCAACTTTTCTGGATCTCAAGGAAATTGCACTCACATTAGGGCCTTTTGGATTAACTATTGTTTGGGCAGGTAGTTGGTTCGATCCTTGAGCTTTTTGCATGGCATTCATTGAAGTGGCAAGATGTCCAATTTGTGTTTGCAAAGTCTGAATACTAGAATTTGTTCGCTACCGAAATTGGAGACTATTTACAGCCATTTGCTTGATAAGTTCCTCTAGTGAATAGGTGATTACTTGTGAAGGGTTATATGGTGGTGGTGGTGGTGGTGGAAACCAGATAGGACATTTACAGATGACTCTACTGGGGATTTCTAGTTGGGGATTATCAGACATTTACCGATGACTGAGGAAAAGACTTGATGTTTACTGACATCGAAAGATGATGTTTACCGACATCAAAAATGACCAGACATTTACCGGTGACTGGAGAAAATACTTCGATGTTTACAGACACCGAAACAATGGTGTTTACCGACACCAAAAATGATGACCAGACATTTACTGATGACTGGAGAGAAAACTCGATGTTTACAGACACCGAAACAATGGTGTTTACCGACACCAAACAAAGAAACACACGCGGGTGCTAGCATGACACTCACCGGTATCACAAGAACAACTTTTTAGATATGCCAAGGCACGGTTGACCACTTGCTAGGGGTCTCACTGGGGAGAAACAAACTTTCTGTCACCATCGGGTGAGGAAACAAACCTCTGTCACCATCGGGTGAGGAAATAAACCTCTGTCACCATCGGGTGAGGAAATAAACCTCTGTCACCATCGGGTGAGGAAACAAACCTCCGTGGGGAATAAACAATTCTGAATGCTGTCAAGGGCAACTGTAGCAGTCTTGCTGTGCTGATGTTGAATGAAATGATCCGCCTCTGCCGGGGATACGGTCTGGTGAAGTTAACACATGAATGCATATGTTTGAATTTCTTTATGGCGTAATGCTCCATATTGAATGGGAATGCTACGCAATTTTTGAGGATGCAATGATTACTACATGCAAAATGCAAATGAACCCTGGCTAGGGAGCCGAAATGATCAGATACTCTGACTCTGTGGGGAGACTCCTCTTGGGGAAATACTCTGCGAGGAACTCTGTTTGAGGAATGGTAAAGCGACTTTACACCCCTGTCGAAGAATAGTACTGGCGCTGGGGAAGGGTAAACTCAGCTAGGGATATCCTTCAGTCCACAGGTAGGATAAATGCTGGAGATAACTTTAATGAACCTGCCTCACTCGGGGAGGAAATCGGCAAATACAGGTCGGCTGGGGATAGGCAATCCTTAGATCTGTTGGGGAATAGAAAGCACTATCCACAGACGTCTGCGCAGGGGAACACAGCTCTGATAGCTTCCAAACTTGCTTGGGGAAAATATCTGCTGAGGAAACGTCCTCACAGATGCCAACCTGAAAAACAGCACAACAAAATGCCCCCAGGGGATACATGGACAAGATATGCTCAAGTGTCCTCAACATTCAAAGTGATTTTCAAATGTTTCATCATTCTGCACATTGTTGTGTAGCCTTCATGTTCTTATATATGCAATGCTTATCAAAAATTCGGACATTTTTGCAAACAAAACAGTAAAAACAAAAACAAAGAAGCTGTTTATCTGAATAACGATTTTTATTGATTGAAAATGTGCCTGAAGAGGCAAATACATTGGGAAGCAATTCCTAGAAAGAGGTAATTGCGCACAAAAGGAAAAAATCTATCCTAATGGCAACGTGGACACGGCATCCACTATCTCCCAATTCTGTTATAACTCACAGATCATCAGTTTTCCTCCCAACTCCTTGCTTTCTGAGAAGAATGACTGGACGGATCACATCTTTCGAGATGGCAGACGATAAAGCTTGATGAAGTACAGACAACTCAGACTGTAGTCTTCGCTTTAATCCCTAATTTTTGCCTGGATCGCCCTTTCGGGTTTTCAATCCACCGGGATACCCATTTTTGCCTAAGCCGCCCTTGCGGGTTTTCGACTTACCGGGTGTACGAATTTTTCATTTTTATCCCTAATTTTTGCCCGAACCTTTTCTTTCTGTTTTTTGGGTTCGCCGGGATGCCCTTTTTTTGCCTGGACTCTTTTATTCTTTTTGTCCAGCGGGTCGATTTATGCGAAGTATTTTTTGACTACATCTGAGTTGACAGGAGACGGAAAATCTTCACCATCCATAGTTGTAAGCATCAAGGCTCCACCGGAGAATACCTTCTTCACAACATACGGACCTTCATAATTAGGAGTCCATTTGCCCCTGTTATCTGTACCGGGAGGGAGGATCCTCTTCAACACTAGATCACCGATCTGATAGCTTCGAGGACGCACTTTCTGATCAAAGGCTCGCTTCATCCTTCGCTGATACAATTGTCCATGGCATACAGCTGCTAGCCGTCTCTCCTCGATAAGGCTCAATTCGTTAAACCTTGTTCGAATCCACTCGGCTTCGTCCAACTTGACATCCAATAAAACTCTCAGAGAAGGAATCTCCACTTCAACAGGTAGGACTGCTTCCATACCATACACAAGGGAGTAAGGGGTTGCCCCGGTCGACGTACGTACTGAGGTACGGTACCCATGCAAAGCGAAAGGCAGCATCTCATGCCAATCCTTGTACGTAACGACCATCTTCTGCACAATCTTCTTGATATTCTTGTTTGCCGCTTCTACAGCACCATTCATCTTCGGTCTGTAGGGAGAAGAATTGTGATGTTCAATCTTGAAATCTTTACAAAGCTCTTTCATCATCTTGTTGTTGAGATTCGAACCGTTGTCAGTGATGATTCTCTCAGGAACTCCGTAACGACAGATGATTTCTTTCTTGATGAACCGGGTAACCACTTGTTTGGTAACATTAGCGTAGGAAGTTGCTTCCACCCACTTGGTGAAATAATCAATCGCAACCAAGATGAAGCGATGTCCGTTCGAAGCAGTGGGCTCAATCTTCCCGATCATATCAATGCCCCACATGGCAAACGGCCAAGGCGAATTCATGATATTCAGAGGGCTTGGTGGTACATGCACCTTATCAGCATAGATTTGACACTTATGGCACTTCCGAGCATATTTGAAACAATCGGATTCCATAGTCATCCAGTAATAACCCGCTCTCAACAATTTCTTAGCCATTGCATGTCCGCCGGCATGAGTACCGAAGGAACCTTCATGAACTTCCTGCATTAACATATCCGCCTCGGGTCTGTCCACGCATCTGAGCAAGACCATGTCAAAGTTTCTCTTGTACAACACATCATCCTGATTCAAATAAAAGCTTCCAGCTAGCCTTCTCAGGGTTTTCTTGTCATTCTTCGACGCACCTTCAGGATATTCCTGAGTCTTGAGGAAATTCTTGATGTCATAATACCACGGCTTATCATCAATATCATTAACGGACTCGGCTGCAAACACATACGCAGGCCTCTCGAGTCGATTCACTTCAATATGTGGCACATGATTCCACCAATGAACTTTGATCATAGACGACAAAGTAGCCAAAGCATCAGCCATTTGATTCTCATCCCGGGGGACATGATACAACTTCACCTTCTTGAAGAACGTCAGTATTCTTCTGGTATAATCTCTATACGGAATCAAATGCGGCTGGTTCGTATTCCAATCTCCATTGACTTGATTGACCACTAGAGCGGAATCTCCAAATATGTCAAGGGTTTTGATCCTCAGATCAATGGCTTCTTCTATCCCCATGATACAAGCCTCATACTCAGCTTCGTTGTTGGTGACGTCAAACGTCAATCTGGCAGAAAAAGGTATATGAGCACCTTTAGGATTGATCAATACTGCCCCAACACCGTTACCATTCATATTCACAGCCCCATCAAACATCAGTGTCCACTTGTCATCCGGATCCGGTCCTTCCTCGACAAGAGGCTCTTCGCAATCTTTCATCTTAAGATACATGATGTCTTCGTCAGGGAATTCAAACATCATAGGCTGATAATCTTCAATCGGTTGCTCGGCGAGGTAGTCTGACAGAATACTACCTTTGATGGCCTTCTGTGACGTGTACTGAATGTCATACTCTGTTAAGATCATCTGCCAACGAGCAACTCGTCCGGTGAGAGCTGGTTTCTCAAAGATGTACTTCACTGGATCCATCTTAGAAATCAATAAGGTAGTATGGTTCAACATATACTGTCTCAGTCGGCGAGCAGCCCAGGCCAAAGCACAGCAAGTTTTCTCGAGCAGTGAATATCTTGTTTCACAGTCGGTAAACTTTTTGCTAAGGTAGTATATGGCATGCTCTTTTCGACCAGACTCGTCATGCTGTCCCAATACACACCCCATCGAGTTCTCAGTCACTGACAGGTACATTATCAGAGGTCTCCCTGGAACTGGAGGTATAAGGATTGGAGGTTTCTGTAGGTACTCCTTGATTTTGTCGAAAGCTTTCTGACAGTCATCATTCCACTTGATCGCTTGATTCTTTCTGAGCAGTTTGAAAATTGGTTCACATGTAGCAGTTAGATGAGATATGAACCTTGCAATGTAGTTCAACCTCCCTAAAAACCCACGGACTTGCTTCTCCGTTTTCGGTTCAGGCATCTCTTGAATAGCTTTGACTTTAGCTGGATCAACCTCAATCCCTTTCTCACTGACAATGAAGCCTAAGAGCTTCCCGGATCTCACTCCAAACGTACACTTGTTCGGATTCAACCTCAGCTTGAACTTTCTCAAACGGTCAAACAGCTTCTGCAAGTTAACCAGGTGCTCCTCTTCTGTCTGCGACTTTGCAATCATATCATCCACGTATACTTCAATTTCTTTGTGCATCATGTCATGAAAAAGAGTCGTCATTGCCCTCTGATAGGTAGCACCAGCATTCTTTAGCCCAAATGGCATCACTTTGTAGCAGAACGTGCCCCATGGTGTGATGAACGTCGTCTTTTCCATGTCCTCTGGCGCCATCTTGATCTGATTATACCCAGAGAAACCATCCATGAAAGAGAATACCGAGGATTGAGCCGTATTATCAACCAATACATCAATGTGAGGTAATGGGAAATCATCTTTCGGACTCGCTCTATTCAAATCTCGGTAATCGACACACATTCTGACCTTACCATCCTTCTTCGGCACAGGAACGATATTGGCCACCCACGGCGGATAACTTGTAACAGCCAAAAAACCTGCATCCCACTGCTTCTGAACCTCTTCCTTGATCTTAGTTGCCATGTCAGGACTCGTTCTACGAAGCTTCTGCTTGACCGCAGGACATCCTTCTCTAAGGGGTAATCGATGCATCACAATGTCTGTATCTAACCCAGGCATATCTTGATACGACCAGGCGAACACTTCCACATATTCTCTCAGCATCTCAATCAGCCTCCTCTTGACAGAGTCCTCTAAAGCAGCCCCAATCTTGATTTCTCTTTTGGCGTCTTCAGTACCCAGATTAATAGTTTCCAACTCCTCCTGATGAGGTTGGATGACCCTTTCCTCCTGCTTCAGTAATCTGGCCAATTCTGCAGGGAGTTCACAGTCTTCCTCACTCTCCTCTTCAGCTTGGTATATGGGATTGTCGAAATCATACTGAGCCATAACAGAACTGTTCATAGTGAATGCCATAAGATCGCTTCTGCATGTTTGATGCTTTGTTTTAGAAAAAGAGTTCAATAAAGTCACAAAAACAAAAAACATTGCCATTTTTATTGTTTTTTGAAAAAGTGAAATGAAAACAAAAAATAGAAAGACAAGGATCACAAAGTTTGTTCAAAAAATGTCCTTCATTAATGATAATCATTAAAACATGATGAGGCCCTACAAAAATGAATCACTACGCCTTGGGCAGAACGTAGGATTTTCATGCAAAATGACAAAACAACAGAAAATTACTCTGTCAGAAGAGTAACTTGAACCACTTCTTCAGCCGTCCAGTTGTTGATAGACCCCCCTGGTGCACACGGGCGAACCCAGTTGTCCAAATCACAATCACTGTCACAGTCTTCACTACTGGTTGCGGAGACGTTGCCATGATTCATCAGCCCAGCGCTGGTAAAGGTACTCGGACCCGCTTGACCATTCTGCTCTGCTTGGAGAGGCTCATAACCAACACCAAATTTGTCTTCTTTAACCGGCAAATCCACCATCTTGCCCCAGCCTTCAGTTTTGCCAGAATCAACAACCTCCTTAGCCTGCTTGTAAGAAGTGATCGAAGCACCTGACTTCCTCTGCTCAGCGTACGCCACTTTCTCAAGAGCCACAGTCTCAAACGCCTGGCATAAGGTTTCGTGGATCTCGCCATCCACCTCAACATATTTGAACGAGGATAGATGACTCACCAGAATCTCTTCTTCACCGCACACAGTCACAATCTGACCGTTCCAGACATACTTGAGCTTTTGATGGAGAGTCGACGAGACTGCCCCTGCTGCATGAATCCATGGACGCCCCAATAAACAACTATAGGCGGGCTGGATGTCCATGACATAGAAGATGATATCAAAAACCTCAGGACCTATCTTCACAGGCAAGGTAACTTCTCCACACACAGAACGTTTGGATCCGTCGAAAGCACGAACGATCAGGTCACTGGGATTAAGCACGAACCCTTCCGCATCAATCTTCCTCAGAATCTGCTTAGGCAACACATTCAGCGATGACCCGGTGTCTACCAATACATGAGACAACACTGCCCCCTTGCACTCCATGGTGATGTGCAAGGCTTTGTTATGGTTTCGCCCTTCAGGCGGTAAGTCCAGGTTGGTGAAACCCACACCATGTCTGGTGCTCACATTGGCCATCACACCCTCCAGTTGATTGACAGAAATCTCCTGAGGTACGTAAGCCAGATTCAACATCTTCAGCAAGGCATTACGGTGTGCCTCAGAGCACATCAATAGTGAAAGTATAGAAATCTTGGACGGAGTTTGATTCAACTGGTCTACAATCTTGTAGTCACTTTTCTTGATTATCTTCATAAACTCCTCCACGTCCTTCTCAAATGACCCCTCGGGCGCCTCCTTCTGAACAGGTTCTTCCTCAACCACAGCTTGCTTACCCTTTGCTTTGGCGAGAGCTTCAGCATTATTGTCCCTCAAAGGCTGCGGTGCGAACAGACGACCGCTTCTGGTAAAACCTCCTGGACCCCCTACATTATCCACAGCCGGACCAACAGTTGCAGGAACTCTATTCGGTAAACCAATTGTCACTGGAGCTTGATTCACTGGTCTCGTCTGACTTTCAGCCCTTCTGTAATTGCGGTGAGCATTATCATACTTCCACGGCACGGCTTTGCTATTCTCAACAGCCCTTCTTCCCGGCGCAACGATAGTAGTTGGAACACTGATGGTTACAGGCACGGGAATGGTAACTGGGGTACCATTTGTTGCAGGTGCACTGACGACCCTTTGTCCACGTTCTTCAGACGGTTTGAAGTAAATGGTGATAGTTGACGCTGTTCCACGATCTTTTACAGTCCTACTGAATTGCAAACAACCTTCATCCATCATACCCTGGATACCGGTCCTCAACTGGTCGCAACCATTCTCAGATTCCGCACAGCCCAAACAATCTTCATCACAGCCCGGGTAGACACCCCCATTCAGCAAACGACCCTTCACAACTAGCAGAGAAGTCTGAACATCATCAACATTAACAACCAGATCTTCAGCTTCTTTCCCTTCAATATTGTTCACTCTATGCCCACCATGCTGAGGCATAGGGTTGTTTACGACATTAGGCACTGGAGCGAAGTTGATTGCCTTGGCATCGATCAAATCTTGAACCTTGTGCTGGAGAGCTCGACACTTCTCAGTATGGTGGCCTGGTGCCCCAGAATGAAAGTCACAACGGGCGTTGGCGTCGTATCCAGGAGGCAATACTGTAGGCGGAGCCATTGTACGCAACTCAATCATCCCCAACCTGAGTAGTTCGGGTAGTAGCTCTGTGTAAGACATAGGCAGAGGATCAAATTTTCTATCGGCCTGTAACTTCTGCCTAGGCTGATAAGGACGCTGCTGTTGTTGTTGTTGTTGCGGTTGTTGAACTCTTGGTTGTTGTTGTTGACGAGGTTGAGGTGCCGGAATAGTCACTGCAGCCACTGGACGATATTGATCTTTGTTAGCATTTGTTCTGTACACACCCCCTCTGTGCTGTACAGCATTGGTCTCTCCTTCTCTACGGCGAGGTGCCCCAGAGAAGGGTTTCTTTAATGAAGACGAGGAACCAGCATCATGGATCCTACCAGCTTTGATCAAACTCTCAGTCCTCTCTCCACAAATGACAACATCAGAAAAACTACCGAACGGGCAACTCCCCATCCGGTCCATAAACACACCTTGAAGAGTACCGATAAACATATCTGTCAACTCCCTCTCCAGCATAGGGGGTTGAACTCTAGCAGCCAGTTCACGCCACCTCTGGGCATACTCCTTGAAGCTTTCATTGGATTTCTGACAAAGACTCTGCAGCTGAGTCCGGCTCGGTGCCATGTCCATGTTATGTTTGTATTGCCTCAAAAAGGCCTCACCCAGATCCCTCCAACAACGGATAGAATCTCTCTTCAATTCCATATACCAGTCCAAAGAAGCCCCAGATAGACTGTCTTGGAAAAAATACATCCACATCTTTTCATCATCAGTATACGCAGAGATCTTTCGATAATAAGCCTGCACATGGGTGCGAGGGCAAGAAGTACCGTTGTATTTGTCGAAGGACGGTGCTTTGAACTTGTGAGGGATTCTCAAGCCTTCAACCAACCCCATATTAGTAACATCAAAACCGAGAGAGTTCTGACTTTCCATAGCACGGATCTTCTCAGCAAGAGCTTCAACTTTACGATCTCTTTCATTAACCCTTCCCAGAACGTCTTCGTCTTCACTGAGCAGAGAGAACATATCCTCTTGTCTGTCAACAATCGGAACAGGATTACGGGCCGGAGCACGGACTACTCTGGCATTAGCGGCATCTGGAACAATAGGTTGACCGTTGATTCGAATACCCCCAACTCATCACCTACAGCATAGTTGTTGACGGGTACAGCAGCAGCAACATTGTTATCATTGACCGGACCTCCCTCTGGCGGAGCATGGTTGATCGGTGGATTTGCAGCCTCTTGTCTCTGAACCATAGCTCGAAGTTCTTCTTGACCTTGCGCAACCCCTTGCATCATATTCATAAACTGGGCCATGCTTGCCTTCATCTCAGCCAACTCAGCTTGAAATTGATCCATACTTCTCTGTTGATTCAGTCTTGTTGAGTAGCGGTGCGGACGTTGATCAGCTATCCTGCCTAAAACAGGAACCAGAGTGAGAAGCCACGACCAAGAACACCTATTATGCAAAATGATATGAGTATGATGCTAATGATGCGTATGATGCACATGATATGCTCATTTCTCAGGCATTCAAAGAGCCTGACCCATCCTGAAAAGATGGCAACCTGCAGCAACAAGAGAACAAATAGATACAAGGGAATGCTGACATCCTTATACATACATAAGAGATAAAAGGCACACAACCAATGTCAACAGAACATCTGAATAAACAACGTACAAAGAAAAAGAATCCCATCCAACAAGCCTGGAGGTGATTCTCAACAAAAAGATCCAAGAGATGGCTTACACGCAAACGAATCCCATCCAACAAGCCTGGAGGTGATTCTCAACAAAATACAATCAGAGATACAAACTAAGACAGACGGTCTTCCGGAATGAGGGTCTTCAGGTAATGGCACTGGTCGATCAACAATGAGCATTCTGAACAATCTGGTAAAGGAGTGATCTTCTCTTTCAACTGTCTTCTCAGCTCCAAGACTTCTCCTCCAAGATGGTTCTCTGATGCCTGTCTCAAGTCTACTTCCTTCTTCAACTGGATGTCTTTATCTCTGAGTTGCTTCTCCAAGTCTCTGATCTTCTTCTGATAGCTGGCCTCAACCCTCTGCAGCCTCAAGCGCTCCCGGTGTTCTGTATCTAACATACTCTCCATCTCCTCGTAGGATCTCTTCTTGCTTCTCAGTCTGCTAGCATCCTCTCCTTGCACCTCCCTGAGTTGATGGGCCAAGTGCAGCTTATCAGCTTTGGCTTTGTACAGCTCCATCTGAGCGTCTTGCTCCTTCTCCCTCAAACGGCGGTTCTCCATTAGGGCTTGCTTATAGTGTTCAGCAGACACACTATCAGCAAGGATCAAAGGTGGTTGCTCCTGCAACGGCTCCATCCTATCATAGGGTAACAACAAAGTTTCCACTCTCTTCTTGACCCAATCAGTGTAATCGGGCATAGCAACGACAAACTTCTTCCCCAAGACGGATCCATCCTTCACTCCCACATCTCTCCAGGCTCTCCCTATCCGCTCCAACCTAACAGGGTCATCCTTCTTCTCAAAACAAAAACTCTCAGCTATCTCTGCTTCGAGCGGTCTTTCGCTCATAACAAACCCTAGCTGGCGAAGAGAAAGAACTGGGTTGTAATTGATGCAACCTTTGGTCCCTATGAGTGGCACGCCCCGGAATTCACCACAACTTATGATGACATCCTTCACATCCATCCGGTACGACTGCCACCTGATGTCGTAGGAAGTAAGCGACATGACCCTCTGAGTCCACTTAAGAGTGCTCTGGGTATCCACAAATGGTCCACTGGCTGGCAGAAGAGACATGAACCATTTGAACAGAAGAGGTAGGCAACACCTGATGGCTCCTCCCTTACCATGCCTGCTGTGAATGGCATAGTAAGTATCTGCTAGAAGAGTAGGGATTGGATTCCCTCTGATGAAAATGCTGATAGTAGTGAAGTCAATGAAATTTGGCATACTGGGAAATAGGATGATCCCATAGATCATGGCAGCTAACTGTGCGTGAAAAACTTCCCAATTCCCCTTTTCTGCTTCAACTCTGGCTACTCTCAACAGGAACTTCAATGGCAGACCTACAACTTCCCCACAGGGTTTCCAATTCTTACCGACCTCCTCAACACTCAACCGGAGAGCTCTGGCAATCAATCTGAAGTCGACCTCCTTTGGAACGTCCAAGAAGGGAGTCTGATGCTGAATAGGGATACCTAACAGGATAGAATACTCCTCGAGAGTAGGTGCTAACTGGTAATCTTGGAAAGTGAAGCATCTGAGCTCTGGATCGTAGAACTGAAGAAGCGTCTGCAGAGGCACTGGATCCACTACCGTCTTCAATACTGTCAAGATATCTCCATACCGCCCAACAAAACTCTTCAGTCGATCGTCTGTCACGAGGCTACCCAACTCAACTAGCGGAGTCAACGGCTCACGGTGGAAACTGTAGGAACAGGTCTTCCGCTTCAACTCTGGGACTGTTGCCATCTCTATCAGTAGACAAGCTCAGGAATGTACCTGAGAAATGATATGCATGCAGAGATTAGTTTTTTTTTTTTCTTCTTTTTTTTCTTTTTTTTTTGATTGATTTTTTTTTTATATTTTTTTTCAATGCGTTTCTTTTGAAAAATAAATATGCTATGATGCACATGATGCAGACACGGCTGGCTGGTTGTGCAATCTCTGATCACTAGGTCGAAGCTTCGGTCAAAATCAGAACATAAATCCAACTTAAGGTCAACCGAAAACTGTTGTCTGAACTAGAGTCACCAACAACGAACCAAGTCACCAACAGAACCGAGTCACCAACGGTACCTGTAATAATGATCATTCCCTCCCCACTCACGGGTGTAGTCTAGGCCAGGGTAAGGTCGAGAGAAACGCAGCATAAATAACCTTTCGCAGAATACTGTCATATACACACCCGAAGTATGTAACGACAGCATCCTACCAGGGTCTGAACTGCTCGTGATATCAATGTTCCGCTAAGTGGCGCCATACCACCCGCTTCCCATGAATCACTCTATTCCTAGGTATCCTAGATTGCACTCATGGTCTGGGTATTGGACCTTTTACCTCAACTGACTCTTCCCCCCCACACAGAGAGAAACAAACAACCAGCCAGGTGAACAGATGAATAAATGCAAACATTAATGCAAACATAAATGCAAACAATAGACAATGAATGCAAACAGTAAATAATGAATGCAATAAATAAACACAGCATAAAGCAACCAAAACCCTAACCTAGAGAGCGCTAGGAGAGACTCGCTCAGGGAAGATGGACCAGCATAGGTCAACTTCTTTTATTCCCCAGCAGAGTCGCCAGCTGTCGCATCGCGCGAAAAACCGGCGGGAAAACAAGAACAACAGAGCCGCCACCGTGCGTTATTTATCCCAAGAGAGGGAAAGGAAACGCTCGAAGTAAACCTAGGAAAGAACATGGTCTCGCGACCAAAGAGGATGGGTTCGGGAGTCGGTTATGCGAAGGGAAGGTATTAGCACCCCTACGCATCCGTAGTACTCTACGGGATCCACACACAAAAGGAAGGAATATTGGTTGCTAAACACTGCTCAAACTCACACACACACTGGCTGAAAGAAAAGAAAGAGACTGACTGAAACTGAACTCGGCAGGATGTCGCATCCTGGGCCTACTTAGTCTATCAGGCATAGACATCAGAGTCGAAGTAGTTCGGACTGGGGAAACGACACGTGCTCGCTAGGATGTCGCATCCTATGCATACGTATCTTCTCGGACGAGAGAAGAATCAGAGCATTCGTAGCTCGGCTGACACACACGCAAACAAACAAAACACAGGCAAACGTGGAGCCCGACTGCCAATCACTGGACTTATGTCAGCATCCGAACCTAAACACACGCAAAGAGGCAAACGTGGAGCCCAAATGCCAATCACTGGACTTACATTGACATCCGAACCTAAACAACACAACAGATAGATAGGGAGTCGGGGACTCAGCCTATAACTGTCAAACAAACACAAAAAAAAGAAAAGGCGCCCGGAGAGATCAGCTCAATCTCCTGCCTACATACTTCATCTGGTGTGAAGATCAGGGCGATGTAGTTCCCCTACGCAGGGATAAAGGACTAGCCTAACCAGATAACAGAGGGAGACACAACTAGGGAGACTACGACTCGAGCCTAGATGTTGTCATGCAAAATCAACCCTAAGTTAAGGTTTCTAGCTAAATGGCACGAGGGCCAACCTATCCTAAGTATGGCTCACACAGGAAGCAAGCCACACACACTTAACTTGCACAGGAAGCAAGCCAAGCAAAACCTAACTTGCACAGGAAGCAAGTCTAAACTAATCCTAACTTGCACAGGAAGCAAGTCAAACTATCCTAACTTGCACAGGAAGCAAGTCAAACTATCCTAACTTGCACAGGAAGCAAGTCAAACTATCCTAACTTGCACAGGAAGCAAGTCAAACAATCCTACAAGCACAGATAGCACACGCTATACACAACCAAGTGGCTCAAACAAGGGTTAGGTTTTAGTCAAGGGGTCATATCAACCTCAACAAACAAACCTCTGGAACTGGGTGAATGTTGCTCTTAACCTTGCCATTGAGGGGCTAAGGTGAAGCAGATGAAAGGATGAAGTGAGGATGAGACCTCACAGCTCTTATCCCTGGTCTGGGAGAGCTCAAGACAAGAATGTGTGGGTTCAGAAAGTGGGAACCCTTCTACACGTTTAAGACTGACTCAACTGTACAATTGTACAAGATCTTGGGTTTTTATCTGTAATGCATCAACACAGTGGTGTGAGCAAAGCAGATGACACACTGAATAGTGGGGGATAGATTGCATATCCCTACCTTCCACCAATTGCCTCTTCACTTAGGAGGACTTTGACTCTATGCAAGGACAAAATTAAACATCCACAAACATTGCCTCTTAAGGAGGACTTCAGACAGTTGCCTGGCCAAGTAACAGGCCAGGTCTTCCAGACTACATGAAGTAGAAGAGACATACCTCAATGCAAATTGCTTATACAAGCAAAGCAAAGCAAAAAGTTCACAAGGAACTAAGCAACTAAAGCACCTGAAACAGTCAAGCAGATGTTAGTATGCAACTTCAAACAAAACAAACAGAAACAGACAACAACAGTCCATTAGAGGCACATGGATGTGCAAGGCACAAGGCTTAAGGCATGTGAGCCAAGCCACCTACAAAACAAATAGGTTAGACAATGATATTTGAACAAACTCAATCAAAAGAATTGGTCTTAATGGCCATTTGTTGGTCAACCTGAAAGCACAAACTCAAAGGTGAGTAGCAGGACCACTAGGGCAAGCCTAGGGTCAAAATGAATGAGAAAGTCCAAACAGCAAGGGGTAAGTACCCAAAATCATGTTCAAACCATTAGGAAACAAAACCAATTGGGTTCACATTCATATCAATCACTATCATCATTTCATGAACAAATTAGGTCAAAGTGTGACAAACAGAAGCTCATAGAAGTCAACAGCAAGACTTAACTCAAAAGCAATCTAAACATTTTCCAAAAATCACCAAATAAATCATGATCAAACCTAACACATAGCATGGTAAGCATGTCAAATTTCATCCCATTTGGACAAGTGGAAGGCAGTCAATGAAAATCAGAAAGTCAAAGCCAATTTGAACATGCACAAAGAAAGTCAACAAGCATGGGTCAACTTCAAAAAATCATATCAAATTGAAAACAGATGAGAAATGAATGAGATTAACACCAATGCCAAGCTTGAGATGTCTAGTTATCACATATCAGATTTCATGTCTATCTAATAAAGTATGAGAATTTCACAAATGAAATGGGAATATGTGTCACACAAAGTCAACTATTGACTAGGCAGGGGAGAAAATCTCAAACAATTAGGAAAATAGCTCAAATAAATCCAAGAAAATTCACATGTGAACTAGACATACAAGAGTAGGTTCATGCAAAATTTGGGGTCATTTGGATGTAAGGAAGCATGGTAATGAAAATCATGAAGTTGGACACCAATGGTGTGACACAAGTTGTCACACCCTAATTCAAAAAATCATATCTCACAAACCACAAATGATAAATCCACAAACTTTATACCAAAATCACCATGAATGTGTCTAGTTTAAGCACAAAAAATTTGGGAGCCATTGGATAAAGTATCATCATTTCACAAATGTTTTGGCAAGATGTACAAAATTTGGTCACATGTCACAAACCCTAAGGCCATTTAAAACCAACCATCCAAAAATTCTGGAAAAATAATGATAAAAAAGTAGAGATCATGATGAACACAACACAAAAATCCCATTGAATTTGGATCAAAAATGAGCAAGTTATGAATTTTGGAAGATTGGTAATTAAAATGAAGAAATAAATTGGAATAAAATTGAAAGAATGGCATTTTTGTAAATAACCCTGCCACTTATCAAAACGACCGTGTTTTGGTCCAGAAAATAGAATGTTTTCATTGGCCAGGTGAAATGTAACCATGCAGGCACGTGAGAATGGGAAGAAAATTCTGGAAAATGAATTTGGGAACTAGGGTTCATGGCCAAAAATCAAGGTTTCACAATCTTGCCCAAAAATCCAAATTGAATACATGGAAATGATCAGCAAGCCATGGCAAACAAGAATCTACCATTGATTTTCATTAAAACCACACAAAGGTCAAGAATCGAGTAAAAACATATTCTAACATCAAACTTCAAAACCATATATCTTCATGGATAAGCAATCATTTTCAAAAAGGAAAGCATCATGATATTCAGCATTGAGAAACCTATTCAGAACATGTGTCAATTTGAGAAATTATGGAGCTTGAAAACTTACCTATTTGGAGGGGCAATGATGATCCAGTTGGTATTTGGTGACCAATGCTTGAAACTGATGAAATAAGGCTTTCCAATGTTGATTAGTTGAAGAATTTGCCTTGTGGATGCTTGCCTTTGCCAATGCCTCAGTCAAGTTCTCTTGTATTGGTTGGAGTATGTTGGTTATGCTGGTCACTAGCAGGTCAAACAATTGGTGAGCCAAGCTATTGTTGATGGTTTTCTGAGTGACAGAAAATGGTGGAATGGGAGTTGTGTCAATACAGGGCCAGGCTAGTTTTGTTATGTATGGACAGAAAAATGGGGAATCAAATGGTAAGGTGCGATTTGGGGAGGGTGTATGGTTTGAGCAATGGCCAAAGGTTGAATGCAGGGTTTTGGAGATGCAGTGCCAAAAGCCAAGTCAAGTTTGAGAGGGTGTATGCTGCTAGCAGTTGGTTGGGTTGGCAGATTTTTAGTGAATGCCAAGGTGAGTGTAAGGTGATTGTGTGATGTAGGCTAAGTCATGTTATGTTGGTGGTCACAATGCAATGCTTCAAGTTTGGTTCATGTAGGGTTTGGGCAACCTTGGTTTTGGACAGGTTTTGGAGTTTGGCCAAAGCAAGGTGAATTTGTGTTTTTTTGGTGGCAAGGCAATGTTTGTTAATGAGAAACTGAGATGGACAAAGGCAAGGCAAGGTTGAGTTTGTTAATGAGAAACTGAGATGGACAAAGGCAAGGCAAGGTTGAGTTTGTTATGTTGGTTTGGACAGAAGGTGTGGGATGCAAAACAGCAGGGTTAGTGAGCAGGATCCATTTTCCTGTGCCAATCTATTTTTCTGATGTATATTGTTGTCTACAAGTGGCAAGGTGTGTGATGCAGGATGTTCAAGCCAGTATATGTTCAAGCCATGTGACAATACAAGTATGGTATGGAGGTATTTTGGTTCATTATGCTTGGACAGAAAATGCAAAAAACAAACTGAATGCAACTCTTGGATTTTCAAGGCAGGTTTTGTTCTTCTTGTTTTGACAGCAAAATCCTTGGCCAAGAAAATGAATTCCTTTGAGAATAGGAAGTTGGTCCTTTTGCTGCAGTTTTTTTCATGACAGGTGGTAACTACAACCTCTGCTGTCTTGTGTTGCTAGCAGGGTTCAGTTTTGGATGAGTGTGGTTTTTGAGCCAAGGCCAAGGGTTGTTCTCCTTTTCTGCTGCAGTATGGTGGCAGACTTTGTTGATAATGCCAAGCCAAATAATCAGGTCCAGTTTTAGAGAGTGTGTGGAATTGTGGAGTTTGGCAGAATTTTCAAATGCAAAATCAAAAATGGCCAGGTGAGAGAGTGAACCCTTGTGCATCAGTCAGTTTTTTCTTTTAGAATGAGCATCCCCCCCTTTTCATTTGCCTTGGCCAAATGGTTTTTTGTGTGTCCAATTGCTGCTACCAGTGCCAGCAAGTTATGGCCTTGGTCTGCTATGAGCAGTACCAAGCATGGTAAGGCCCCTACTGTTGGATGCTGCTGTCTATCAAAGACAGGAAAATTATGCAGGATCTTCTCTTAGCCAGCCTTAGTTTGTTATCCTTTTGACAGCAAAGTGAGGGCCAGGTTTTTTAGAATGAATGTCTTGTAGGTTTTCTACTGTGTAACAGCAAGGTGCCTTTTTCTTTTTGATCTCAGCAGAAAAAAATCAATTCCAAAATTCCAATGTATCTTTTTGATGGATGCTAGTTGGCTATTAGTGACAGCAAGAAAAATGGTAGCACAGTCCAAGGCAAGGTCCTTGTCCTCTTGGAAATCCTTCTTGACACCCCTTTTTTAAAATGCAAGCAATATGGTCCAAAAGTGAATCAAGTTCTGTCTTCTTTTGCTATCAAAATGGCTGCCAATTGTGTTGAAAATGACAGAAAAAAAACATGATGAATTCTGCTGTCTTGTGGTCAAAGCAATGGC
Organism: Lathyrus oleraceus; assembly: GCF_024323335.1. Classification (NCBI taxonomy): domain Eukaryota; kingdom Viridiplantae; phylum Streptophyta; class Magnoliopsida; order Fabales; family Fabaceae; genus Lathyrus; species Lathyrus oleraceus. Next base: position 149,937,157 of record NC_066585.1, read on the forward strand.
TCATGGATGTGGTTGTAGAAGCATGGTGAAAAATGTACTTTTGCCCAATTTTTAGCAACTAAGCATGGCCTTCTATTGTTGTTGGTTTAGGCTGCAAAATAGGCTCACCATGACAGAAAAGTTGCTGCATAATTGCTGTCCTTTTGAGGTACAAGGCAAGGCATGGACAAGTATGGTGCAAGTATGGTTAAATGGTACTTTTCTTACAATTCAAGCAACCAAGCAATATTCACATGTGCTGCATATTTTGACTTTGCAAACACCTTCTAAATGACATTTATGAGCTGTTCCAATTGGCCAAATGTTGAAAAAATGTTTGAATCAAAAAGTCAACTCTTGGTCAAACTTCCATTTAAATGAAAAAGGTCAAAATATGCCATTTTGATTGGTGAAGTTTTGGCTCATGAAATTTATATTTTTGGAAAGAGGGGATCAAATGTGACTTGTAGAAAAAAACCCCACCAAAATTGGCCAAACGGTTTGAGAGATATGGCCCTTTGAAGTTCAAGATTTTCTGAAATCGATTCGATCATAACTTGCCAACCACACATGGGAATTGAGAGTTCTAGGACTTTTTGGAAATGGGAGAACAAGATCTTCAACTTTCATGTTGGGCAAAAATTCATTTGAGGCTTGTATCAAGATGTAAGTTTGAGGATCAAAACTTTCCATTTTTAGTAAGTTTCAGTTACAGGCCCAGTTTCCATTTTGGGAAATTCATGATCTGGCTTCAAATTCTTCCATGACGGTGTTTGGCATGATGTATGATGACTATTTGGACATGAATGAACTCTCACAAACCAATTCCACTCATCCAATCACTGATTAAATGGACAGTTGACCAACAGTTGACTTTTAGGGTTTCTGACTGATTATGCATTGACTGATGAATTCCAAACCCTAATTCCTTGAGAATTTGACTTCAAATGATGTCCCAAGTTGTATGAACTCTTGATTATTGATCATGGTGCCCAAATTCCACAAGAATGACCACCATCCACTGCTTTGACTGACAGTTGACTTTTTTAGGGTTTTTGACTGTCTGTGTATGAACTGCTGACCTCTGAGCCCTCAACCCTTGACCAAAATACTTCAAATAGACCTCCAAGCCATGTGAACTTGTTGGATAAACCCCAAGGCCTTGATTCATTGAGAAATTCCTTTGCTTGCTTGGTCGACTGATCAGGAGATTAGTTTGACCTAATTCTTGATTGCTTGCTCTTGAGGCAACTGAGGGACAATGCAAATGCTATGCAATGGATCATGATATGCTATGACCTAATATGAAAATGTATGCATAATGATAGGTGCAAATTTGAGGTGCTACACCTTCGCTTTGTATTCCAAGATCAAAGAAGGATCTTCGATGAGTAAAAGTGTTGAATGGACACGTGAAAGTGATCTCCTTTTTCACAACATCGAGAATCAAAGGATTACGGGGCTGCCTCACTACTTTCATTTCATCTTTAAGTGAGATCCTATGCATACATATGGATCGTCTAATATCACGAGTGTTAGTCAAGGTCCATCCAACTACCTTATTATATTCCTGCTCAAGTTGAAGCTTTGATGAATAATATAAATCCTCAGGAAGTGGTTTAGGCTCTAAAGAAGGTGGTTGTTTAATGGACGATATGTTTGGGGCAACCGAGATGTCAAGAGCTTCATCTACATAAACAACTTCATTTATACTGCCACTCTGGAAGGTAGCATCAATCTCAACATAAACAACACAAAGGTTAGTGTTAGTACAATTATCACATGAGTAAATATCATCAAAACCAGAAAAGGTTGGAAAATCAGCTGAAAATAAATCAGAATAAGTTTCATCAACAACTTCAGAAAGCAACTCTATTTGAAAAACATAATTATCTTTCAAGGGACGTTTCATAGCATCAAAAATGTTGAATTTAGCAATAATGTCACCAAATTCCATGGACATGGTTCCGTCGTCAACATCAACTTTTGTTTTAACTATTTTCATGAACGGTTTGCCCAAAATGATTGGTGATCTGCTTGAATTTGTTTCTCCATACATGTCTAGAATGTAAAAGTTTACAGGAAAAATCAAGTCATTAACTTGAACAAGCATATCTTCCACTACTCCAATAGGGCGAGCGTCGATCCTGTTTGCCAACTGAATAGTAAGACTTGTATGCTGCAAAGGACCAAGATGAATATTATTAAAATAGAAGTAGGCATAACATTAATAGAAGCTCTTAAATGTAACATGCAATTTTTGAATTTACTATTTTCAATGGTACATGGAATAGCAAAAGTCCCTGGGTCCTTGCATTTCTGTGGCATGGCCTGATTGAGGGTTGAACTGGTAATCTTGTTAGGTGAAGGTTTAGGCTGAATAAGGGATGAAACATTTCGTCCCAAATTCACTCTCTCGTTTCCGATAAGCCTCCTCTTGTGTGTGTACAAATCTTTCAGAAATTTTGTGTATTTCAGAACTTGCTTAATCACATCAAGTAATGAAATATTCCCTGCCACCTTTTTGAATACATCTAAAATCTCTCTCTCTCTCTCTCTCTCTCTCTCTCTCTCTCTTTGTGTCTTCCTTATCAATTTTCTTATTTTTCAGAACTCTTTATAGGAAAGGGATTGGTGGTACATACTCTTTTTTAGCCTCAACAACAATAGAAGGTTCAGGTGTTGCACTAATAATTATTTTATTTTTTTGGGGGGGGGGGGGGGGGGGGGGCTGGTTCTGCAACTTTTCTGGATCTCAAGGAAATTGCACTCACATTAGGGCCTTTTGGATTAACTATTGTTTGGGCAGGTAGTTGGTTCGATCCTTGAGCTTTTTGCATGGCATTCATTGAAGTGGCAAGATGTCCAATTTGTGTTTGCAAAGTCTGAATACTAGAATTTGTTCGCTACCGAAATTGGAGACTATTTACAGCCATTTGCTTGATAAGTTCCTCTAGTGAATAGGTGATTACTTGTGAAGGGTTATATGGTGGTGGTGGTGGCAGGGGTAGCATCAATTGTTTCACTAAAGAGGTAAGTTCATCAGTTCTGGTTTCTAGAGCTTTGTTGGAAGAAGAAACCTGAATCTCATTCACACCATTTTCTTGGACCATAGAATTATCCCTAGTTGTGAGTTGTTGGGAGTTGAGTGACATGCTCTCAATCAAGGATTTGGCAACAGCTGGAGTTTTATCAACAAATGATCCACCACTAACAGCATCTAAAATATTTATGTTCATTGGTAGCAATCCTTCATAAAAGTATTGGATAAGTAATTGCTCAATAATCTAGTGTTGAGGACAGCTGGACATTAACTGTTTGAATTTCCCCCAATATTCTGCCAATGATTCATTGTCCTATATAACACCACACATATACTTTCTAATCGATGCAGCTCTGGAGGAAGGAAAACATTTTTTTAGGAAGACTTTCTTTAAATTATTCCATGTTGTAACAAAATTTGGCTCAAGATAGTATAACCAATTTTGTGCAGCACCCTGTAGTGAGAATGGGAATGCTCTCAGCTTGATGTGATCCTTTGTGATTCCTTTAGGTTTCAAAGGTGCAGAATGCACAACTTAAAATTCCTTCAAATGCATATGCAGATCCTCACCTACAAGACCATTAAACCTTGGCAACAAGTGTATTAAACCAGATTTCAATTTGAAAGGTACAACATCAACATAATATTCAATATATAAAGCATTATAATTAACATCAGGGGCAATAAATTCTCTCAGAGTTCTTTGGTCATCCATATTAAACTCAATAGAAAAAAAATCAATAAACAATGAGAAAACACATAACTAATTCAACAATGCAGTAACAAATAGGAAAACACTGACAATGTCCATATTAAGCAAAAATAATGGAAATACGAAGAAAAAAATGATTAAAACAAAAGAAAAAAATTATACAAAAACATGAAAATTAATCTAATAAAGTCAATTAAGAATTTTGAGAATTTTTTCGAAAATTTCTTAAACTAGCAAAGCAGAAAAAAATCATAAAAAATAGAAAAATAAAGAATTTCATATTTTTAGGGGGCGTCCATTATTTAATCTCGAAATAGAGGCTTTTGATCCTTGATATTTTTCTAATGAATTGACAAAGAATCGGAATAATCTGGGACTATTTTCTTAAAACAACTCTTTTATGCTAAAACGCGGAAAGGGCAGAACACAAGAACGGTGAAATGCAACACCAATGACTCTAATATTGGTTAAATTTGACAAGAATCCCCGGCAGCGGTGCCAATTTGATCTGTTATTGCACACGAGTCAAAAACAAGTAATTAAGAACGGTAGTCTAGGAAGCGACACTCGAGTATCATATCGCAATGACTCTTGGTAAATTAACTAAATAAGAAAACGAAATAGGGGGTTTTTATTCAATTAAGAATATGTGATTATAAAAAGTGATTATGAAATAAGTTAATCTATTGATTTGATTTCATAACTTATCATTGGTTAATATAATTTCCATGCCCTAAATGGATTCTAATCCCTTTTCGATTACAGTAACAATAACAAGCACATTAATACTAATATATGATATGTGTTCCTAATTTCTGAATTAAGCAAACAAATTATGAATTAAGCAAACGAGTTAAGCACACGCGAATTAAGAAAAAGTGATTATGGAACATATATCAATCAAAATTAATCAACCCATATTCTCTAGAATTTGAATAAAGCATACAAGACATATAACAAAATATTGAAAGGGATAAGACATTTGACTGAAAATTAAGAAACCTCAAAGTATCGGCGGAAACCGATTACAACATATCAACCTTATGAACTTTAGTTCTCCATGAATTCATCTAAGCAATATTATATCATAAAAATTCATAATAGGATTAATGTAGCGGTGAAAGACCTCATATAATGAAAGGGAAATTCGTGCCCTTATGGGATTCGACCCGAAAATTACAAAAACCGCCACAAACTAACTATTTTAATTAAGTCTGGTACTTCAACGAATTATTCGAATCTTCTTCACTCTGAATCTGATTTTGACTTTAATATGAAACTTGTAGCTCTTTCTCTTAGCTTTCTAACACATATTAGAACGCGTCAGTCCTACTTCTATAGCTCAAGTTATGAACTGCATAGTGACAAGGTATCAAATAACTGTTTATGCTGAAAATAAAGTACGAAAATAAAATAAAGGAAAAAATAAACTTAAATATAAAAACACACTAAAATAGTAAAAATAATAGAATAAATTATAGAGTTACCTAAGTAGAGTAGTAAAATAATTTATATCAAAATGCACTGATCGGTGTGCAAGAAGTAAAACTTATAAAGGGCCAAAGGACTCTGAGTCTAACGCTGGCTTGGGGTCTATGGAGAGAGTAAACAAGTTGATTATCTCTCTCTCTCTAGGATGTTGGATCAATCCAATGAGATCAAGGCATATCTCATAAGGAGCGTAGGATGGACATACTAGTCAAAGTAGCCAAGATGGATGGACATGATAAGGAGTCAACTCGGGTGCAGGGGACACGCATATGCAATGACTTGGTTAAAGTCAGCTGATCACGTGGCCATCAGGGAGTCACATGTTATTGATTAGCGCTCACCATAGAGGGATACTAAAGAGAGTTTCATTAAAAAACTCTCATTTTCTTCCTATCTTTCTCTCTCTAACCCTAACCTTTCTCTACCATTCTCTCTCTGCTCTCCCCTCTCTCTACATCGTTTCCTCTCCGAACCACCACATAACCTACTCCAACCACCTTTCCTATCCTTGAACCACCACCATCACCACCTCCAAACCCAGATCTCCAATTGAAGTTTAACCGATATCTTCAAATATTCATCCCCAACTCATAATTCTCGGAACCCTAGGTCTAAACCCAAAAACACTAACAACTTCTAAGGAACCATAACCCTCAAGCGCATGAACCCTAACCTATACACATAAACCCTAACCTACCCAGACGAACCCTAACCCTAAATATGGTGAACCTTAGTCTAACCCACATCCAAATTCTCCAAACCTTCATCATAAACATGATGAATCTTCATCATCAACCTCCGAACTCTAACCCCTTTTTTCCAGAATTGGCCCAAACACCTCTAAACCTAACCAAACTTTCCCTAAACCAAATATATCTTTATTCCGAACCTGAATTCATCCCTTAAATACAACAATCAGACAAACATATTCAAACCCTAAATTTCCCGAGCCTATTCTAGAAACCCTCAAACTCCAATGTATTTGTGATTTGAAATTAGAAAGTTTTGATGTTATTTTTTTAATCTTCAATTTGATTCTTTTATGTATCCCCAATTATACATATTAGAGTTTCTGGAAAAAGGACTATTGTGTCGTGTTTGACCTGGTCATCTTGGTTGACCAGATTGAAAGTAACTGAACCAAAAATTTAATAAAAATGCTTAATAATTCACATATAATAATACTAATTTGGATAATAAATGATAATAAGACTTAATGATAATTTAATTTGATAGGCTATATTAAATACCTAAATAATTTTAATAATAAAAACGATATCCTAAATGAAAAGCTAATAATTCGAAATAATAATGACTTAATTATTTAAATAAGTATGACTGAATTATCCTAATAATATCTAACACTACGCCAAATAAGGGAAAAGAGGGCGCTTTTTTTGGCCTATAACAGCGCTTTAAAGCGCCCTCTAATCTGGCGCTGGCATAGGTAAAGACAGCGCTTTTTTTCCTGGTGAAAGCGCTCTCTAAAGTGGCTCTTTAAGCCCTTTAAGGGCCACTTTAGAGGGCGCTTTTTAAAGAAAGCGCCCTCTAAAGTGAAAACTTTTAAGGGTTTAAATGGCGCTTTTACTGGAAAGCGCCCTCTAAAGTGGAAACTTTTAAGGGTTTAGAGGGCGCTTTTACTGGAAAGCGCCCTCTAAAGTGGAAATTTAAAGGGTTTAGAGGGCGCTTATTTTGGAAAGCGCCCTCTAAAGTGGGTGGTTATTTAAATTTTTTTTTTTAAAAAGCGCTATATTTTTTATTTATTTTAGACAACCTGTATATTGAAGCAGTACACCTAAAACTGTATAATTTGAAGCCCTTTTTCACACATTGCATTCAACAAGCCTTATATACAACAATCCATACATATACAACAATCCACTGATATATAATCGTTTAACTTCTAAAGATTCTAAATATACAACCAATTCATACAAGTAATAATTTCAATAAATGCATACAAATCCTATAACTTCATCCAATCACGTGGATCTCTCTGCCTTGATCTACTGGCTTGTTTATCTACACTTAGTATATTCCTCAAAACTTTTTCACTTGAAATTGCTTGCCCTGCCTTGATCCAGATTCAAGCATTGCCTCTAAAAGAGCAACGTCTCTCGCACCCTCGACAAAAGAGAGGCGGTGCTCGCGTACAAACTGACTACCCTTCTGCAAAATAGAAATAAATTAGACTAGAGAATTCATACTAGCATGGACATTTAATTGAGGATAAGAAAGGAATGTAATGAACAAAAATATATGCTACGAGTTTGACACAAAACTACAAAATTAGAAGGTGGAATTGTGGAAGCATTTTGCAGGAATCTTAATACCTTGAGGGTGTTTTCAGAAACATCATTAAAAAAAGCTTTTAATTCTTCAGTTACTCCACTGAATGGGAAAAATGAGCTTTTGCATTGTCCATTAGCATCATATAATGAAACCTATATAACATCATAACGTCAGAAAACAATAAAGATAACTGAAAGTGATTTGAATAAATTAATTGCAACTTTTGTGGATATTGAAGGAGAAGTTCAGATCTACCTAAGCTATTACTTTTGAAAACCTATAGTGTAACTTATAACTATAGTATATACCAGGTATCCGTGTTGTCCTTGGAATCCTCGCTCAATTTGAAGGGTTCCATTCGTGCCAACAACTCGCCACAAGATCTATAATGTGTTTAATGCCATGATTAAAGACTTGAATGAAAAATGCATGAATAATGAACATATCTACTGTTTGGGATGTGTAGCACGCGTGCACATGTGTGTTTGTAAGATGAGGGATCATTTACCACATGCCTTGGGGGATCTGGAGGAGACAACCATTACAAATACTCCTGAGCATCCATTCTCCAAATGACTGATGAAAAACATTCCAAAAATAATTCACATTTCTGTCGAGTATTTGTAAAGTCATTTATGGAAAATAGAGGCTTACAAGACAGATGATAAATTATCTGGTGGTGGTAAGATCAAATCCACATGCGATGTCATAGCTGAAACTGAAACTACCTCACACCCAACAAGCTGTCGAGAATAAAAGGAGACGACCATTAAATTATTATAAGATTCAGATGCCAGAAAGTCCCATTTGATTTAGGTTTCAGAGTGGTTCATTCATAGTTAGTAAGAAAGTTTTGATAAAGAGTGGTTCATTCATAATTTAAGATTCAGATGCCAGAAAGCCCCACTTGATTTTACTACACCAATGATAATCAGAGTTTTCTGCAACATAAATTGCATTAGGAAATACAGAAGAACACAAGTTAATGAATAAAATTGTCTGTGAATTAGACAGTAAAATTTTGAATATTACCATTCTTAACCCCGCAATGAAATGCACACCCATATCGAGAATAAAGCCTCCCTGCTAGAAAGAAAAAAAATGATAACTTCACATAAGGAACCAAATAATGTTGAGAAAAACAAGATAAAATTGGTATGCAAAATGCTAATAACACAGGAAGTTAATAAAAAATTTCAGAATTTTAAATAGCCAGTGCTAGTATAGCCTGATTTAGGAAATACAGAAAACCATAATGAATGTTAATGAATATAGGCCAGAAGTTCGTAGTACTCCATCGGCGATGTCAAATAAACTAAAAAGAATTCATATCTGAGAAAGAAATCTCAGACTTATTTTGATAAAGTGTGTAAATTTAGGAAACATATTCAATTATTAAATTATAAAGTAGATTTTCCCCCCTACATTTTTATGCCAGAATAGTAGAGTTGATTAAGTGATTCAAAGCTACGCCAGATACTCTCATGTACTAAAACAAATACTGAATGTGTAACTTAATTTCAAAGCACATACAGTAAAACTGCGTCTCCAAGAACTTGAAAAGTATGGGTTTGAACTGTTCATTGATCCTTCTACAATAACTTGGACACTCATCATTTTGCCAATGTCAGCAATTAGCTTCTTGCCCTACCAAACAAACTACGTAAATGGACAGGCAGATTCATAGGTTAAAATGTCAAAACAGAAACAAAAATACCTCAATTAAGGCGGGTTCAAAACGATAATTTTCAGCCACAGACCAAATTATTTGGCCAGGAGCATCAGTAGAAATCGATTTGTACGTAGATAATGCAGTTTCCAGCTCATTTATACCTGCAGTATCAGATTAATGTTAATCAAGTTGAGAGTTTAGGATAAGGTAACTGAAACTTTCATATAGTAGGGAAGGAGAGAATATATGTGGATCACCTAATAAAAATAAAGAGAACGGCAACAATATTAATAGTAAAAGAGAATCTCTACCAAGGGCCAGCAAAAGTTAGAGCTACTACTTACAAGATGCTGCAGGTTTCTCTTCATATCCACAAAATCAGCCACCAACACACACAGTACATTCAAATAAAGAGGAAATATAGTCAGAGGCACAAAAAGATTAATAACAAAATTATGATTATCAAATGTTAACCCATAATGCCTACTTTTTCTACATCGAGAAACAAATGGAACAGTTGGTGAAATTTAACCCATAATGCTTAGTCTCCATTGCTAGCATTGCAACACAATAATTATTGTTGAGAATACTCAATAAATGTATGAACCAAGAAAAATGAAACCAAAAATGAACAATAGCGAACGTCAGAAGAGAAACCAAGTAATATGAAGATTAGAAAAATACCTATGGTGTCAAAATCGAACAGCTAACAACGAATTAATAGAAGGAGGAAACGTCGTAGATCTAACAGAGGTGGAAGGAGAACGCCTTAGAAGTAGCGAAAATCGTAGCAGTGAGAACCCTAACGTGAAAAAGAACGAAAATAACAGAGAGTGAAATAACAAAACGCGCAGTATGTTATAATTTTAATGTTTACTAAAGGGGACCTTAGAGGGCGCTTGTGGAAAAAAAACGCCCTCTAAAGGGGGCCTAAGAGGGCGCTTATGAAAGCGCTCTCTAAGGCTTTCCAAAAGCGCTTTATAAACTGGAAATGCACATGGACTTATAGAGCGCTTTTTTAAAAGCGCCCTCTAAGGGTAACCTTAGAGGACGCTTTCTAAAAAGCGCCCTGTATTGTTGTCCCTCTATCTCCTCCTTATTTTTTCGCTTCACCTTAGAGGGCGCTTTATTACATAAGCGCCCTCTAAAGTGCGCTGTCTATTTCAGTTGTTCGCTCCTTATTTTTTGGCTTCACTTTAGAGTGCGCTTTTGTAATAAAGCGCCCTCTAAGGTGCGCTGTCTATTCCAGTTTTTGGCGTAGTGTAAGTAATATTAATCTAATCTAAATAGTTGAATATTAATAATGATAATACTTTGAATAACTTCTTAATATTCTATCTAAATAAAGCCTAACATTTTTAATGATAGTTATAATGTTAACCACTAAAAAATTAAATATTATATCAAAAATCAAATGATACCCTTAGAAAAGCCAAAAAAAAAAAAACTAAAATCTTAGGATGAAATCAAATTTTTAGGAGAGGATAAAAAAGTCAAAATGGTTCTTCTTTGACTTTTTAGGTTATTGGAGTTGATCGGTTGACATGAAACGGGAATTCTGGTATATTAATACCCTCACTCTAACTTGGATGAAAGGAAAAAATATGATCCAAATTTGGGATACAATGTAGCTTATGGCCACCTGATTAATGCTCACCAAGCTAATGCATGGGGAGAGATCATTTGAAATTCTGCAATTCCGCCATCAAAATCCATTGTATTTTAGAGAATGTTGTTTGGAAGGTTACCAACGGACGACAACTTGCAGTTGAGGAGTCTGCATATCATATATGTCATCTTGTTGTAATTTGTGCTCTTCTAACTACGTGACTTTGCAACATTTACATTTTTGATGCAGGTATGTGGAGAATATTTGGAATTGGTTAGCAACCATGTTGAACAAAGGTCTTCCTATCAGATGCTTTAAGGACTGCTATAAAGTAATGGATACTGCTACTCTTGTTTCTTTGCAATGCAGAGTTGTGATAATTGATGATGTCATAAACAATGTCCACAACATATGGGATGCTAAAAATCTAGCTCAGTTTCAAGACTACCTCAGGCCTTGGAAGTCTACTTGTTCCTCCATTAGTTCTTTAACTTCACTGTTAGGAAATCTTACTTCCTAGAGGACAAAATCTTCTATATAGGACTTTAAGGAAGTGTCATAGTGTCATATTCTAAGTTATTATTATATGTTATAAATATTATTATTAATATAAAACCAAAAAAAAATGATTGCTAATAGAGAAAATGTTCAGTAATTTAAAAAGTGACTGAAGTAAAGATTGAATTACAGGTTTATTGAAAATTTTCAATAATCTTCATCACTCCCATAAATGAAACTAAACTAGTATATGTGACATAGTGAAGAACCAACCTTGTGCATTCATCTGGTGAAAGAGTTTCCATGCCAACCAACTTCACCTCTGTGTGATGAAATGTAAAGTGAAAGACTATTAGCGATCGAATTTGACACATGAGAGTAGAGTCTCAACTAATAAACTAATAATCATGTTGAAATTTCATCTGTTAAAGACATTTCATCAACTTAAATTTAGATATTTCATCTCTTAAAGACATTTCATGAAGCTCTTAGTAGATCACAATCACAAGTTTTTTTTCTTTTGTCAAAAACCTGTTCTATTTTATATTCCATGGGAATCTGTTGTTGAGAATGAAATATCTCAGTCAAAAATAATGGTTGGAGTGGTGAGGAGGGTGAAGGATGTAAATGTTGCATTTCAGTATTTTATGTGAGTGGAGTGAAAAATTGAATAACTATATTGCCCAATAGTGCAACTCGATCACTGATATTATCCTCAATAGTGTATGCATAGATTGTTTTGTCATCACATTAAATTAAGACATTTAATCTAATGTCGTAGATGGAATGCCTTAATTTCAACATGCACCAAGTTGAAGAAATGTATTTAACAACAATGGCCTTCATGTGTCTCACGTGCATAAGGAAGGAAGGTGACGCATCTAGAGACACTTAAGTGTAGTTATTTTTTTAAAGAAATGATTTGATTTGTTGTATGGCTCCTTTGAACTTTTAGTGGATCATGGTTGTTAAAGATATCTGTTTTCTTACCTATAAAGAGAGAACTTGTGACTTCTTCCCTCTTTTTGAATTCTTCTTAGTTCAAGAGCTTTCTTCAAAGAACAATCTCACTTGCTTTGTTTTCTATAGAGAAAGCTTATAGATTCTAGTTGTTTGTAGAGTACCTGCTCCAACATTCAATTTTTTTATGAGTTTGAACATGGAGAACCCAAGGAAACACAATCGTAGGAAACCCATTTTAGATCTTAGCAGTGTCACTTCCCCATTAAATAAGATGTCATAGGTTTCTTATTATATATAGATTGATTTATTTTTATCGGCAGAATATTAAGCATGATGTCACATAAGTCTTTGACACATTTTGGCTCCGTTATTTCGTTTGATTCCGGATTTTGTCTGAACTTTTGGGAGCGAATTATATATATATATATATATATATATATATATATATATATATATATATATATATATATATATATAGATAGATAGATAGATAGATAGATAGATAGATAGATAGATAGATTTGTTTTGTTTAAGATTGGATATGCTATGGATTTTGTGAAATTTTAATGGGTAGGTTAGCCGAATTGACTCTAAATAAAGACAAAAAAATATATGTTCATCATATGGACTTGTAGTGAATGTTTTGCTGGTTAAGAAACAAAGTGTGTCTTGGTTGTGTTTCAGTCTGTCCTATGTTATTTTCTTTCATTCTTTGAGAGACAGAGTTGTGATTTTCTTTCGTGAAGTTTATCATGTTCTTATTGTTGAAGACTTCCAAACACTTGGAAGAGTGTTTGAGTGGATTTGAAAGGGTCTTAGATTTAGGGGGAGTCTGAATTAAAATTCACTGGTAGTATTAGGAAAATGACCATTAATGAGGGATAATTCAGATATAACCGTTGTGTATTATTGACTACTTATTATTAATGTATTTCCTTTTCATTGGGTTACTTCCCTCGAGACGTAGGTGACAATCGTACCAAACTGGGCTAATAATTTCTTGTATCTTTTACTCATTCCTTTGTTTTATCATTCATCTATTATTTCAGACCATATTGTCTTACACCAGGGGAGATCCTGACTTTTTAGAGGCCCAAGGCAAATAATAAAAATGGACCCCTAGTAAAAAAATATAATTTTTTTAAAAAAGAACAAACTTGTATTCGTCAAATAAAAAGATATTATTGCACTCACTTCTCTACCAAATCCTTGTATTCTTCAACGTCTATATTAGCTATAACTATTTCCTCCTCAAACCTGAATATTGCGAAAACATTTTCTAAGTCTAAATAAATAGTATAAACAGTATAAGGATCAATCTTGATATAGTTAATAATAAGTGGAAATTATCAAATTAAGATTATAAGCTAGCTATGGTAGAAGTCTTAAACAAGATAATATCCTTACATAAGCAAGATCCTTGCAATGACCACACCTAAATAAAATAATGAATTTATCAAGAAAATGAGATTCAGAAATATTAAAAATAAAAAAAGATCATCATATCATAAAGTTACTGAAGATTACGTTAATATATGCATACCATGGTGCATAGAACTCCACTAGAACATAATAGATGACTAACTATTAAGGAAACATATAATATAATAGTGACAATCTATAAGACATTAATAAAATTGAAAAACAACATGGGGTGGTTAGATTATACTGCTAAGTATTCATAACATTACTCAAAGTTGTAAAAACAAGTCATTACAAAAAATATGTATGAAATGATGAAATTAACAAAGAAATAACGGTCTTATGCTAATGATTCTTGAAAAAGCATACAAGAATCTTCTATACAGTTTACATAAATATCTCATTCCATGTTTACAAAACTAGGATGAGCTTCAGCATTATGCGCACCTTCAACATCGTATACAACACAAACATCATACACGACATTGACACGTTAACAACTATGCAACAATAATTTAAAAAGTCCAAGAGGATTGAACCCACAATTTTCACCACCATGTTTAAAATCAACCATCTACCGCTTGACCAATGACAAATTCATGTTTATTTTCTATTTTATAATTTATTTAATATAATATTAATATATTTTTTTTTCTTTTTTAAAACAAAATGAGGTCCCTTAATTTGGAGGCCATGGGCTAAGGGCCGTCTTGCCCTTTCTCAAGATCGGCCATGTCTTACACATTGATTCAACATTATATGTGGCATCTTGTGTCTAATCAAACATGATTTCAATTGGCGTCAGAGTAGGGCACCATATTCCGTTTAGGTGTTTTCTAGTGTGAGTAACCTTTTATGTTTAAGATGGACAATATCAAGGAAATGGGATTTGTTAACCGTCCACCAATTCTTGATGGAAAAAATTATGACTATTGGAATGATCACATGGTTGTTTTTCTCAAATCCAAGAACAACAAGACTTGGAAAGTTGTTATCAACGGATTGACACCTCCTACGATCAAAGTTGCTAATGGTTTTGAATCCATGAAACCTGAAAAGAATTGAGACCATGTTGAAGATGAAATCATTCTTCGACATTATCATACTCTTAATGTTATTTACAATGGAGTTAACAATAACATTTTTAAGCTCATTAACACCTACATTAATGCTAAATAGATTGCTCTTATCACACCTCAGTAGAACATTATTGTTGAAAGGAAGAATCTTACCTTACAAGAAATGGTGAAACCTATGATTCACGCCAAACACCTACCATATCACTTTTGAGCTGAAGCAATGAATATTGTGTGTCATATTCAAAATCAAGTAATAATTTTCCTGAGTACCACATTCACTCATTGTGAAATATGGAGGGGGAGGAAGCCCAACACGAAATATTTTCATTTGTTTGGCAATACATGATATATTCTTACTAATAGTGAATAGAGAGGGAAATTTGATCCAAAGAGCGACAAATGCATTTTTTTTCTTGCCTATCCCATTAACAGTAGGGCGTATCATGTGTTTAACCGCTTAAAATCAATAATGCAGTTCACCAATATTACTGCTAATGAGGAATAATCTAAAGTGATCACTAACGAAGATTAAGATTTTGGTCTCACCAGACAAAATGACAAAAAAGATATTACAAACAATGTTCAGAACAACTTGCAGTCCGATGAAGATGATGAAGATTTAAATGATGATGAGAATAAATTGTTACTATAAATAAAGCTCGTCTCGTGGCTCGTGGATATACTCAGATCCGAGGAGTTTATTTTGATGAGACCTTTATTCATTTTTCTAGCCATGAGCTATCAAATTATTACTAGGTTTGTCTTGCCTCCTTCGGTTTAACCTCTACCAAATGGATGAGAATAGTGTATTCCTCAATGGGTACTTGAATTAGGAAGTTTGTGTTATAAGCCTAAGGTTTTTGTTGATCCATGTATTCATAACCATGTCTACAAACTCAGAAAGACTATATATGGCCTCAAAGAAGCTTAAATGACTTGGTATGAGAAACTCATAAAATTTCTTACTATGAATGGTTATGTTTGTGGAGGAATTGACAAGAATCTATTTATAAAGAAGAATTATTTAAATAATTTGATACCTTAGATACATGTTGATGATGTTGTGTTTATATGGATGTCAAGCAAGACGGTGAATCATTTTTTCCAACAAATGCAAGTTGAATTTAAAATGAGTGTGGTTGACGAGCTTACCTGTTTCCTTGTCTTCCCGGTGAATCAAATGGAAGATGGTATTTTTATTTCCTAATGTAAATATGCAAAGAACATTATGAAGAAATTTAGCTTAGAGAAGGCTTTCCAAAAATGCACACCTATTGTCACTCATGTCAAGTTATCAAAGGATGAACAAAGAGTCTTTGTTGTTCAAAGTCTTTACAGGAGTATGATTTGTACTCTTTTGTATCTCAATCCCATTTTCCACTATATTACCTTCTCTAAGGGAGTATGTTCTAGGTATCAAGCCAATCCAACAATTAGACATCTCACTCAAGTCAAACATATTATCAAATACATAAATGGAACATCTGGTTATGGCAATTTGTATTATTTTGAAATAAACTTCACGTTGGTGGACTATTGTGATGTTGATTGGGTCGGGAATATTGAAGATAGTAAAAACACATTTGATGCATGTTTCTTTTTGGGAAACAATTTAATTCCTTGGTTCAGCAAGAAGCATAAGCGTGTCTCTTTTTTAACTGCATAAGCATAGTATATTATTGTTAGAAGCAATTGCACTCAACTGTTGTGGATGAAACAAATGCTTCAAGAGTATTATGATACACAATATGTCATGACATTATAGTGAGATAACATGAGTGTTATCAATATCTCTAAGAATCTTGTGCAATACAACAAAACCACACATAATGATATACATCATCATTTAATCATGAAGCTTGTTGATAATAAGAAGATCACTATTAAGCATGTTGGAATGGTTAAAAAACGGTTGATATATTCACAAGAGCCCTTGATACTAATCAATTTGAGAATCTCTGATCTACTTTAGGTCTGTCACATCTCAAAAAATACAGCCTTACAAGTACATTGCACTCTCGTGGATGACTAACAGGGTTGCCACCAAATTTTATTTAATCCTAAGGAAAGGGAAAATAATGGTAAGATCCCAAGGGAAAGAGGATAAGATGGTCATCGCAACCAAATCGGGTTCGGGAGTCGTTTATGTGAGGGTAAGGTATTAACACCCCTCACATCCGTTGTAACCAACGGGAACCTCCTATAGTTTTAGGGTTAAGCGTTCGTTAAGGGAATGCTTGTAATTATTTATTCTATTTATTAAAATATTTATAAGAGTGGAAAATTTTAGTTTTTTATTAGTGCGCTCGCCAAGGTTTCAAAACCTCGTGTCTATGTATTCTCATCGTACAATGAGAAAATCATAGCTCTATAGTTTGTGTAAAAAAGAAGTGTTTGTTGGTTAACTTTATAGAATATGGTTTAAGTCACATTATTGTGTTTAAACATTGGCTTGTATGCTCGCACGATGGAGGCATATTCGCTTGTTTGTACTTCGCATCGAAATGTCTTGAACTATTCTTTTTATGTAAAGATTTGAATTCAGTGCGCAAGGGTACAAAAGATGTTTGATGTGTTAGTGTTGATTTTAATTTATTTATTTTTAATTTGAATGACCGATCGATGCGGCACAACCAACCAACCAATTATTCGAGGATAGTATAGATGTTCATCCACTCATCCGATTTTATTTGCAAAAAAGTTGAATTACGTTGATGTAATTTTTTTTGTACAAGATCACAAACTATTTATAAACGGTGCGAATACTTTTAGTCAGTGATCCCTAAATTTACGTACAAGTTTCTTTTGTTTTTTTTTATTTTTTTTATTTTTTTTATTTTGGAGAATAAATTAAATGACTTATTAGAAATGAAAGAAAATAACTTTTTTTGGTATTTTTTGATGACAAAATGAAAATGAAAGATTTATTTTTTGTCTAATGAATCTAATGGAATGAAAGAATATTTTTTTTTTTTGATATATGATGTTTCTAGAGAAAGTAAAATAACCTAAGTCTCTAATTAACCTAAAAATATTAATAAAAATAAACTAAAAACATATCTAAAATATACTAAATAAAATTAAAAAAAGAGTGGGGTGCACACATAAATGGGACAGTGTAGGAAATAAAGGTTGAGGGCCCAATGTTTACAAGCCCATTTGGAAAAACAAGAAAGTAATAAGAAAAATAAATAAAATAAAAAAGGAAAAAGTGTGGCCCTTTGATCATCCTACCATGGCCAGTCAAAGATGGATTATAGGGCGCTAGATCAGTTTACCATCAGGGGGCCAACAAGATCATAGGTCATGGTTGAGGGTACATGGTAAGCATAATGAGGTAACGCGCGTGGAAGGAGTCAACAAATATAGTGGCAAAAAAGCTGCCACATGTTGTTTATTTAGGCACGTGGAGAGAGCATACTTAAGCTCTCTCTCATTAGAATCCCTCATTTCTCAAATCTCATTCTCTCTAAACATTCTTTCCTTCTCCCTCTCTCTCTCTCGCGTGCGCGCGTGCGTAACCTTCCCTTCTTTCCCTTCTCACTAAAAATGCCACCGACTGGAAATCGCCTCTATCAGTAGCTCCGACCTTACCTTCACCTGCAAACCCCCAACCACCCTAGGAAACCCATAACCCAACTGTGTTCTTCATGTTCTTGGATGAACATGAAGAACCTTAACCCTAGTTTTTAGAACCCTAACCTAAAAACTTAGAATTCTAACCACTAAGAACAATAACCCTTACCCTTTTATGAACCCTAACCTACCCAGACGGCCACAACCCACCGAAGAAGATGAAAATTCATCGTCTCCGGACACCTTTACCCATCCAAACCCCGAAACACCTCTAACCTACCCAGATCAACCCCAAACCTACACCAAATTTTAGATTGGACCACTCTGGTCATGAATCTATCCTTTAAAACCCCAATAAAGTTACAAATCAAAGAACCTTAATACAAACCCTTGATCGACAAACCAGTCCAATCAAACCCTTATCCAATCAAAACAATACAATAACAGTTCAATAAATGCAAGGCAATATAACAAAGGTTCAACAATGTAAGGAAACAAATCAACATACGGGGATGAGACTGTCCCCGGCGAGTACAAAGTAAGTTTATTCCTCTTCTTGGGGCCCTCTCAACTTTCTTTCTCTTCCTTCTTCTTTCTATATTTCTAACTCTTCTCTTTTTTTTCTCTTCTGTGCGAGGTACCGGATTCAAGTAAAGTTGAGCTTCACCGGCGATGCTAGAAGTCTAGGGTTAGCGTTGTTGTTCTTCAATGTGAAGAACAACGACTTTAGGTTTTCTAATTTGTAAATTCTCTCACTCTCTCTCTCTCTCTCTCTCTCTCTCTTGTATATCTTAGTTTTTTTATATATTATAAACATTATGTTAGATTTTAATTAGGTCTGAATTTATTTTTAGAAAGATTTGATTTAGTTTTAGGAAAAATTTGTATTAGTTTATTCTAACGTGCAACTTTGGCAAGTTCCAGTTGTAGCAACAATTTGGCAATAATGAAAATATTCATTCTTCCCTGACTTGATTCAATTGATCTGGTTTTGGACTTTTTGTTGTTGTTTCCTTTTAGGTGTTTTGTTGGACTATTGACTCGGCAACCTAGGACTTTGAACCAGAATCATGAAATAAAAATAATAGTAACATAATAATAAGAAAACAACCACAACTAAGCCAAATAGGAAATAATAATAATAATGATAAAACTATAATAAAATAATAGTAATACTAACATTAAGTATGCTAATAAAAGTGAACAATAAAAAATAAAAAGATACTAATAGTGACAAATAATAATATAAATAAAGAATAGATAGAAAGATGAAACTAAAAAAATGAAAAATAAAATAGGCCAAAAATAAGATTAAATAAAAGGACACAAAGTCAAAATGGTCTTCCTTTGACTTTTGAGTCATTGGAGTTGACCCTCTGACTTACACAAATAAGGGATTCATATGAAATACCATGCCTCGTATGATATTGGACTGACTCAGATGAGATGATAATAACCTAAGGACTCAAATGTAGATGACCTACACTGATGTAATGTATGGACTCAATAAAAAGGATTAAGTCAGATGAAACTCATGGGAAATTTGTGGGGTATGACATGGTCTTTGCATCATCAACCTACAACAATTACTGAAGTTTTGGTTAGTGGTATTTCGTAGGAACGTTTGGATTTATGTTGGCCAACACAACATAGTTACAGCGTCACTTTCCTTTTAAAACCCAACAAGGATATGTCATTTATTTTAAGTTTTCAAGGTTTACTTTTTTCAATTTTTTTCTTCCAGACCCTAAGTGTTTCTATAACCTTTCACTCATCACTGAAACCTTTCTAAAACATTCTATGAACATGGTGAAAACAAGAAGAGGAATGGGTACTTCCGATCCTGCAAATAAGACTTCAAAGAAGAAGAAATTTGAGAGAAAAATTTCTAAAGTTGTTATGAATGTGCATGGTCTTTGAATGAAGGGTATTACAATTAGAGGAGATGCCAATTATAATTTTGAAGGTGTTTCTTGTCTTTCCAAGCCTATAAAGTTCAAACAGAAGTCTATGAAGAAGACTACTGATTGAATCCTCTTATCTATGTCTGACTTAACTGGTAAAATATCTGAACCCATTAGAGATGGTGAAGTTGAGAATGAACCTGAAGTGACTTGCAATCTTCTATCAGTTGCAAACAATATTGATATTTCTATTTCTCTGATAGAAAACCCTCCTGAAATTGTTCAAGGTAATCCTATTGAAACAGTTATTGCTTGTGAGATTCTTGTTTCTATTAATGAGAATCAGTGCTTCGTAGATAAAATTGAGGATTACAATATTGTTATTGAGAATATAAATAAGTACGAACATTTAGATCAGGCAATAAAGGCTTTTACTGAGTGTGATAATCCTTTGGTGGGAATTTTATTGAGGCTATTCTTGACCTATCCACTTCAGATGTTAATCTTCCCACTACTTAAACTGAACCCAGCTACTATGTTCCTGATAAGGATGCCCTCACTCCTTCTAATCATAAGGATTTCAAAAAAGAAGTCAATGAGGATGATAATGAGGATGATAATGAGGATGTCAGTTAGGAAGTTAATGAGGATGTCAATGAATGTGTGAATGAAGGTGTTAATAAGTATGTCAATAAAGACATTTTTCATGTTGTTCCTTTTGTTAGAAAGTCCTCTAGAAATGGAAAGGAAATGTTTGAGTAAGATGTAATTTTGTCTTCCTTAGTTGCTTACAAGAAGAAAAAGAAGAAGTTTACTACTGTTAAGAAGGAGAAAAAGAGTGTGGAAACTGAAGAAGTATGCTCCTAGTGTCACTGAATATGGTGTTGAGGAACATGTCACTGACATATTTGGTGACTTTGAAGGAGAATAGGATATTGATGAACATGATGCAAATCATGCTAAAGTTGTGAAAATGTCGACTAGTGGGAAGAAGCTCCCTAAGAACGTTCCACATTTTCCTCTTGATAATGTGCCCTTCCATTATGAGAAAAATGTTTTCAAATGGAAGTTTGTATATCATTTAAGATTGGCTCCTAAATGTGAATTCTTTGATAATGCTTAAAAGTGATATGAGATCATAGAGGTCCTTTGTGATAATCATTTGTTGAAGAATGTGATTCATATTGAACCTTACTATCCTAAGCTTATGAAATAGTTTATTGTAAATATTCCAAGTGGCTTCAACAATGCTGACACTACTATAAAAAACACATTTTACCATGTGGTGATTTGTCCTGATATTTAACTATGGTTGTTAATCTGGACCATGGTGAAAATGTTTAATTTTCATTTAAAAATAGAAATTAAGGGAACACACCCTTTTTGTAACGAAAATACATAATATTGATGGTGTTAGGATTTGAAGTGTGCCACTCTTTCACATATCGCAATGGTTTTTTGGTTGGACCATGGTGATATGTGATTTAAAATTTTAAAAAATGAAAGGCACATAATGAATATATATTACTTCAATTGGATAAGTATGTTGGATACACGACTTCACACACAACAGGGGGGGGGGGTTAATTGTGTGGTTCAGAAAAACTTGGTTTTGAAAAGCTTTTTGGATTATAATCAGAGTTTAAAATAATTTTGAAAATGATTAAGTATTAAGCAGTAGAAAAATAAATTGCGATATAAATTGCGGAAATTAAAGAGTTTAAGGGAAAGAAAGAACACCGAGAATCATAGAGGTTCAGTCAAACAAGAAAAAAACCTACTCATCTCCCCAAGAATTGATATTGAGAGTATCCAATAAAATTTTAGAGCTTTTAGTCGGTAACACTCACGAACCCCCTTATACAAGGAAAACAATTGACTTTCAAGCAAAAATAATAAGACATGGAATTTAGAAGTTTGAGTATTTTCTTCCAAACAGTGGATTAAAGAGGTTAGTCTTATTTCCACAAATAGTAGATCAAAGTGGTTAGTCTTTTTTCATAAGAATCTTGAAGCGGTTAATCTTCAAGCTGTTAAATAAACTTTGTAAGGTTTTATCACATACTGAGCTCATGAACATTTGGTTTTACACGGGTTAACCAATAACGTGAGAGATTTTAATATCAGGCTAATCTCGAACCTTATCCAAGCTTTTAATACAGAGCTAAACTTTAAAATATCCTTCGTCTTACCACGGGCTAACCAGGAACCTAAAGAGATTTTTACCACTGGATAATCTCAAACCTAAACAAGGGCTTGATCACACAATCCATACTCACAAAAGAACTTCCTCGCAGAAGCGCTTTAGCTAAAATATTAATGAGAGAAAGTAAAATAAAAAGTTGTGTGTGTGTGTGAGATAGATAGATAGATAGATAGATAGAGAGAGAGAGAGAGAGAGAGAGAGAGAGAGAGAGAGAGAGAGAGAGAGATCAAAACATGATTATTGATAGTTTTAAATAAGGGAAGGGGCATCTATTTATAGGTTAGATGTTGGCTAAAAAAGGAATTTGATTTTAATGCTTTTTAAGACAATCTAATTGATTACCACCTAATGCTAATCGATTAGAAACTTCAAAGACAATCAATTACCAATTCAAAATAGTAAAGAAAAGATACCTAGATATTGTACATCATTAAGATGCTTCTGTAACTGCTTAGGACTCAGTTTTGAATTGAGATAATCGATTAGATACATGGCCCAATTGACTAGAAAAGAAAAAACTTTGCCCACAGTAATTCTGACAGCTTCAAACTCATCTAGCACAACTTCAAGACATTTTAGATAATATTTTCTTGAGATAAATAATTTTGAAAATATGTTTTAGTGTGTGTGTTTTAGCCGTGAACTTTTACGAGAATTCCCTTTTGCTTTACAAAACATTCACTCTGACTAAGGTATGACTTTCTTGCACTTCAAGACTTTGTTGGATGCTTTCTTTTGTAGACACTTGCTTGATTTCACTTGAGATGAGGCTTGAGCTTATACTACATTTTAGTTTCCATCATCAGATAGTCAAGTACATCAAAACCTAATACTTAGGTTTGCATATTTATCCTCTTAATCACTTATGCTTGAATTGTTAGAAGATAATAGTTGACATCAAT
This sequence comes from Lathyrus oleraceus, assembly GCF_024323335.1. Taxonomy (NCBI): domain Eukaryota; kingdom Viridiplantae; phylum Streptophyta; class Magnoliopsida; order Fabales; family Fabaceae; genus Lathyrus; species Lathyrus oleraceus. Next base: position 149,960,505 of record NC_066585.1, read on the forward strand.
AATTGGCTACCATCATTAGTTGTCATCATCAAAAGTTGTTGTCCTTGTTAAAATCATATCACATGCAAAATAAGGCTCCTCATTCTCCCATTTTCTTATGATGACAACACATCTCTCAAGGGAGGTGGAAAAAGAAAATAGCATATGTATGTTTGGAGTAGTTAAACTCCCCCTGAGTTAAATAGAGAGTATATTCTACTCCCCCTAAGAGTATATTTCCCCCCCTTTATCAAAATAAAAAAAAGGCGGGTAAATATGCATTGCAAAAAATAATCATGAAAACATGGGCAATTAAGACATATAAAGAAGGAAAAACACCATTCATATTATTGATAAGAATTCAAATTACATAAGGGAAACTTTCAAAGTTTAAAAGTACAAGAATTGAAATTTCTTAATTGAAATTTTCAACAAAAAAAAGAAATAACAAGAAACTTGGTAAACTTAGGATCATCATAGAAAACTAGGTCATGTGGTAGTTGATTTTGGTTTGGAATAAAATTTCGGACCATGAATTAGATATTGTCATTGGATATATCAAATTTTACATTTATGATTTTGAGCAAGTCTTTGATTGTGGGTAATTGAGGAGTGGAGGAGGCCTTTTCAATTATCCTTCCATTTACAATCTCAAACTTCATTGATGGTAAGACATATATTCCAATTTTGGTTGCTCTTCGTTGAATTCTTCATCTCCAAAATTGTATCATGTTTATTTCAGAATTTTTGTAACTAGGTTCCCATAAGGAAAACATGATTATTCTTTCTTGTTCTCCATCATGTAGTCGATTACTTGTTATGCCCAATTTATCTTGACTTTATTTTCTTATAACAATATTATTTTCATATCAGGTTGGGTTATGAGGCTGAAGTTACTTTTTCTTGGAAAATGTATATGATTAATCACATAATGAGACATACGACTTTAAGGATGGATGTATCCAACAGTGAAGTAATGTGTATGGATGGTGACGTTTCCTTTATAGTAGATGATGCATTGGTGACGTAGTTGTATTTGTTTACTTTGTCTCCAGGTTCGATGGTCGGATCTCTAAATTCTTCCACTGAGAAAGTTATCATATGACCCTTTACTTTACTATCGATAGATATATTCTTTTTTAGGGAATACACAGGAAATTGGATAGGTTGAGTTCTTAGAAGGTCTTAAAGAATTTGCATTCCTTGTTTTCTGGATCTAGGGTGCGAGTTTTTACAAGAGATCGGTTGGAAAAGAATAAAAAAAATATTATTTCTTGTTGTTTGGTGGTGAAGAAGTCGTAAAAGAGGTTGGAAAGGCGTAGTCTTTTAGGGTTCATGATGATTTTGTAAGAACAATCTCACACTAATGGGTTTGAGTAAAAATATGCAATGGAAGAGAATGAAGGAGCATACCTATTCAGTTTAGGGTTTAGGGTTTAGGGTTTGATTTTCTTGAGGCACAACTTTGGCTTGGATTTGATATGAAAAACTGCGCGCCAAGCTCTTCTAATCGGTTGTCATAACATGCTAATCGGCCAGGTTTACGTACTTCAGCCTCCTTGGTGCATGTTGGGCTTTATGTTAGATTTGTTTCTTTTATGCAGCCCCATTTTTCATTAGTTGCACCCATTTTCTATAAAAAACTAGAATATTCATATTTTAGGTTAGAAAATGATTTTATTGAGATGAGCAAAAAATTAAATTAATTAACTTAAGGGTTTAATCTAAGTTATTCGATTGTTTTCACCTTAAATTAATGTATACCTCTTTTATCAAGAAATCTTGATAAATATTTCTCTAAAAGGGAAAATACCAAATGTACTATGGTGTATTCTTCTTTGCACATTGTTGGATGCGAGAGTTGGTATAAATAACAAAATGAGCAAGTGCATAACAAACATGTCCATTCATCTAATCACCAAGGATCATAAACTTTGAGATATTCTCAAATAATTTGCTTTAATCACAACAATTGATATTTGCCATCATATATCCTTGGATTAAAGACTTCATAAATATTGTATACTTTATAAGTATATCATTTCTTTGTGCAAATTCATTAGTAATCTTCAAATCCCCGAACTGCAAAACATACCTGCAAAACACTAAGGTTTCACCTTTGGTGCCCATATCTTCTTGGACTCAGGTGCATTAGTCTCCGAAGATCTATGGTGGTGGTTACCTTTATATATTTTCAATTTATCAAAACAAAAAGGTTCTAAGTGACATATTCTCTTATAGTATATGCACTTATAAACCATATACTTATTTTCCTTATGATCTATATCTCTTCTAGGTTTTCTATCCTTTTTAAATCCTAGTCCATTTTTAGTTATGGAGAGTCTTTGACTTGATAAGATTAGGTCAAGCTTCTCTTTCCCTTGGGTAAACTTTCCTAGGGTTCCACAAAGATCAGTTACTTATTTTATAAGGGAGTCACATTCTTTACATTCTCCTTTTGAATTTCTAAGCTTAGTTATATCTATCTTGAATGAATCATTTATTTATTTGAGATGTCTTAGTGATTCTCTAAGACCTAGGGTGAATTCTCTTAGTTTATCATTTTACTCCACTAGTTGACTACTCATTCAAAGTAATTCAGCATAAGATGGTCTTACACCTGGAATTGTATCTGCCTCGTAGGATGTCTTTAAGCATATTTCATCATCTTTGTTGGAAGACGATTCTTTTATATTTCTCCCCAAGATCAATGTCTCTCCTCCTTTTTTTCATTCGAGTGTTGAAGAAACAACTTATTTTTCTTTGTAGTTCCTTAAACTAGAGGGTCCTTCATTGGGTGCCGAGTCTTTTGAGGATCTTTCAACTACTGAATATGTTCTTTCAAAGGATTCTACTTGACCTGTATGATAGGAGTGTGGCGAAGTTGATGATTCTTCGATTTTTACTTCTTCATTTTTGAGTACTTGAACTAGTTCGTTCAACTTCTCTACAATTTTCTCCTTTCTTGATTTTTCCTTAAATTCATAAAGGCTCTCATTTTTTTTATTTAAGAGTTGAATTAAACTTCAAATTCTTAACTCTTAGATATTTGTTAGTGATACATTTTCCAACATATTTTCCAATATTCCTAAGCTTTGAAAAACAATTGAGAGTAATATTTTTATCTTCTTTGCCTAGTGTGTTAATCTTTCTTGTTCGATACTTGGAGAAACTCCATATATCATTTCAATAGTATCCTACATTTCCTTGGAGGTTTGGCAATGATGAACATATTAAAATTTACTATCAACAAAAGACATTGTTACAAAGCTCTTAGTTTTAAAATCTATTTCAAACTTTATTTTTTCCTCTTTGGTTCACAAAGAATCAAGTTTATCTGCTACTTCATAATTTACTTATTGAGTAGGGATAAACGGACCATTGATTATTGTTTCCTATAATTCATGATTTATACTTTGAATAAAAATTCTAAACCAACTTTACAAATATTAAATCTACTATCATTAAAAAGTCACTACTACAAATAACGTTTTTTATGATGAAGCTTACACCTCGAAGAATAAACAACTGAGGGTATAGGTCCTGGGAGCGCCATGTTTTATTTAAAAATAAAATAATCAATCTTTTCCCTCGGTTTTTACAAAAACCGACATAAATAGTTATTCAGTGTTTAAGATTCGATTCCTAACTCCTGCAATTTTATGTTTTATTTATAACAAAAAAGACGCCTTTATTTTTTATAGATTTTACGTCGGATATTATACCTTAGTTTTTAAATAAACTGAGAGAAATACTCTCTAATTTTTTATTCCTTTTGGAACCAAAAAATGCGCATTTATTTTTTTTTATAGATTTTACATCGGATATGTTACCTCAGTTTTTAGTAAAACTGAGATAAATACTCTCTAATGTTAAGTCTAGCTCATTAACTTTTTGAGCCCTAGCAAATGAAAGAACACCATTCTTCTCCAAGGATAAAGAAAGTTCGAACCAACACTTTTCTTTATAACTCTCTCATCATATTTCCAATATTTACAAGTTCTCAATTACTGGTGTTGGTGTTGGTGTTGTTGTTTGTTGTTGTCCTTGTTGTTGTTGTTTTCGTCGTCGTCGTCGTTGTTATTATTTTGAGACTGTATTATTGTTTACTATTTTGTTGGGTGTGTACTATTTTTATTTTATTTTCATAAGCTTTATGTGATTATGGATCGTAGTTGGACGACGACCAATAAATTAAGTAAAAAGTATGATAATTGATTGATACAATTTCTTGATTTCGCTGAAAAAACTTCCTAAAAATAATGGTATTTTTTGGCGTCCTTGTAAAAAGTGCTTTAATACAAAAAAAAAACATCCAAGGGATGTTATATTCAATCATTGTGGTTGTGATTGAATTATTCAAAATTATACGAAATGGGTATGGCATGGTGAAGTGACAAAAAAGACACCTCTGTCACATATAGTTGAAGATGATGGATTTATGAATGATACTCTAGAAGACATGATTTGTGATATTGAAGTAGATGCTTTCAAGAAATCTAATATGATAGACACTTTGAAAGAGACATGAAAGATTCATTGTATCCGGGATGTAAAAGTTTTACAAGAGTTTCAGTTGTGTTAATAATATTTAATCTTAAGGCAAGAGGTAGGTGGAGGGATAAAAGTTTCACTTAATTTCTTAAATTGTTGAAAGAAATGCTTCTCGAAGGTAACACGTTGTCGAACTGTAGTTATGAGGCCAATAAGATATTGTGTCCAATGGATTTGGACTATGTTAAATACATGCATGTCGTAATTATTGCATCTTATATAGGAAAGAGTTTGAAAACTTGAAGGAGTGACCGAGGTATGGGGAGTCACGGTACAAGCAGAAGGACAATGGTGTTGATGGCGATGATAGTGTAACTAGAAAGGGTGTTCCATCCAAGGTGATATGGTACCTACCAATAATTCCAAGGTTCAAGAGATTATTTTCTAATGTTAATGATGCAAAGAATACTAGATGGCATGCAGATGAAGGAGTGTATGATGGAAAAGTTCACGATGTACCTGATTCATTATGATGGAAGAAAATTGATTCCCTATTTCCAGGTTTTTCTCTTGAACCGAGGAACCTTAGGCTTGAACTTGCTATCGAAGAAATGAACCCTTTTGGTAATTTGAGTACTAACCGTACGTCATGACATATTTTTCTCATAATTCACAACTTATCTCCATGGTTGTGCATGAAATGCAAGTATATGATGCTATCAATGATGGTTTCAGGTCCAAGACAACCAAGGAACGATGTAGATGTTTATTTAACGTCATTGATTGAAGGTTTAAGACTTTTGTGGGAGGAAGGTGTTTATGTTGATGATTTGTATACAAGTGATAACTTTAAGTTGCGCGTCATGTTATTTTGTAAAATCAATAACTTTCTTGCATATGGTAATTCATTTGGGTACAACGTTAAGGGACATAAAGCGTGTCCTATATGTGAAGTTGATACATGTCACCACCAACTGCAAAAAGGAAGAAAAACAATTTATCTTGGGTATCGAAAATTTCTAAGACCTAATCATCCATATCATAGATCATGAAAGGCTTTTAATGGAGAGCAAGAGTTTGATATCGCTTCAAAGCCCTTATCCGAGAGGGAAGTTTATAAAAGATAATAACACATTAATGTTGTCTTTGGAAAGAAACAAAAAAAGTCAGTGGAGAAAAATATTTAGAAAAAGAGGTTGGTATTCTTTGATATTCCATCTCGGTCTAGTCTTGATGTGATGTATGTGGAGAAAAATATATGTGATAGTTTGATTGAAACATTTCTCAACATTAAAGGCAAGACAAAATATACTAAGAAATCACGTGAAGATATGGTTGTGATGAGTATACGACAAGAGTTAACCCCAAAAGAAATAAGAAATAAAACCTATTTGCTCCCAACATGTCACACTTTGTCTACAAAACAAAAAAAATACGAATGTTTGCAGGGTATCAAAGTTCCTTAATGGTACTTATTAAATGTGAAGAAATTTGTGTCAATGAGTGATCTAAAGTTAGTTGGCTTAAAATCTCATGATTGTCATGTCTTGATACAACAACTTCTACCAGTGGTTATTCATGGCATTTTACCAATAAATGTAAGGGTAACTATAATCAGATTGTGCTTATTGTTCAATGCTATATATAGTAAATTTATTGATCTTGGAAATTTAGTCGACTTGGAATATGAAGTTGCAATTATCTTGTGCCAATTAGAGATGTTTTTCCCTCCATCATTCTTTGACATTATGATTCACTTAGTTGTTCATCTAGTAAGGGAAATTAGAAATTGTGGTCCGGTTTATTTACGGTGGATGTATTTGGCAGAGCATTACATGAAGATTTTTAAAGGGTATACAAATAATCATCACCGTCCGAAAGCTTCGATCATAGAAAGGTACATCATAGAAGAAACTATTGAGTTTTGTACAAACTATTTGTCAGAAGTGAACTCTATAGGAATTCACGAGTCTCGTCATGATGGATGTTATGATGGTAGAGCTATTCAAGGTTTAAATGTTAATATATTTGATCGAGAAGTAGTTTTTCAAGCACATTTGTATATATTGAATAACCTTAGTGAAGTTCAACCTTACTTGACCGCTCACAAAAGTCTTATAAAGGAAAAATTCCTCTGGATAAATGAAAAATTGTTGTTGAGAAAGCATAACAAAACTTTCATAAATTGGTTTAATGAAAGTGTTTCTAAAGAGAGTAACCCATCAAATACAATTAAATGGTTGCCATGTATGCCTAAGTTTAATGTAATTACTTGGAGTTCATAAGACATTACTAAATATTCATTCCATACAAAATCAAAGGATGATTGTAGCACCATGCAAAATAATGCGGTTATGGTTGAGGCTGAATCCATGTATTTTTCTAGTTCCAAAGATGACAATCATGTACTAGCATCTAGAGAATATTTTGGGGTCATTGAGAAGATTTTGGAGATTGACTATGTTTCTTTTAAAGTGCCTTTATTTAAGTGCAAATGGATTGATAGTAACACTGGTGTAGAAACTGATGAATTAGAATTCACACGGGTTGATCTCCGAAATGCAACTTATAGGAATAAACCATTCATTATGGCAATCCAAGCAAAATAAGTTTTTTATGTCACTTATCCTGCTAGAACTAGATGGTCAATTGTTCTTCAAGGAAAACATCTTCATGATAGTACTGATGAAAATTAAGATTTTAACTATGAGACCCCTTGTTTAGCGATACATGTACGTCAATCATCTGAAGAAAATGATTCAGATAGGTGCATGTTATTCGTCATGATCATGAAGAGAGGATATGGAAAAACTAGTAAGTAAATGTTTTATATCGCTTAGTAATTTATAGTTATTCATTTTAGTCTTTTTTATTCCTTGTATTATAGATTTAAAGTTGTTATTGATTATCCTAATTGGTTTTATGTAGTTAAAAAAACTTGGTTTTGAAAAGCTTTTCAGATTATAATCAGAGTTTAAAATCATTTTGAAAATAATTAAGTCTTAAGTAGTGGAAAAATAAATTGTAGAAATTAAAGAGTTTAAGAGAAAGATAAAACACTAAGAATTATAGAGGTTCGGTAAAATAAGAAAATACTTACTCCTTTCCCCAAGAATTAATCTAGAGAGTATCCAATAAACTTTGAGAGCTTTTAGTAGCTAACACTCACAAACCCCCATATACAAGGAAAATAGTTGACTTCCAACCAAAACCAACAAGACCTGGAATTTAGCAATTTGAGTTTTCTCTTTCAAACGGTGAATTGAAGCAGTTAGTCCTCTTTCCAAAAACGGTAAATTGAAATAATTAGTCTTCTTTCCACAAGAATCTTAGAGCGGTTAATCTTCAAGCTTTTAAACAAACTTTGTAAATTTACCATGGATTAATGTCACGAACCTTAAATCTTGATTTTACACGGGCTAACCAATAACCTGTGAGATTTTAATACTGCGTTAATCTCGAACCTTATCCAAGCTTTGAATACAGGGCTAAGCTTTAACCTATTCTTGATTTTACCATTGGCTAACGAGGAACCTAAAGAGATTTTATCACGGGCTGATTGATAAGCGGTAAATGTATTGTGTTTCTTACTTATTTTATTTATGTTTTCATGAGTGTTTGCATTGTTTTAGTTCTATTTTATGCGCTTTTGTCTTCTTTTTATGTTTTCAGGTAATAAGAAGCTATTGAACCTTGTACAAAGTGGGGCTTTTCTCATACCAAATTTATATTACTAACACAGCCTGACCGTGTCCCATGACACAGGTTGTGTTGGCCCTTTGAGCCATCCCCACAGAAGCAAATAGAGGCTGACATGGTCTAGTCGTGTCCCCTGATACGGGTCGTGTCAGCCCCCTAAGCAGTTACAAAATTCTTAATTTTTAGACATTTTTGTGACTTCTTGGCATCCATAGTCACCATAGGCTTTATGTTGGCGGGTAATAAAGACTTAGCTCGTGATAGTTATCAATTAGTGGTGATTTATGATCATTTTTAGTATAACTAAAGGCTTAGGAATTAAAGACCACTTACCATTTATCACCTAACATACACTTAAATGGATACTTTTCATTTCTATTTTGCTTTGATTTTTAAGCTTAAGTTCTTGCTATTCTTGTAATCACTTTGCAATTTTGGTATTTTAATCTCGCTTTCTCTTTCATTTCATGTTATTACTCTTGTTTGCTTTACTTTATTTATTTATTTATTTGCAATGTCTTTAATTTGTTAATATTTTGCCATCTCACCATGAGTGAGTAGATCCATAGGGACAAGGGTTCATGAGAGTCTATCTCATGACAAACCCCGATCGAATAATCCAATTGTAATGATGAGAAACATAAGTTTGATTTATTTTAGAATTCAAATTCTTAACTACGTCTACATCGATTGCGAAAGCAAATGCAATATAGAAGTCGATCATGCATTGAAAAATAATGGTTCGACATCCGAACGTGGATTACTAAACGATTGAGTCGATGCGCCATTGACAAGGGGACTTGATCTCAATTGAAAAACAATCAAGATGTGACATTTTAATGATGACGACGATGATGAGAACACTCAATTAACACAAAGAACACAAGAATACAAGAAGACTGAGCAAGAAGAAGATAATGAGAGGAATGAATTAAAAACTAATTATTTTAGAGCTTACTTAATCAATGAAAAACTATTTTAATCGATTATGCTATAAATGCCCATCATTTTCGGATCAATTTCCTAAAATAACTTTTTAGGTTTTTATCGATTAAAATCATTGATTTAATCTATTAAGAGACGTGAGATTTGAAATTCAAAATGTCTTAGGACCAGTTTGTTTTAGTTTTAAAAAATGAATTTTTTCTTTGTATTTTTGAAAATGTATATTTCAAAAATGTTATTCAAAATATTACAAGTTTTTATAAATTTATTTTTTATAAATTAAAAGATTGAATTGTTCATTGTATAACATAAATATACATTATTGAAAATCAAAACATAGTCAAAATCATAATTTTTTTAAAAAATTGTATCTCAAAAATAATTTTTATAAAAAACTATTCGAAATAACTTCAAAATTAAATGATTTTTTAAAATTTTGATATCCAATGAAATACCTAAAATAACATTGTGAGAATAACTATTCATACAAAATTTTCATTTGAAGTTTTTATGAATTTTTTTTTTAAAATTTACACTAAAATATATAACCATATAAAAATCATTTAAAAAAAAAAACCAAAATAATTGGGCCCTTAATCGATTAACTCGTAGGTTGCGTTGATTAAAATGTGAGTTTTTATAGTTTCCTCGATCAATTTGGGGTTGATCTGCCTTTACGCCCTATGTTTGCTTTTTGAACATCCCCTTTTGGATCCTGACCTTCTTTTTGCTTAAAAACTTTATTTTAGTAGAAAAATAATTTTTTAAAAAAGTGCAATATTCTAACACACTTGTTAGAAGAATAAATGGAAAATTTCAAATCTATTATCTATCAAATGAATTACTTTAAATCACAAATAAAACTTGAAAATAATTCACTTCCTCTTTATTCCATTCAAAATCGACGTTTTGTAAGCCAAAAGAAAGCAAAATAGGTTATATGTATCACTCTATCACTGCTGTCATATTGTAAGTTGATGTTAAGGAAGATGAGAGAGCATTTAAAAGAAAAAAGAGAGAAAACCAAACTATTTGTGAGGAGGAGTGAGAAATGAGAGTGACCGTTAAAGAGAGGAAAAAGAGAGGAAATTTGTTTATGCGTGCGGGAATGGAAATGTAGAAATGAAAGAATGAGATGTTGATCCTAATCTTAAAATTCAAATCACAATGACCAAAAACACCTTTTAAAATTGGGTGAAACTATCAACTTCTCTATATTTTGTGAACAATGACATTACATGTCAATAATTATGTTCAATTAGCATTAAGTATGTATTTTTAAATTTTTTTTATGTTATAAATAAATAAATAATATTGTACAATTTGAGGTTTTTATTTATAGGATAAGTTTCATTGTGTCAGCAATCCTGTAATGCTTTTATACGTAAGCCAAGAATAATTGAAAATGAAGATTCTTCATTCTCAACACACATTGCTTCCTTCCTAAACTCTCTCTCTCTCTCTCTCTCTCTCTCTCTCTCTCTCTCTCTCTCAGCATGGGCTCTATTAACGACGACGTTCCAGAACTAGAACAGGGCCTTCTGCAGGTTCTCTTCTTCTTCCTAATTCAAACTTTTCTTTTTTCCATAAATAAATTAACGTGTTTAACATATTTGTTTGCTTAGTTTAATTATTTCATCTCTTTCTCAAGCAGTTGCTTTTATTAAATTTACTACTTTATTTTTATTGTATGGTTATGAAAGATTAATCCGTTTCACACTCTGTATTTTGAACTTGTTAATTACCCATGCAAATATCTTTATTTTCTTTTTTTTTATATTTTATTTTTAGCCCAAAACTGTATTTTGAACTTGAGTGTAAATATCACAAGTAGAGGTAAAATCAATTTTAGGAACATTCAAACTTACCAAAATCAATTTTAGGTCTTCAAAATCACTTTTGCCAAGTGATTTGCCAAAAATGCTCTTAATCATTTTTTCAGCAACCTATTTGTCACTAATAGGATGATATCGGCCTTTGGATAAGGACCGGTCGTATTCTAACTCTAAAACCGATTTGATGAAGTTCAAATACGACTCAGCCGATTTTATCCAAAGGCCGGGATATGTTGGCTGTAGCAACTACATGCCAGGGAATCCGAGTCCCCGAAAAGTGGTATTTTGCTTTGAGATATGATTGTTTATTTTGTTTCTTAAGGATGAAAGGAGCGAACAATACACAGGAGATGGTTCCTTTGATTTTAGATGGAAGCCTGCTATTAAGCACAGCACTGGCAATTGGAGAGCTTGTCCATTTATTCTAGGTATCCTTTTTTTACATTGCCCTAAGGTTTAATGCTTTAGATGATTCATTTTCATTACTATCATGTTTATGCATGTAAATGACAGGCAATGAATGTTGCGAACGTTTGGCTTTCTTTGGCATTGCAACAAACCTTGTTACCTATCTTACCACCAAACTACATGAAGGAAACGTCTCTGCTGCGAGAAACGTCGGTGTCTGGCAAGGAACTTGTTATCTTACACCTCTCATTGGAGCTGTTCTGGCAGATGGTTACTGGGGACGATACTGGACAATTGCTGTTTTCTCTATGATTTATTTCGTTGTAATACACTTAGGATACATTTCTTCTCCTAGTCATAATCGTCTCACACCTTTTATTATGTGGTATTACTGATATGGTTGTATCTTGCAGGGGATGTGTATCTTGACTATTTCTGCATCTGTTCCGTCTTTGAAGCCAGCTGAGTGTTTGGGTTCGGTGTGTCCTCCGGCTAGTCCTGTGCAATACTATATGCTCTACTTTGGTCTCTATGTAATTGCACTTGGGACTGGGGGTGTAAAAGCATGTGTGCTATCTTTTGGGGCAGATCAGTTTGATGATACTGATTCCAAGGAAAGGGCCAGGAAGGCTTCCTTTTTCAACTGGTATTACTTTTCGGTCGACCTAGGCGCCGTTGTGTCATGCACCTTCATTGTGTGGGTTCAAGATAATGCGGGATGGGGTCTTGGATTTGGCATTCCTGCTTTATTCATGGGGTTATCCGTTGGGAGTTTCTTTTTAGGTACTTCTCTATACAGATTTCAAAAACCAAGGGGTAGTCCTATTACAAGAATGTGCCAGGTTGTGTTAGCTTCTGTGCGAAAGCAGAATCTGGTTGTGCCGGAGGATATTAGTCTCCTGTATGAGATGCCCGACAAGAAATCAGGTGTTGAAAGAAGTCGCAAACTGATGCATCATGATGATCTGAGGTAAATGAGTATCTTATATATGTTGAATTTCTATATAGTATTCTTGTTGATGTGCATTTTGTCTGATGCTAAATGTGGAATTGGTTGTTGTGTATGAGAAAGTTTGCGATATGAGCCCTGCTCCAATTAAGAGTTGTTTATGTGTTGTTTAGGTTTAATTTGTGCAGCTATGCTGTCTGATCTTGCTTTTGAGCTATTATTCGGATAATTATAAAATAAGACAAACTACTTTATTATTACGCACAGAAAAACACCACATTCATCCCGTTAAGTTAGCTCAATTGATAGCTGTAAAGGACATCCGACTGCAGGGGCGTGGATTCAAACCTGCGTCATCCCACTTATTCATCTTTAAGAGGTGGGATTTCAGTCACTAGGCTACTAGACAACAAAAAAACTCCAGATTCGCATATATTAACCATTAACAAATGTATGCTATCCTATATTTTGTGTCACAACCAGGACACAAATGAGGCCTTGAAAGAGATGGGAGGAGAAACGGTTCGGTATACCACAAACAATTATTCATGATAATTGAACCTAATTTATAGCATGACTCAACTTTGGTAATAATTGATTCCCATTCTGTATTGTTAGAAATGACTGTACAAGATATGTTATATTGCTTCTTGCATATAGCTGCGACTTGTCGTTGTATTTTTTGTATTTAATTGTTTTTTTTTTTCAAAGGATGAAATTTACTAGAGATTTTTCTCAAGGTATAGCCTTCCAGTATGCTAATATCAGATTCGGTGTTTTCTTGTTTCTCCTTTGTCATTTCTGTAGGATACATTGCATGTCAACATTTTTCCTGTAGAAAATCATCATTGCACTTAGAAATTGTATGCTAAAATTTGAAATTTTGACATTTTTTAATTTTATTTTGCTTCCTACTAATAATATTTTTGTTAATAATGACTGAAGGATATACCCTATAAAACTCCTTATTTTGTTTTTACTTGGTGTTTAAATAAAGGTATTTTGATAGAGCAGCAATAGTGGCTGAATCAGAGAACAGAAGTGGTGATTATTCTAATCCATGGAGGCTTTGCACAGTTTCACAGGTGGAAGAATTGAAAATCTTCATTCGCATGCTTCCAATTTGGGCTACTGGCATATTTTTTTCTGCTGTCTATGCCCAGATGTCAACATTGTTTGTGGAGCAAGGAACTATGATGGATACAAATATTAGTTCTTTCAAATTATCTCCAGCTTCCCTCTCAACTTTTGATGTGGCAAGTGTTGTTTTATGGGTCCCTGTCTATGACAGGATACTGGTTCCTATTGCAAGGAAAATTACCGGCAAGAAAAGAGGCCTTTCCGTGTTTCAAAGAATAGGAATTGGCCATTTTATTTCTGGGCTGTGTATGTTAGCAGCTAGTGTTGTGGAAATTAAACGTCTGCAACTTGCAAGAAAGCTTGACCTTATCAATAAACCTGTTGCCGTACCCCTTAGTGTATTATGGCAAATACCTCAATATTTCTTATTAGGTGCATCAGAGGTATTCACATTCATTGGGCAGATTGAGTTCTTCTATGACGAATCACCAGATGCTATGCGGACTTTATGCAGTGCACTGCCACTCCTGAGTTTTTCACTTGGGAATTACTTGAGCTCTTTCATGCTTACTATAGTAACTTACTTCACTACACAAGGTGGAGGGCTTGGATGGATTCCAGATAACTTGAATAATGGACATCTTGATTACTTTTTTCTGCTTTTATCTGGACTTAGCTTATTAAATATGTTGGTATACATAATTGCTGCCAAATTGTACAAGCAGAAGAAGATTTCTTAAGATTTTTCAAGCACTTATTGCTCATACAAGTGGAGGCATGATCTGATATTTCCTTCATTCATCGTGGATATTGTTCTGTATGCTAATTGGGAATGGAGTTTTGGAAAATGGATAGTATGGGTTATTGGAACTTACCATGTTGTACATAACTATAGTTGAAGATCATCCGAACCGCTGGCATTGAAAGGCTCTTTCAAATAAATTTAGCTTATAAGCTCATTCAAAGACACGATGATCAAGCAGACAGGAAGTTATTCAACAACTTATGGTTCAGTTTAGGAGGAAATAAAATAGTGGGGACTCACAACTCAGAAAAAGGAAATACTAATAGTGAATATTCAAATGATTGATAAAATTGTGCATACTCTAGTGAATTTGTCCTAAATAAGTATTCTTACAAATAATTAAAAATATGAAATAAAAAACGTGCGCAAACGATTAGGGTAGTATTGAATATTTGTATTTATTGATTCTAATTTATACAATATTAGCTAGTTGTATATGACTCATTGTTTTTGGTCTTTACTGTATTGTTTTTACCATAGAATATGTATTGTTTATTATGGAGTGTTAGCAACTATTGGACTACACAGTTTATTAAAGCCATATAATGTGAAGTGAAAAGCAATCTCAACTCCTTTTCAAACTAACAAAAAGGGAAACTTCAGAATGGTGGATATCAACTTTTTACCTACCATTCTCTATAAGCATTATGATTATAAAAGAGAATACAGATGAGTGGCTCTCGACACTAGAGAATAAGAATGGAACATTTAGAGGAACCTACCAGATTTCTTCTGGAAGATAGTCTATTGCAGGTTCCTACTTGGCCTATCATCTGCACAAGTAGTAACTAAGATGTAGTATTATCATTTATGCTGTTATTTTTTGCAGTCTGAAGACAGTATTCACACAAGAGATGGGTCAGTAAACATAAAGGGAGAGCTTGCTATCAAGAGGGAGACTGGGACATGGAAATCATGCCCCTTTGTTCTTGGTGATTATCTGTTTTATGTGTTGTTCTCATTAGAAGTAACCAACAGTTCTTTTATTTTTGTTATTTTTCTGTTTGACATGTGACGTATCTATAGTCTAATACAGGTACTTTCTTTTGTGAACGTTTGGCGTATTATGGGATTGCTACAAATCTTGTCACTTATCTCACCACAAAACTACATCAAGGACTCGTTTCTGCTGCAAAAAATGTTACCACTTTAAAGGGAACTTGCTATCTTACACCTCTTGTTGGATCCTTCTTTGCCGATGCCTACTTGGGAAGATACTGGACAATTGCAGTGTTCTATGGAATCTATCTCATTGTAAAATTCAAAATTATGATTTTCTCATATTTTGAAGGTTCCATAGTAGTATTTTTAGGTGATAGTTAATTTTTGCAGGGAATCTGCATATTGATCATTTCAGCAACCATTCCTGCATTGACGCCAATGGAATGTGTGAATTCTGTCTGTCCATCAGCGACTCTAGCTCAAAGTGCTGTATTCTTCTTTGGACTCTTTTTAATTGCACTGGGAACTGGTGGAATAAAGCCATGTATTTGGCCTTTTGGGGCAGATCAGTTTGATGATACGGATCATAGGGAAAGAGCGAGTAAAGGATCATTCTTCAATTGGAATTATTTCACTAGTAACATTGGTGCACTTTTATCAGTCACTATATTGGTATGGACTGAAGAAAATGTTGGGTGGGGACTTGGATATGGAATTTCTGCATTGTTCGTTGGTATTGCGATCGTAATTTTCTTTCTAGGTACACCAATGTATAGATTTCAAAAGCCAGTGGGAAGTCCTCTTACAAGAATTTGCCAGGTGATTTCTGCTGCTTTATTCAAATGGAAATTGGAGGTTCCTCAGGACATTTGTCTCCTCTTTGAAAGAGAAATGAAGAATTCCTCCATTGAAAGAAGTCATAGACTAGAGCATAGTGATGGATTGAGGTTATCTCGTAGCTTCAAACATCTTTTCATATCCAATTATACTGTCATTCCTTGTGTTCTTCTGTTCAAAGCATAGATAATAAAAATTTTGTTCATGGAATATGTGAGTCGATATCCCTATAGTTTCTGAACGTATCAAAATTACAAAAACACAACTAAATGTGCCTTTTGTTAGCCAATTTGGTCTTCCTATGTGTCTTTTATTTGTCAGTTTGGTCTTCGAAACTATAGTGACGCCGCTTCACACAATTATGGACCAAAATGACTTATTACTCTACTTTGTGCAGGTTCCTGGATAGAGCAGCAGTGATATCAGATGCAGAAAAAGAGAGAGCTGAAATGACTAGTCCATGGAGGCTTTGTACAGTTACACAAGTGGAAGAGTTAAAGATTTTGATCCGCATTTTTCCAATATGGGCATCCGGAATAATCTTCTGTGCTGTTTATGCACAAATGTCATCGCTGTTTGTTGAACAAGGGAAAATGATGGACACAACTATTGCTTCATTGAAAATTCCTGCAGCCTCTCTTTCAAGTTTCGACATCATAGCTGTCATCATTTGGGTTCCAATTTATGATAGAGGCATTGTTCCAATAGCAAGGAAATTCACCAACAAGGTAAGAGGCTTCTCAGAATTGCAAAGGATGGGAATTGGTCTTTGTCTCTCCGTTATTTGCATGTCATCTGCTGGATTAGTAGAGAGCAAGAGATTGCAAATTGCGAAAGAATTTGGTTTAGTTGATGAAAATGTCCCTGTACCAATTAGTATCTTATGGCAGATACCTCAATATTTCTTGCTTGGTGCTGCTGAGGTATTCACCTTTGTTGGACAGCATGAGTTTTTCTACGAGCAAGCGCCGGATACAATGCGCAGTTTTTGCAGCGCATTGGCACTTTTAACAAATTCATTAGGGAATTATCTGAGCTCTTTGATTGTCATTATTGTTGATTACATCACAACAGAAGATGGAGATTCTGGATGGATAGCTGATAATTTGAATGAGGGTCATCTTGATTACTTTTTCTGGCTTCTAGCTGGACTTAGTTTCTTGAATATGTTGGTATACATTGTTTATGCTAAACAGTACAAACAAAAGAAAGTTTGTCACATGAGTCTTCCTTAAGAGCGGTGTTTGCTTTTGGAATACTTATTTTTTAAGTCAAATGTTATCACAAGCATGATTGTCCCAACAATTGTACAAAGATAGAGGTGACCACTCTCATGTTTATGGATGACAAATTGGTGCACAAACTAAATCAATACTGCAATTGAAACATATATCAGATAAAAGCAACATCTTGTTAACTTGGATTTGATTTTTTTTTAGGAGAAACAATGAACAAAAACTGCAATATGCCAAATGAATAACAAATGAAGGCTCGATTGTTTAATGTTAAGGATAACAGACAGGAAAGGATAAGCAATCACTTCGATTTTATTTTATTGTTTGGTGGACAAGGATGTACGATTTTACTATGGTTTGCGAGTAGAAGAGTCTTTCTGTTATACAATTGTTCATACTAACCAGTGTTCCAAAGGCATTGCTTAAGAATTTCAACAAAAGAAAATATGTTATATGTTAGGTTATGCTGTTCATTGAATACATATAATATTTTTTGAAAAAAAGTTAATTATTTCTATTTTTTAGTGTTTTGAATATACATATACATAATTTTTTTATTTATACATATTTTAAACAGTAAAAGTGGTTTTTAAGAGAGTAAAGATAGTGCCGAGTTAGTGTAAATTAGTTTTACACTATCATCCGTCATGTCATACCAATATTTTAAAGGTAGTGCACTGTCAATAATTTTGTATCGTCTTAGTACGACGTTGTGTTGGTTGTCGTCGCGGTGTTATTTTATCTTTCCGTCTTGATGCGTTATTTAGTTGGTTGTCATCGCGGTGTTATTTTATCTTTCCGTCTTGATGCGTTATTTATTTAATTCAGATCGATAGATTAGCTTCAGTACATATTCGATCAATGATTTTGACATTTAAATATAATAATTTTATGTATGATTATCAATGCAAAATGTCAATTACGACAGTAATTATGCTTGCTCTAATGATGAAAAACTTAATTAGTAAATAAATAATTTTGCAATTAATAAAAAATTTGAATGCACTTTTTATATGAAAAATTCCTAGACACAATATTTTATGCATTATGCAAGTAATTGATTGAGATGATAATGTCACTTAAATGTCAATTATGCTAGTAATTAATAATAAGTAATTCAATTAATTAATAAATAAACATGAAATAAATAATATGTTATGAACGATAATTTATTATTTGAAAAAAATCTATAAACACAACACTAAAATTGTTATCTAAAAAATAAATTTAAAATGTATAATTATTAAATGTGAAATATATCCCATTTTTTTAATTTTATTTAGCATAGAATAAAATATATTTTGTAATTTAATAAATAAATAAATAAACATGAAATAAATAATATGTTATGAATGATAATTTATTATTTGAAAAAATGTATAAACACAATAGTAAAATTGTTATCTAAAAAAAGTATAATTATTAAAATGGGAAATATATCCCATTTTTAAAATTTTATTAAGCATAGAATAAAATATATCAATAATATTTTTTAATTTAGTTAGTAAGTAAATAAATAAAATTTTAAAGAATAAAGTGGGTTGAAGACATTTTTTATATGACTAAATCTAGGGGTATCCTAAAAAAATAATATAGTTATCAATATGTAAAATATGATAGTTCAAGATAATAATTTCATTTAAATGTCCATTATGATAATAATTAATAATAAGTAATTTAATTAGTAAATAAATGAATTTGCAATGATTAATTGGTATGAAGACAATCAGATAATAATTTCTCTTAAATGACAATCATGGAGTAATATAAATAAATCTATAATATAATACTAAAATTGTTGTCTAAAATATATATATATATATATTAAGTTTTTATATGAAAGATCTTAAATATAAATCCATATTCAATATTAAAGTGAGACGGAAATTTAATCCCATAATTTGATTTTACTTAAATATATTAAAAGAGATCTTAATTCACAACAAATATGAAAAGTAATTATATACAATTAAAGTTGGTGGAGGTAAAGAATCATCCCTACCAAATATAGAAAATGACACGACAAAAATATGGCAAACATATTAAAACTAATTGAAAGATGGAAGGAGACAACTTTGGAGATTAATCTGGGAGTTACTTTCATTTAGAACAAAAAAACTGTGTTGGCAATATACACACAAAAGTTACATCCTTAATTATTTGTTAGTATTAGCGTATTGGTGAACAATTTAGATCAAGTATTTTGAGTTTTGTTAGAGAATAATCCTTATTAATTATAATAAAATATATCTGTGTTTGCAAAAGAATAAAATTCTCAGTTTGAGAAGAATAAAATTCTCAGTTTGAAAGTAGAGAGTTCTTAGGTAGAAATTCTTCTTCTTTTCAATTCAAAAACCCTAATTTTTTTCTTAGGTAGAAATTCTTCTTCTTCTCAATTCAAAAACCCTAATTTTTTTCTTCCCCAATTCAATTTTGTTTCTTTTTAGATTTGGTTCGAAATTTTTCATAGATTTTGGTGAATTCTTGAAGGGAAGTTGATTAATTTTCAACATCTGGTATCTAGAGCACTGACTAAATGATTTAGAATCATGAGAATTGGTTCAAGCAGATAAATGTTATCTTTTGCTATCAAGATCTTTAAGATCTTGTGAATGAGAGAGTGACACCGGTTGCAGCAAATGCGATTAATTAAGAAAATGTACACACAAAATTGAAGAAGAAAGATTATAAGATTATAATCCATCAATGTGTTAATTGTAGAATTTTTCAGAAAAGGTGAAAGAAGTGAGGTCATTTGCTCCAAAATTCGACCACGTGGTAGTAGCCATAGAAGAGTTGAAAGATTTGTCAACATTGACAAAGGAAGAGCTTCAAGGGACGCTTGAATCTCATGAACAAAGACGGAGAGTGATATGGATTTGCAGACACACAAAGAATGATCGAAAGAGTTGTAGGTAGGCATGACAACAGGGCAGGTTGGAGACGGTTTATACCTCCCCATTTATCATATTATTAATTTCTAAAATTAGATTGAAAAGTTGAAAAATCTCTCAAAATTTTGGTCTAAATGTGTTTTTTTTTGCAGTATTGATAACTCAATTTATCATATTATTAATTTCTAAAATTAGATTGAAAAGTTGAAAAATCTCTCAAAATTTTGGGAATTTTTTTTTAAAATATCCAAAAATTTCAAAAAAATTTCAAAAATATACAATTTTTCAAAAAAATTACACAAATGGCCAATTTTGGCCATTTTTTACACTAAGGCGCCACCCTAGTTGGCGCCTACCCTTAATGGGTAGGGCAAGTCGCCACTAGGAGTGGCGCCTATGCCCATTCCTATTTTTTTTTTTTTTTTTTTTTTTTTTTTAAATATTTTTTTTTATTTTTTATTTTTAATTTTTTTTTAATTTATGAATTTATATTTTTTCTTAATTATATTAATTTATGTTAAGACATATATATAAATAAATTTTTTTACAAGATATATATATATATATATATATATATATATATATATATATATATTAATGTATATATATATATATATATATATTAATTTATATATATATATATATATATATATATTAATATAATTTATAAGTAATTAATATTATTTGTAAATTTTTGGAAAAAAAAATAATTTATATAAGTATAAAGATATGATAGACAATATTTTTAAAGATAAAGATAAAGATATAAAGATAATAAACAAAATATTTTTATTTAAATAATAGACAAGACAAATATTACAAAGATATGATTAATCACATATGATGCGGTCCCTGGTACGATCCGCACGGGGGAGGTCTAATTACTCGCCTAGACGGTTCACGTGGTGGTGGTGCTTCCCTATTACCACCCCTTGCCCTAACGCGCCCCCTTGCCGCTTGCCGTTGTGGTTGGGTCGAAGTCCCTTCAGTGCTGTAGGAAAGACGAGTCCCCTCTGCGCCCTCGAAGCTTTGTCTCGGTGGGACAAACTGACTACTGCTGGGTGCGCCATCGAATTGTGGTCTTTGGTAGTTTAGGGTTGAATCGGGTTGGCCAAAGTGCAATGTTTGTTGTGGTGTGTAGTAGTCCTGTTGGTAGTCCTCTTGTATACCCGTGTCGGGGCTAGGTGGAGGACTGGAAGAGCTTGGGAAATTGTCGTGTTGGAAGTGTTGGGATTGGTGGAAGTAGGGGGATTGATATTGTGGTAGGTGTTGGGACTGTTGATGGTGGTGGGAATGTTGAGTTTGTTGTTGGTAGTCTTCATGGTATTGGGATTGAGTTTGTGGTATGTATTGTTGATTTGGTTGGGGGTGGACATGTGTTGTGGTGGTTGTTGTTGGTAATATGGTGGTGGTGGTTGTTGTTGGTAATAAGGTGGTGGTGGTTGTTGTTGGTAAAATGGTTGTGGTGGTTGTTGTTGGTAATAAGGTGGTGGTTGTTGTTGTTGGGAATACTGTGGTGGTTGTTGTTGTTGGGAATACTGTGGTGGTTGTTGTTGTTGGAAATATGGTTGTTGCATCCGGGGATCGTCCAAATAGAACGGGTCAGACACAATCATTTCTGGATTGGTATTTGCTCTATACCAATCCACATATTCCCTTGTCGGCTTCATTTCGTTGGGCGCCACCGGAAATTGTAGAACATAGTGGGCACGGTCTTTCCACATTTTACGAAACTCCTTAGCAAATTCCTTCCAATTTTGGGCATACCACTGGTGGCTGACTTTTTTTAGATGCCAAGGTTCCATAGACATTGGGGGGCCTGGGATTTCTTGATGCATTCCGAATTGAAGCTTGACACGGTCACTCTGGTGCATCTCCACAGTGGTGAACCGCATTATGGCCGTTTTTGCTGTCCAAACAGCTGCATCTTCGGGGTTGGGTTGATGTTCCAATCCCAAATATGGCCTCCAAATAAACTGCAAAGAAAAAAGTAAATATGTTATTTATCGAGAATGCATGATATTAATAAATCAGTTAGAAGCTGAGTGATTTAGTGGTAATACATCCTGTGCTCGGAGACGATCCAACAGTTGACGATAAAATATAATTTTATTTTTGGGGGTAAGACTGTAATCCAGTCCGGTTGTAATGAACCTAAACAAAAAAAGATAAATAATATTAGTTACAAATATTTATAGAATAAATATACAAAATGAAATAAGATCATAAATTTACCTAGTTGCGTAGGGGAAGGAGTAGTCATTAGGATTTTCTGGGGCTAGCCTCGGCAATCTCCACCACCCCCATGTTTGGAGCAAAAAAGCACATCCAGAAAATGTACAGTGCTCATTTTGTGCATTTTTACACAAAGAGCTATATAGGAATGCTAATACTGCAGAACCCCAACTATATGTGCTTATTCTATCAATGTCCCCGAGCAAACTCAAGTACATAAAATTTATGCTATTTCCCGTCCCTTCGGGAAATAGCAAGTTCCCAACAATAGCATAATATAAACCCGGTTTTTATGACTTTTTCTTGTTCGGAGGATTCCTCAGTCAAAGTTATGGAGTCGTGGTACAATTGTAGGCTAGATAATTTAATACCCTGACCCCTTGCTTTGGCAGACCCCTCACCCTCGACCAGATCTACCCCCAACATTTGAACACATATTTGGTTAGGCTGTTGAACATTTCCGGTAACAGGCTTACCATCTATTCTAAGACCTAAAAGCATGTACACGTCCTCTAATGTGACGGTACATTCACCAGTTGGTAGGTGAAAAGTGTGTGTCTCAGGTCTCCAACGTTCACACAGAGCCAAAATGAATTTGGCATCAATGGTGGCATTTACGACATGCATTACATGACCGAAACCCGCACGCTCTATGTAAGGTACGCACCATGGGTCTGGATAAGGCATTGGGTGTGAACGTTGACGAAATTTCTTGGGATCCTTTAAAAACAAACAATATAAACAATCATTATATTGGACTTTTAAAAAACTAATTACAAACATACGAAAGAGGCAATGTTCAAGAAAAACTTACGAATGAGGCAATGTTTGCCCTAGTTCCTCTGTGTTCTTGGCCCATGGTAAGAAGAGACATGACTGCAATGTAGGAAGAAGCTTGGTGGATGAGAAGTTTCGCCTGAGTTCTCTGAATAAAAGTGTTAGTGGTTGATGAAAACTTGCAAGAATGACCCTCTATTTATACTCGTTTTCAAGTAGACTGAATATGCAAAAATGTGACAAGTGTAAGGCATGCGTGGTAGTGTTGGCATGCATTGGTGGAATCTGATGATGCAAAAATGTGACAAGTGTAAGGCATGCGTGGGAATCTTGCAGAATAGGTGCAGACTAGGTGGCAGTGTTTGCATGCATTGGTGCAGACTAGGTGGGAGTTGTCTTGTCTTGGGGAAGACTTGGTGGAATCTGATGATGCAAAAACGTGACAAGTGTAAGGCATGCGTGGGAATCTTGCAGAATAGGTGCAGACTAGGTGGCAGTGTTTGCATGCATAGGTGCAGACTAGGTGGGGGTTGTCTTGTCTTGGGGAAGACTTGGTGGAATCTGATGATGCAAAGGTGTGACACGTGGAAGGCATGCATGGGAATCTTGCAGAATAGGTGCAGACTAGGTGGTAGTGTTGGCATGCATTGGTGCAGACTAGGTGGGAGTTGTCTTGTCTTGGGGAAGACTTGGTGGAATCTGATGATGAAAAAATGTGACACGTGTAAGGCATGCGTGGGAATCTTATTTAAAATAAATAATTAAGCGTAAATAAGATTGAATATTATTTTAAACACATAATCACTATTTTACTTTATTTGTAAGAAACTACTAACACGATTTTAAGAATTTCTTTC
This sequence comes from Lathyrus oleraceus, assembly GCF_024323335.1. Lineage (NCBI taxonomy): Eukaryota > Viridiplantae > Streptophyta > Magnoliopsida > Fabales > Fabaceae > Lathyrus > Lathyrus oleraceus. Next base: position 149,984,476 of record NC_066585.1, read on the forward strand.
CTATAACATGTTTGTTGTCATTTTATGGTGATCTATGTGCTTGCGCTTTTTTTATCACATTTTTTATTATGCCAAAAGGGCATAAGTAAACTCTTAGGGGGGAAATATGGATAGGTGGATAGGTTGGCATGCGTGGGAATCTGCCAGACTTGGTGGTGAAGACTTGATGGGGAACAGGCATGCATGGGAATCTCTGAGACTAAGTTCAGGCTAGGTGGATAGGTTGGCATGCATTAGTACAGACTAGGTGGGAGTGTTGCATTCAAGGGTGTGACACGTGTAAGGCATGCGTGGGAATCTGCCAGACTTGGTGGTGAAGACTTGATGGGGAACAGGCATGCATGGGAATCTCTGAGACTAAGTTCAGGCTAGGTGGATAGGTTGGCATGCATTAGTACAGACTAGGTGGGAGTGTTGCATTCAAGGGTGTGACACGTGTAAGGCATGCGTGGGAATCTGCCAGACTTGGTGGTGAAGACTTGATGGGGAACAGGCATGCATGGGAATCTCTGAGACTAAGTTCAGGCTAGGTGGATAGGTTGGCATGCATTAGTACAGACTAGGTGGGAGTGTTGCATTCAAGGGTGTGACACGTGTAAGGCATGCGTGGGAATCTGCCAGACTTGGTGGTGAAGACTTGATGGATAGGCAGTAAGATTCCTGCAGTATAAATATTCACACACATTTTCGCAAAGGTATTCACAATATCTTCACAGCAATCTTCACAAAACCTTGACAATATCTTCACAAAACCTTCACAAAACCTTCACAAAACCTACAGAAAACCTTCACAAAACCTTCACAATGTCTTCACAAAACATGGCATCTTCATCACAATACAAAGTCAAAGCTCACGTCAATGGTGAGACTTATGAATGTGATATGTCTGGCTTCCTATTTAGAAACACCGAATGCACTCGTTTTTGTCTAAATAGAGGAGCTGACTTCTCTTATCTGAAGAGGAAGATTGAGTCCAAACTAAGACAACCCGTGTCCCAAATTTTTTATCAACAACCTTTTTTTTCAGAAAACAACTCTGTCAAGTTTTTGCAGTCATTGATTCAAAATGACATGGAGACACAATACATGCTTCGTAACCATGAGTACTCTGGTTACGAATACATAGTGTTGTACATTGTGTTGGAACAACCTCAACCAACTCAGAATATTCAATCACAGGTTATTGATCCTGTGATTGATGACGAACAAGATGCTAAGCACCACGTTGAAGACGATGTGGTTGATGATGCTGAAGACGTGGTTGATGACTTGGTGAACCGTCATTCTGAAGACGAAGACCAAGCTCAAATACCTATAGCGCAACGCTACTCACCTCCTGCGCACTTCACAACACTTAACTTGGGCGAGGATGAGCCCTCATCAGATATGTTCTACAACCCATATATGAGGTCTGATGAGGACTTAAAGAAGGGTGACCAATTTCGGACCAAGGAAGAGTGTCTGTTAGCAATAAAGAACTGGCACTTGAAAAATTGTGTTGACTACGATGTTATCGAATCAAATCCGGAAAGATACGTTATTGTATGCAAAAATCCGGAGTGTGGATATAGGTTGATGGCATCGTACAAGAAGAAGCATAATGCGTGGGTGATAGGGTCCATATCTCAAGCTCACATTTGCGTCAACACCAACATGGCACAGGATCATCGCAAACTTAGCCATGACATGATCTGCCATTCCATATTACCTCTAGTTGAGGCTGACCCGTCACTGAAGGTCAAAACAATTATCTCCCATTGTGTGGCTGTTTTCAAATATACACCGTCATACAGAAAGGCTTGGTTAGCGAAAACCAAGGCAATTGAACTGGTGTACGGTAACTGGGAGGAATCATACAAACAACTACCACGCTACCTGGCTGCACTACGATTGTATTCACCTGGGACGGTTACTATAATGGAGACCTTGCCTGCACAATCCCCTGACGGAACCCGTCTAGAAGGTAATGGAATTTTCCATAGACTTTTCTGGGCATTCCGTCCCTGCATCATTGGGTTCACATTCTGCAAACCACTTGTTCAAGTCGATGGAACTTAGCTGTATGGGAAATACAAAGGATCGTTACTGATGGCGGTCGCACAAGATGGCAATTCAAATATTTTCCCAATAGCCTTTGCATTGGTGGAAGGAGAAACGGCTGCTGCTTGGAGTTTCTTCCTTAAGAATCTTCGAACGCACGTGACTCCACAAGCTGGCATATGCGTGATTTCTGACAGGCACGCTTCAATAGACAGTGCATACAATAATCCAGCAAATGGTTGGCATGACCCCCCGTCTACCCATGTCTACTGCATAAGGCATATTGCTCAAAATTTTATGCGGGAGTTCAAGGATAACTTCTTGAAGCAACATTTGATAAACGCGGGGTATGCATTAAACCAACCTGGATTCCAATATTATCGCCGGGAAATAGTGTTGGCAAATTCTGATGCAGGGAGGTGGATCGATAATATCGACAGAGCGAAGTGGACTAGATCATACGACGATGGGGTGAGGTGGGGCCACATGACAACAAATCTTGTGGAATCAATGAACGGCGTGTTTAAGGGCATACGTAACCTCCCGGTAACCGCATTGGTGAGTGCGACCTATTTTCGGATGGCAACGTTGTTCGTAACAAGAGGCAGGCGCTGGAATGAAGTGTTGCAGACGAGTCAAGTATATAGTGATGCCTGCATGAAGTTTATGAGGCAGGAATCTGCCAAAGCCAGCAGCCATCGGGTTACGGAATTCGACCGCCATGGCCACACTTTTAGTGTCAAGGAAACAATTGACCACAACCAAGGGTTGCCCAGACAAGAGTATAGGGTCCTAATACCAGACCGTTGGTGCGACTGTGGTCAATTTCAGGCCTATCGTATGCCTTGTTCCCATGTCATTGCAGCGTGTTCACACAGCCACTTCGATGCATTATCGCTAGTGTCTCCAATCTACAAAGTTGCAACATTGCTCAATGTATACGACAATCCATTTCCGGTGGTAGCATTGGAGGCGTATTGGCCAGAGTATGACGGGGAAATTGTTTGGCACAACGAATCGATGCGGCGGAATAAAAGTGGTCGCCCAAATAGCAGGCGCATTAGAACTGAAATGGACGTCGCAGAGAAAATGCAGAGGAAGTGTAGCATATGTAGACAACTAGGGCATAATAAGAACAAATGTCCATATCGTGGATCTAGTTCCACAACTTAGTTTTCACTTTCATAAATCTGTGTACCGAAATCATTTTAAATTAAAGTTTACTTTTTATTCCAAATAGAAGATGACACTTGAACAACAAACACAAACATCTAACATTACAACACCAATTACTAAAACAAAAACAAATACTGGAACAAAAACAAGTACTAAAACAAGAACAAGTACTAGAACAATAACAAATACAACAACAACATGACAAACAACCATTAAAATCTAAGAAATTACAACAGTTAACACTATGTCGTCTGATCCATGCATCATTTGGATGCAATCAATGTCGCTTTCAACTTCAACCCACCAACGTATCGTTTCTCCAGTTTCAAATGAGAACCTTGTTCTAAGCCTCTGAATCCTTCTGATGACTTCACCAGGTTGGTAATCTCCCTCTAACCAAGACATCAAAGACCTTTTTAGTTGGTCCAACGAACGGATGTTCCAAAATTTCATCTCCATTGGAGGTTTCAAAGGCGAGAAAATAACATGCCCATCCCTTTTTAAGATTACTGGTTCAGGATCCGGGCGCCTTGATGATGTTCGCTGCCATGACGACGGTCTTGGGGATGCCATGAACTCAACTTGATACAGAAGGTGATAGGAAACAGTGGTGAAAAAAATGCAAGGAAATAACACTTTATTTATAGGAAAAGATCTGGGTTGTACACCAGTCTACCTAACCCTAATTAGTGTCGCACTTGATTACTTAATCTTATAGGGAATTAGGGTTTCAATTAGGTCATAACTACCAAACTCTAATTATAACCGATCAATAAACCCTAATTATAATTGATAAATTAACCTTAACATGATTAACCCTAATTCTTCCAAAAAATTTTAAATAATAATAATTACTTATAAATTAAATTAGTATATATATAAATTAATATATATATATATATATATATATATATATATATATATATATATATCTTGTAAATAATTTTATTTATATATATGTGTTAATATAAATTAATATAATTTAGAAAAATATAAATTCATAAATTAAAAAAAATTATAAAAAAAAAAAAAAAAAAAAAAAACATATTTAAAAAAAAAAAAAAAAAAAAAAAAAAAAAAAAAAAAACTTAAAGGGTAGGCGCCACTCCTAGTGGCGACTTGCCCTACCCTTTAAGGGTAGGCGCCAACTAGGGTGGCGCCTATGTACAAAATTTGGGCAAAAATTGCCCAATTTTGTAATTTTTTGGAAAAAATGGATATTTTTGAATTTTTTTTTAAATTTTTGGATATTTTAAAAAAAAATTCAAATTTTGGTGTTGGTATTGAACCCTTGAACTCCACATTTTACTACAGTGTAGATATTCTACGACCATAGTGATATGTAACATGCTAATGAATTTTTACTACGATTATTAGCATGTGGTGATAAAACGGACACATACTATAAGTTTATTGGGATAGAACTAATCTCTCCTTAAGGACCATGTATAAAAAATACCTAGTCAAGCATTTAGGTTGATTCACTCTTTTAACATATCAAAATCTAAAGACTCTCGTGTGCCATACCACATATAAGACAATATCTATTGTACTCTCCCAACCAGTAACATAATCAAACTCATACAATTCACATGTAATGCACCTAATGATTAAAGTAAAAAAGACATACATTGTACCAAAATAACAATGCAAGTAAAAAGTTCCATAAAGAAAATCAATGTAAGTAAAAAGACATACAATATAAGATCACTAAAAAGAAATAATTGAATCACCAACTCTGACATTGATCCACAACCTAGTTAAGAAATAGTTTAATCACTAACTATTACTTTGTTGTCCATTAGGATCACTAAAATATAAACTATCATAAAGTCTCAATTAAAAAATGCTAAAAAACTGTACCATGGATGAGTATCAAAACAATGTAAAGAAATAACAACCAGGCATGAAAAATGATAATGCTCAATAACAGGTAACAAACAAATATGAGAACTGCTTCCATTCCTAAGCACAATAAACACTTGAAAAATCTTACGATCTCTTCTTCTGCTTGTACATTTTGGCGGCAATTATGTACAATAATGTATTTAATAAGCAAAGTCCAGACATAAGTTGAAAAAAGTAATCAAGATGTCCCTCGTTCAAGTTATCTGGAATCCATCCAGGCTTTCCACCTCGTGTGGTGAAATAAGTTACTACAGTAAGCATGAAAGAGCTCAAGTAATTCCCCAATGAAAAACTCACGAGTGGCAATGCACTACATAAAGTCCTCATAGCATCTGGTGATTGGTCATAGAAGAACTCAATCTGCCCAATGAGTGTGAATACCTCTGATGCACCTAATAAGAAATTTTGAGGTATTTGCCATAATACACTAAGGGGTACGGGGACATGTTTATCGACAAGGTCAAGCTTTCTTGCAAGCTGCAGTCGTTTAATCTCCACAATAGAAGCTGATAACATGCACAAGACAGAAATAAAATGGCCAATTCCTATTCTTTGAAACACAGAAAATCCCATTTTCCTGCCTGTAATTTTCCTTGCAATAGGAACAAGTATCCTGTCATAGACAGGGACCCAAAAAACAACACTTACCACATCAAAGGTTGAGAGGGAAGCTGGGGATAATTTGAAGGAACCAATATATGTGTCCATCATAGTTCCTTGCTCCACAAACAATGTTGACATCTGTGCGTAGACAGCAGAAAATATTATGCCAGTAGCCCAAATTGGAAGCATGCGAATCAAGATTTTCAATTCTTCCACTTGGGTCACAGTGCAAAGCTTCCATGGATTAGAACGGTCACCACTTCTGTTGTCTGAATCAGCCACTACAGCTGCTTTATCAAAATACCTTTATTAAACACCAAAAAAATCCTTCCGTCATTAATAGTACTAGTAGTAAGCATAAAAACATTAAAAATGTCAAAACTTTGATACAATTTCTACGTGCAGTAACATATTCAACAAGAAAAATGTTACCTCATATCATCATGATGCATCAGTTTGTTACTTTCTTTAACTCCTGATTGCTTGTCAGGTGTCTCGTAAAGGAGACTACTATCCTCCGGCACAACCAAATTCCGCTTTCGGACAGATGCGAACAAAACCTGGCACATGCTTGTAAGAGGACTCCCCTTTGGTTTTTGAAACCTGTATAGGTAGGTACCGATAAAGAAACTTCCAACGGATAACCCCATAAATAAAGCAGGAATGCCAAATCCAAGACCCCATCCTAAATTATCTTGAACCCACACAACGAAGGTGCACGACACCATGGCGCCTAGCTCGATCGAAAAGTAATACCAGTTGAAAAAGGAAGCCTTCTTGGCACTTCCCTCAGAGTCAGTTTCATCAAACTGATCTGCCCCAAAAGGCGACACGCATGATTTTACACCACCAGTCCCAAGTGCAATCACATAGAGACCAAAGTAGAACAGATAATATTGCAAAGGACTAGCCGGAGGACACACCGAACCCAAACACTTGGCTGGCTTCAAAGATGGAACCGATGCAGAAATAGTCAAGATACACATCCCCTACAAAATACAATCATATCAGTATATGACATAATAAAAAGCGTTGAGACAATTATGATTAGGAGAAGAAATGTATCTAAAGTGTATTACAAGGAAATAAATCATAGAGAAAACAGCAATTGTCCAGTATCTCCCCCAATAACCATCAGCAAGAACAGCTCCAATGAGAGGTGTAAGATAACAAGTTCCTTGCCAGACACCGACATTTCTCGCAGCAGAGACGTTTCCTTCGTGTAGTTTGGTGGTAAGATAGGTAACAAGGTTTGTTGCAATGCCAAAGAAAGCCAAACGTTCACAACATTCATTGCCTGTCATTTACATACATAAATATAATAGTAATGAAAATGAATCATCTAAAACACAAAACCCTAGAGCAATGTAAAAAAATGCATACCTAAAATAAATGGACAAGCTTTCCAATTGCCAGTTTTGTGCTTAATAGAAGGCCTCCCTTTAAAATCAACAGAACCATCTCCGGTGTGTTGTTCGCCCCTTTCATCCTCAAGAAATGTGTCTTGTTGGCCCCTTTCATCCTTAAGAAATAAAATAAATAATCATATCACAAAGCAAAATACCACTTTTTTAAGGAATAGGATTCGCTGACAGATATCCAATGGCCGATATCTGTGACAGGCCTGAGATTGCAACAATAGAGAATCCAAATCCATGTATAAGGATGCATATAAGAAATGCAATAACAATAAGAAACACTTCATTTGTTAAAACCAGTGGCGAAGTGGTTTTATGAAACTCACCGCCAAATCCATAGAAGTTGACTGACATTAATATTATGCTCAAGCTTTAATTAAGATGAGTGAGGGATATATTTTGTGATACACATGAACTAACCCTAGTTTTAGGAAAATATTAAAAAAAGTTAACAAAATAGAGATTCTCACGTGATATTGACGAGTTCAAAAAGTGAAACTCAAAACAGTTTACAGTTATGAAGTAACACGTGGTAAAATGAGTGCATGCTGTATCAAACAGATTAATGTTTCATAATCATAGAGTATAAATATATAAATATAAATATAAACTATTAAAAGAAAAATGTGAACTGGGAAGTGGAAGAGAACCTGAAGAAGGCCATGTTCCAGTTCTCGAACGTCGTCGTTAGTAGAAGCCATGCTGTGAAAGAGGAGAGCAGGAAGCAATTTGTGGAGAATATTTAAGTATAACAAAGAGTTAGATACAGTTAATCTATAGGCTAAAATGCATTCACTATTCAAAGTTTACATTATTTAATAAATAATAAAATATAATAAAATAAAATGCTATTATTGAAATTTAAATAAATAATTAACTATAACAAAACAAAATAGATAAAAGTTAACTTTTATAATGGACTAAAAAGTTGATGACAATAAGGAATAACTAATGTGGTTTTAGAGAGAGATTGAGGTCCAAATGATTAGGAAATATGGATAGAAATATAAAGGGTTGAAAGACTTTTAAGTTTTAGTTATTAAAATTTATTTTGTATATCTTTTTAAAAAAATTGTTTTAAAAATGAGAATGGAAAAAAAGTTGTTTGATAATTAATTTCTTGAAATCTATTTTTAGGAGTGAGAAAATATATGATTATTTAATTTTTTAAAACTGTTTTAAAAATAATAAGATGATAAAATTCTTTGATAATTTAATTTTTTTAATTTGATTAGATTAAATAACAAAAAATCAGAAATAATTTTATGACCATTTAGTACCTAATGAATAATTTTTTATTTATAGAGTATAGAGTTAAGGAAAAATTTATATCTAATCAAATATGTTTATTATATAATTAGATATTTTTAATAATGTAGATTGATTGATAATATAAAAAATATTTACATTAAAGGTATTTATAAATTTAATCAATTCTAAAATATTTAACATAATGAGTTAATTTATAATATATTATACAACAAAAAAAATTAAGAAATAATTAAAGCTAATCTATAATATATCATATATTTTATTATATATGTATATAAAGTATATAATGATGGTTGATAGTAAAAGAAAAAATATAATAGAATTTATCAATCGAATTGTACAAAAGTTTTATATAATTATATTTGTGTCATTAGTAAAAAGTGGTGTATTTTTTTGTGTTTTTTTATTCATTCTTGAAAACAAAACTGAAAAATGAAAAGCAAAAATATATTTATATTGTTTTGGTTTTTTAGTTTTAAAAACTGAAAAATTAAAAATAATTTTACAAAAGTATTTTTTAAAACAAATCATTCAATTTTTTTTAAAATTAAAAAACAGTTTTTAAAAACTAATTCAAACAAGCATGAAGTATTATCATATGAAAAGCCATAAACAGAAGAAGAATAAGAAGAAACGTGATTTTCATGCCACAAATAACAATATCACATTACAAACCATCAATTAGTCACATGAATAAACACGTCACAAATCACGCCATAAATTGTCATGTGATATTCACGTTGCACCACTTTACCACGTGAAAATCATGCCACAAATTTCTATATAAATATGTTTTTTTTTTTAAAATTTCAATTAAAAATGATCAATAATTTATAAAAATTCATATTTAAAAGTAAAATAACAATAAAAAAATCAATCAACAACAACATCAAACTTGTCTTCTTCATCTTCATCCTCCTAATTTACCGCTTCTTGGCCACCAACTCCTCCATTTTCACCAAACTCTTGATTCCCACTCATTGAACCATATATGTTTGGTTCATTTGTGAAGATATAAATTGTCGCATTTGCTCTTGCATCTCAAATTGTCTTTTCTTCATTGCCTCCAATTTGACCTTTAGCGCGTCGTCTCATGTTTCGCTGTCTCGCATCTCGCCTCAGTTAGCGTCAGTTGCCTCACTGTTTCTATCATTTATGGTGTCAATTATGGTGGACTTGACGTTCCTTCCCCATCTAAAACTTTTTTCAAATAAATTTCTATCCTCTTTTCTGTAGTTGTCGGTCAAAAGTCTAACACTAAAAAGATACCCATCAGCTCCCCTCCCAACACTTACTAAACTCAAAATTTAAAGGTTCACACGTGGATCAATCAGATTTGAAGCTATCGGAGTATATTGAGAATTTTCAACTAAATTTTTTATGATTAATCTCTGATACTCCTTCTACATTTACATAAAAAACTAAATATAGTTTAAACAGTTTAGTTATATACAAGAATTAAATTAAATAAAATAGTGAAATATAGTCGCTAATTTTCATGCCACAAACAATAATATCTCGTCACAGCCATAAATTACCGACGTGATCGCAAACACACAGCAGGAGCGCAATTGACAATTCAGTTGCCACGTAAAAATCATGTTTAGTTATATACAAGAATTAAAATAAATTAAATAATAAAATATAACTAAAGTTCTTTTGGAACTGTTATCGCACCTCGAAAAATGAGAACACGACGCTCGCAGAGCACAATCGCACGCTTACGGGATGGACTGAACAGAGTCTCCACCGAACTTTATTTATTCCCAAAAAGGGAAAGGGAAAATATCGATAAAACCCCTAAAAGAAAGGATAAGATATGATCATCGCAACCAATACCTGGGTTCAGGAGTCGGTTACGCAGGGGGAATGTATTAACACCCCTCACGATTAATGATAGATGACCTAAAAAGGTTTTTATTATTAGGGGGCAGAAAAGGAACTAAATATAAATTTTTATTAATGGGCCTGACAAGATTTCGTAATCCTGCTCCTACGTATCTCCGGATGCAATAGAGTATTCAAGGCTTACGTAGTTCTGGGTAGAAAATGTTTGTTTGTTGGTCGATTTTAGCGAAAACTATCTTGTATTAATCGACGAGAAACATTGTCTTATCCAAAACAGATGAGGAGTTGACATATACATCACATCGAATGGATTTACAAATCATCATTCGGAAAAACATCACTTATCTCAACTCAACAATTATGGATGAAGCATTGCTTTGCCTCATCTTAAGACAAGATGTCTTTTGTTTTGAAAAGGTTTTTGATATCGCATGACGGAGAAAAAATAGTTTGATTGGTTGAATATTTTTTATAAGTGAATGACGAACATTTGATGAGAATGAGACATAAGCCTCGGGATCAATCATTCGGGGTTCCACCGAAATGCTAGATTCCAATGGTCCTTTTTCATTCAAATTAATTGAGAAAATTGTTTGATGGACAACGAATACTTGATAAGAATCAATTGTTCAAAGAGTTGCGCCAAAATGCTTGATCCCAACAGTCCTTATTTGGTCCAAGTTGATTTAAGTGTTTTAAGAACAAAAGGGAAGAATGAACGGTTAACCCTACAGGCGTGGCTCAGGACCGGTCATTCGAGGGTTCCCCAGAATGCTAGATTCCAACAATCCTCTTCTTTCGTGTTTGTTTTGAATTATTTTTTTTAATATTGTGTTTGATTTGATTTTGAAAATGGTTTTGAAAATAATTTGAAGTTATTTTTGAATTTGATTATTTACATGGCCGATAGATATGAACATGGATAGAGAAATTAATTGATCGACTAGACAAATAATCAAACATTACACTTAATAATTTAAAAAATAAAATAATTAATTAATTAAAATTTAATCAACTACTCAACTTATTAATCAATTAATTAACTAATACATTAAAAGAAATAATAAAATGAAATAAAAAGACATAAGAGAGGTTGCATATTACATGGAGGTGGTGTGGAAGTAAGACAACATGCATAACAAGGGCCCATGGCCCAATCCAAAATATAAACCCTAATCTAAAGTTAAATAATAATAATAATAATAATAATAATAATAATAATAATAATAATAATAATAATAATAATAATAATAATAATAATAATAATAAAGTAAATAAGTTAATAAAAAAAAGTAAAACAATTAACAAAGAGGATAATCGCTCCATCCTCTTTTTAAATATATACTTTTTTGAAGTAAAAAAAAATCAAATCATTAAGATAAGTAAATAAGCTATTTGATTTTTTCAAATTTCTTCTAGATCTAATAAAAAGGGTACATGTGAGGTTGGGAAAATTGAAACCAAGCCAAAATCTTCTCTTAATCTTTCCACACTATACAATTCAACATTTTTTATAGCCAATATTAATCATTCAGCTTCTCATTATTTTTGCAAATAAAAATAGAAAAATATAAACTTCTTCTATTTCATGTTTTGAAAACAAATAATTAATCTTTCAACTTTAATGAACAAATAGAAGAAAGGAACAAGTTCCCTTCTCCTTTCTCATCAAAAACAAACTCACATAACTCATAGTATTATATTTATTTTCATGAACAAAACAAGAATGAAACAAAATCAGAGTGAAAACAAAAGTTACCGTATGGAAATGAAAGAAGTTTAATCAACAACTGTGGTGGCTGGATTTTGGGTGCTTCGTCGGAGAATGAACAGTGGAGGTCTGAGGTTCTTCTACATGAAGAAGGATAATTATTTTGAGATGAGAGTGAGAGTATGAGTTTTATATTGGTGTAGTAAAATGAGTTATTTTATGGTGGTGTTGTGGTAAGTGTAGTATGATTTTTTTTTTGAGTGAGTAGAAATATTGTTGATGAGTATGAAAAATAAGAATGGAGAGACTAATGTGTTGTTTAGGTATATGGTGTAATAAAGTGTGGAGAGGTTGTAGTGATGAAGGGATAAATATTGTTGGTAAAATATGAGATATTGTGTGTGTGTTTTGATGAAAAGAAGAAGTGAGGTGAGTATATCCAGTTGAAAAATGAAGAAGTGTAAAGACATATAATATAATGGTTGAATCTGTTACTTTGGAGAGAATGAAAGAAAAGAGATCCTAGAGATTTTCAACGCCTCTATTTTTTTCCTTGCTATTTTATTCATTTTCTATAAAAAAGTTGAGAGAGAGGGAGAGATAGACTTTTGTTGGTGGAGACGTGAATGATATCTTTTTATTGGTCTTTTTTTGCATTGGCCAACTGGTATGTATATATAGTGAGATATATAGGGTTTTATCTTTCAAATAATTCCAACTATACCATTGACCTATTGTTTATTAAATAAAAATCAAAATTAAACAAGTGCTAAGTTAATTTACAAAAACAAAAGCGTTGTCAACATCAAAAACATATAGGTAGATGCAGACGTCATACATGCAAGCACATAGATCCATAATAAAGATCTAAAGATGGAGATAGCTTGAGATAAAGTTTTCTACTATGGATACTAATAGTAATGAAGGAACGGTTACAATAGTCTATGATTATCATTTGATTTGTGATAAGGTAAAGAGAGAGAATGTGTCATCTCAAAGATACAGTTATACAGATCTTGGTATTTATGTTTTGAATGTGGTTGAAAGATAGCAAAATTCGAAAACACAAAGACCTTCAAGGAAGCATTCGAAAGCAAATGCATTTATGGATGGTTGAAGAACCATACACGTGGTTTTGTTAGACTTCTGAAGCATGAAAATATGGAAAATATGGTTGGAAGCAAGTGGAAGCAAGTAATAAGATCAAGGTAAGCATGGCTTACACTTGATCAAGGTTTGTTGAATGAAGATTCAAATTGGAGAGAGATTCTGTCCCACACATCTTTACTATCAACGAAATTAATATTATTGTTAATTTTTTAAAATAGTTTTGTGTGAACCTTTCAATTTCACAACAATTTCTCTAATAAAAAATTACTTTACAACCAAAAGGTATTTTAGCGTACAATTTCTGGGGGCAATAAAGACAGTTTACAAAGAAAATGTTGACATGCAATAGATGTGAATATGGTGTCTTCTCTGTCTGTGTGTGTGCAATAACAAAGTAATTTGTCTTCTTTTATAAATTACTTTCTCATAAACAACTAATTCCACGTTTGCCATCAGACAAAATTGCACATCAACAGCAATATTATATAGAAATTCAACATATATAAAGATACTCCTTTGGCTATATTGGCCAATAACACTAGGGCAGAAACAAAGCTCAAAGTAAAAACATTACCTCAGATCATCATGATGCATCAGTTTGTGACTTCTTTCCACTCCGGATATCTTGTCCGGCATCTCATACAGGAGACTACTATCCTCGGGAACAACCAAATTCTGCTTCCGGACAGATGCTAACACAACCTGACACATTCTTGTAATAGGGCTACCCATTGGCTTCTGAAACCTGTATAGAGAAGTTCCTGAAAAGAAAATTCCAATGGATAACCCCATAAACAAAGCAGGAAGACCAAATCCCAGACCCCATCCTGAATTATCTTGAACCCACACGATGAAGCTGCATGACAAAATGGCACCTAAGTTGATCGAAAAGTAATACCAGTTGAAAAAGGAAGCCTTCTTGGCTCTTTCCTTGGAATCAGTATCATCAAACTGATCTGCCCCAAAAGATAGCACACATGCTTTTACACCCCCAGTCCCAAGTGCAATCACATAGAGACCAAAGTAGAGCGGATAATATTGCACGGGACTAGCCGGAGGACATACAGAACCCAAACATTCAGCCGGCTTCAATGATGGAACAGATGCAGAAACTGTCAAGATACACATCCCCTGCAAGATACAACCATATCAGTATCACATAATAAAACGTATTGAGACAATTATCGACAAGGAGAAGAAATGTGTCTAAAGTGTATTACAAGGAAATAAATCATAGAGAAAACAGCAATTGTCCAGTATCTCCCCCAGTAACCATCTGCCAGAACAGCTCCAATGAGAGGTGTAAGATAGCAAGTTCCTTGCCAGATGCTGACATTTCTCGCAGCAGAGACATTTCCTTCATGTAGTTTGGTGGTAAGATAGGTAACAAGGTTTGTCGCAATGCCAAAGAAAGCCAAACGTTCACAACATTCATTGCCTGTCATTTACACTTACATACATAAATATGATACTAATGAAAATGGATCATTCAAAAACATTAAACCTTAAGGCAATGTAAAACAAAAAAACATACCTAGAATAAATGGACAAGCTCTCCAATTGCCAGTGTTGTGCTTAATAGCAGGCTTCCATCTAAAGTCAAGGGAACCATCTCCTGTGTGTTGTTTGCTCCTTTCATCCTTAAGAATTAAAATAAAGATTCATATCAGAAAGCAAAATTCCACTTTTTAAAGGGATCTGGATTCGCTGACATCAGAACTCAATCAAGTAAAAATAGGAATTGTGTTGATCCAAGTGCTGAGATTAGTGAGAGGTGAAAAAGCTAGAGTGATCGGATCTTGGCCATTTTATGAAAGGTAAGAATATGAAAGGTGTTGTTAGAAGAGTAGAGAATCGAAATACAAGTGGAATAGCACAAAGTAAAAACAAATGTAAGCAGTTAAGTGAGAGGAGAACCTGAAGAAATCCCTGGTCCAGTTCCGTAATGTCAGCAGAACCCATGCCTCTTCACTCTGTTAGTAACGACTATGGCATGAAGAAGAGCAGAGAAGGAGAGCAGAGAAGGAGAGGAGAACCTGAAGAAATAAGCTCAGTGTTCTTTTAAGAATTCAAAATAAAAAAAAGTATGTTATCTTCCGCTAATTAAATACACAATATATTTTTTTAAAAAATTGATTATTTATATAAAAAATATATATTTTTAATTTCTTAGATAATGTTCAACTTACCCTTTTAATTTTTTAACCGGTGTTCCAGGAGCACTAGTTAGTATTTTAATAAATATGTTATTTCACGGTATTTAATTTTAGTATTAAAATATAATTTTATTTAAAATAATTATTAGAATAATTTTTATGGATATTTTTTAGAGGTCCTGTTCTATTTTAAAATTAAATATTTAATAGATAAAATATAATAAATTAAAAAATATATATTTTATTTAATTGTAAATAAAATTAAATATATAGAGACAAAAATAATAAAAAATACTATATAGAAATTTGGTTTATCAAAGTTTAATTATTCGTGATTTTCTTCTTTTACCATCTTCGATTTATAAAAAAAAATACCATTTAATAAAAAAAAATTCTCTAAACAATTTCCACAATATTAATAATGAAGTGTTTTATTTAATAAACAATCAACAATATAAAATTATAAATTTTTTAAGTCTCACAACTACTATTTCAAATTTATTAACGTAGTGATTCACAATGATAAAAAATATAAATATTTCCAAACTTACATCTCAAAAAATTTTATAAATCTATGAAATATATTAATAAAAGAAAAAAATTGATTAGATTAATTACGATATTAATTTTAAATAAATTTAAATATAATTTATTTAGATTATAGGTTACTGGATAGGATATACTTCAATATATTAATAAAAGAAAATATTTATTAAATTAATTATAATATTAAATTAAATTTAAAAACAACGTGGTGGCGTTTTTTTTTATAAAAATAAAAATATACATAAAATATTAAACATTCTATCTTTGTCGGGCTTAGGCTAAAGGGCATTAGAGAAAGAAAGTTTTTGTTTCCGGGCATATTGATGGGAATAAGAGCAGACGGTAAGTGAGGTAATTCCTTCCGGTAGTGGACGCTGGTGGATCAGAGTCAAATCGCTCATCATAATAATCCGATTCTCCGACACACGATATGAAATGGAAGTCCTACCAAATATAGAAAGAGCCTTTCATACAACAAAGAAGATTAAAACTCGTCTTCCTGACGGACACTGAAATGCTAACCGGACTGGTTATACATATAGCCCTTTCACCAATAAGCGATTGGCGGATGGTGCTAGACCCGCTATCGACTACTCAGAAAGAAAGACTAAAGCAAAAGAATGGATTAAGGTGATACTAAACACTTAGCCGATTCAAAGGCTTCAACCGCTGGAACAAGGAATCGAACCCAGGTTGTATTAGTACCAAAATAAAACAACTGCTGCTCAGCTACACTATTATAATATATTAAAATGGAATTAGTGATATATATTCGTTAGTGTTATATTTATATTGACCTTATCTATCTTATTTTGAGACCCTAAAAAATCGGAGCTCTGTGCGGTAGCACTTCTCGCATCCCACCGGGCCGGCCCTAGAACAACCAAATGCATTACCATCAGCTTGTTACAGCCATGTAAACAATTAAATAATTTAGTACTAATGTTTAACTTAAATAGACAATGTAGCTCAAGGAAAATGTGATAGTATAATCAACACTGGAACAAGTAAAAGTAAGAAGCATAAGATGAAACGGCTGCAATGCATTAAAAAAATAGAGTCAGTTTCCTTAATATAGTATGTTTTTAAGGTTGTTAAAAATTATAGAGTTTTAACTTTGAAGTCCTTGTTGCTTGATATATGTTGTGTCTCTTTATCAGGGTAGCAAGAATTAGGAAAAAATTCTTACTTGTTTGCAATGAGCTAACTTAGAACTGATTGTCTTTATCCAATTGGTTGTAGATGAGCAAATTTTTTGAGACTGTCTAGGAAGAGGTTAATGGTATCATGAGCAATGTTGAGACTGAGGTGATAAGACCCTTTTGTAACTGCTTGATTGACATATGTAAAAACAAAGATCTCCTAGAAAAACCCTAAGAAAGCTGCTTTTTTAGACTGTCAAGAAAGTTGCTTGTTATCTTGCATTCATGTTAATTTATAAGAAAGATAAGAGACTATTATTAAGGTCTGGGATGTTAGATTTGTTAACTAGGAATGTGTTAGTTTTAAGATAATTCAATTAGATGAAAAAGAAACAATAGTTGTAGATGCAGGTGTTAATTTTGCTTTTCATTAAAGTCTCATATTGATTTTGTAACAAATAAGATTAGTATTTGTATAGCTCATTGATATAAAATAGGCATGAAATGCAAATCTATTTTAGTTAAGAGATTTGTTATTCTTACAATTGATTCATACACTACACCACCGTATGAACAGTGTAACAATACTATTTAAAATAATCAAATATTTGTCCTACATTTTTGGTTATCTACGTGATATTATATTTGGGTCATCTTCACATTCTCTCTCCTAACAACAATCACATACATCAGCCACACTGTTTCCATTTCTTCTTCTTCTTTCTCTTTTCGCACCATTTCTCATCTCTTCTTCAACTATTCTTTTCTTTACATCTACAATCATACCCAATCAAATACATGAAAAAGACACTGAGATGGAGATGCGGAGACGGAGAGCGTCGTTCTACCACTTTTTGAGAGAGGAGTTGTAATCCTTCATCATCTTACACTACTGCTTTTGATTGTGTGTTTGAGTTACCCTAAAACATAAAGCGTAAATAATCAAGTTACCCCAATTAATTTAATGAATTATAAAAAAACAATTTTACTTTATACTGTTCATACGGTGTAGGTGTATAAATAAGTGTAAGCATATCATTTCTGATTAGTTAATAATTGATAATTAATTTATTACGTAAATAAATAATTAATTAAATATTAAATGATAAATCATCATTGTCAAATCCCAAATTACAAATCATTTTACCGTCATTCCACATTTCTGAAAACGCAGACCAAATCATTTCTACCCTCATTTAACATTTCTGAAAAAGCACGCGAAGATGAGCAATAATGCAAAATTCTAAAAGAGTGATGAAGTAAAATTTTGTATAAGGTATGTTTTCTTGTTTGTTTCTGTATTTAGACTTTCAACTTTCAGTATTACTTTGCTTTTCCTTCAGTTTTTCGACATTTTTATCTAAAATTTTAATCTTACTTTGCTTTGCTTTTTATGTATTTTTAGATATTGATTTCTATGATCTCTTCCACTAGAAGAAGAACATAAGAAGCATCTTATTGTTAGTGATTAGTACAAACAAATATGAAGTGTAATATATATTGTTAGTTCATATACAAATATAATAAAGTATTAATTGTAATTTTAGTTCGTCTATTTTTTTATTTTAATCTCTCCATTTTAAAATCCAGATTTTTGATCCTTAAATTTGGTTACTTTTATAATTTTAATCTCTAATTTAAACTCAAATTTTGATGACATAAGATATGTTTTGTATTCTAATATTCTTTGTGCATAATATCAATATATAAAAACACAATTGATATTATTCATATTCTCTCTTCATAATATAGGTACAAGTATTACTATTGATAAAAAGAAAAAAATAAGAATCAATATTCTCCCATTCTCAATTATTTTTATTTCTTTCTTCTTCTCACTCATCCTTTTATTCTTCTTTTACTGGCCTACCCATTTAAGCAAGACAACAAGGAGAGTGGCTGAGAACCCATTACAGATCTGAAAATGAAATTGTGTGATGAAGAAAAATGAAGGAGACATAAATCAATTGTACTCAATATTTTCTTCAAAAATAACATGTAACGAGAAAAGAGAATTGTAAGGGTGCAACTCTAAAGTGATATGTTTGATGTTGATTAAAGAATAAGTATAAAGTCAATACAATTTTGGATTTGTTAAAGAAGAAGGAGAATTGGGATGGAATTAATTAATCTTTTTATTTTTTTTAAAAGGATAAAGTTAATAAAATTCTGAATTTGATACAGAAGGATAAAATTCAGGATTTATTAATTAAACTATTATTTAGAAGTTTAAAAACCATTAATATTTTTTTTGAAATGACCTTTACTGCCTACTATTGAAAACAAATTCTCAATATATCCTACTTTGAAAAAAAAAAAAAAAACTCTCAAGTTACCACACTTTTTCAACATTCCTGGAAGATGTCTTTTTTCCTTTTTTTTTTCTCATTTCTAAACCATTTTGCAGGAGTCTTCTTTAAAATGCACATAAATGCTACCTTGGAATTTTTTTAAAGTAGAGTATATTGAGATTTTTTTTCAATAATAGGATACTTTAAGCATTTTATCTTACTGTTGATTTGGCATCAAAGTGGCCGTGTCATTTCTTAAAAGGACATGTCACATCTACAAAAATGAAAGGAAAAAAAATCTCATGAGCAGTTATCAAAAAGTAAAACACAAATAAGTAGGAGGACTATGTTGGAGCATTGTGTTCAACATGTAAATGTTAGAATGTAATTGTTTAATAGAATAACTAACTATGAGTTAGTTATAAGATAGTTAGATATGAGTGTGATTCCTTGTTATATAAATAATTGATCATTCGTGTAAACAAACAACTAGAAGCTGCATTGTTCAATAACAAATTTCTCTCATATTTTAACAAGTGGTATCTAGAGCACTGGTTGATGATCCGGGTCTGTCTCTTTCATTAAAGAAACACAATTTTGATATCGTGGTGAGATAAAGTTGTTATTTATATTATCCTCTTGTACCAGTCCCTCATCTGAATCATCTCCATGGATGATTCATCAATATTCTTGATAATTTAAATTCCCAAATTTCGATGGATTCAACGATCGTTGGGCCATGCTTATGGAGAATCTTCTTAGATCCAAGGAGTCACGACCTTCTCCATAAAATTCAGTTATATGGTGTGTTCCATAGAAAAGTCGAATGATGTCATGACCTTCTCCATTGATGAGCTACAAATTAGTCTCTTGATGCATAAGCAAAGGATGAAGATCACTCAAGAAAATGAGGATGAACAGGTGTTAAAGATTGTAAGTTATGGTCGTTGTAATATCAACAATCGAGGTAGGGGATGTGGTGGCTTTCGTGGTCGTGGCAGAGGAAGACTGAGCAGAGATCAAATCCATTCTTACAAAGGCCACAATATAAGGCACTATCAAAGTGAATGTTCAAGTTGGCAAGATAACGATGTCAACTTTGTTGAATTCGATGAAAGTGAAGAGTTGTTACCCATGGCTCAAAAGGAGGACATAAAAACCAACAATCAAGTGTGGTTTCTTGAATCAGGATGCAGTAATCATATGGTTGAAAAAAAATAATGGTTGTTCAATATTGATGAAAGACTTTGTGAATCTGTTAAGTTAAGGGGTGATTACAAGATGTCAGTAATGGGAAAGGGAAATTTGAAGCTTCACATGAATGGAATCACTCAAGTAATCATTGATGTGTATTACTTTCCAGACTTGAAGAATAATATTTTAAGTGTTGGTAAACTGATGCAAAAGGAGCTGACAATAGTGTTAAAAGATGGAGGTTTCAAAGTACGTCATGCTGATATAGGATTGATCATGAGCATAAAGATCTCATCCAATAAAATGTTTGTTGTGTTTGCGCCTGTTGTTTTTCCCATGTGCATGGAAATTTCTTAAGATAATGTCACACACCCGTGGCATTGCAAATATGGTCATCTGAGCTTTAAAGGGCTTGACACACTCATCAAGAAGGAGATGGTGAAGAAAATGCCTAGTTTGAAGGACTTGGAGGAGACTTGTTCAGATTGCTTGATGGGAAAGCAACATAGAGAAGTAATGACAGTTTGTCATTACATGATTTTTATGGATATTTGAGATGAATTCAATGGAATTTCAAGTTAAAGATGAGTTAAATATGAAGAAATATGAATAAAGTGAAGCAGTCGAAGAAACAGAGTAAAGCAAAGAAATCTGGAAGAAATTATGAAGAAACGAGTATTTTTCAGCACAATCTACATAGCTGAAGTTCTGTAACTCGTTTTGAGACGGTTTTTTTTTGCAAAATGAAGCTAAAAGGAATATCTAACTTCAGGAATAATCACGTGCGAGATTGAAAGTATCGCGTGCGCGATGCAGCGTGTGCAAAATCGTGTGCGCGATGGAAAAGTATCACACACTCGATGAGTCTTTTCTAGGTTTTTTTGACGCGTTCTGACTGCTTTAAAATGGGAAGTTTGGTACTTTTTCAAAGGTTCTGAATTTTACACAGGAAGAGAAGGTTTTGCAGCATCATAAGTGTTTTTTTAGAGCATTTGAAGTCATTGAAGGTCAATTCTTTAAAGGATTTCTTATGCAACATTCTTATTTGTTTATGGTATTGTAATTTGCACTATGAGTAGCTAATTCCCTTTAGGTTAGGTTGTGTTGAACCTATTTTGATATTGTTCAGACATATGTTTGATTTGATATTACATGAATAATTTGATCCATAATTATATTCAATTACACGTTGTTCTTAATGCTTTTTATGTGAGATACCCTTTTAATCTGATTTTGGACACATATGGAATACTGACCATTAGTCTATGTGTTGGACCTAGGACAATTGTTGTGCTTACAATGGTAGACTGGGATAGGAAATTATGAGTAGTGGCTTAGGAATTAACGTTTTATTGCATTGCCTAATCTTGCTTACGCTGGTGGACTAGGGATAGAAAACTCTGAGTATAGATTAGTGAGTTATACACCAAGGGATTGGGTATAGCGGTTTTGTTAATTCGTCGTGGGATTCTAGAGATTATACCATTCATGTAATGCATTAAACATCAACAGTAGAGAAATAGGAGATTCTATACACAACCTGACCGCTTTCGCATTATTGTCAGAACACTTTATTTTCTTTTTGCATTTAAAAACTCGAAAATCCCTCATTTAGTATTTTCTATGCATATCACAATATTGTCTTGTTAAATAGCAGTCCTTGTGAATTTGATCTTTTTTATTACTACGACATTATCGGCACACTTGTCGAGAAGTCATCAAGAAGTCATGCTAAAGCAAGCCACATGGAGAGCAAAAGAAAAGCTTGAGTTAATCCACTCAGATGTGGGTGGATCTATTAGGCTCGCATCAAATGGTGGGAGCAAGTATTTCATTACATTCACATATGACTTTAGTAGAAAGACATGGATTTACTTTTCGCATGAAAAAACTTGTGCTTTTGATGTTTTCAAACAATTCAAAGCCTTAGTAGAAAAAGAATCAGACCTCTACATCAAATGTCTTAGGACAGATAAAGGAGGAGAGTTTACATCAAATATTGTTTGTGACTTCTGCAGTCTTCATGGCATCAAGAGGCAATTGACAACTGTCTATACTCCACAGCAAAATGGAGTATTAGAGATAAAGAATAAGACTCTAATGAATATGATCAGAGGTGTGATGACAAGCAGAAATGTTCCTAAAAGCTTTTGGACTGAAGCAGCTAAATTCGATCATATGTAATCAATAGAAGTATGGCATTATATGTGAAGAACATGACTCTAGAGAGAGTCATAGAGTGGTGTAAAGCCCTCAGTGCATCACTTCAAGGTGTTTGGGTGCATAGATTTTGTTGATAGAGAAGAAGTAGACATGGAAAGTGATGAAATTTAAGTGATTGATGATGGAGTGCATGTTGAAAAAGATGTCTCTCAACATGAGGGAAGCAATGTAGAAAGTGTTAGTGTGGGCAGTGTTACGGAAGAAGAAAAAATGCTCAAAGGAAAGAGCATGCAGAGCCAACAATGATGCAAAAAAGAAGGTCATGGTACTTGAATGGGTACGTTACTAACTCGGAAGGGAGGGAAGAAGAGAAGCTACACAACTTAACAATGTTTTGTAGCAGCAGTGATCCTCTCAATTATGATGAAGCGGTCAAGCATGAGAAGTAGAGGAAAGTTATAGAGTTGGAAATTGAAAGTATTGAGGAAAATGATACTTGCATCCTAGCCAATCTACCACAAGGAGACAAGAAAGTTGGTGTCAAATAGATATACAAAACAAAATGCAATGAAAAAGGGGAAGTAGAGAAATACAAAGCAAGGCATGTGGCTAAAGGGAACTCACAAGAACATGCCATATATTACAATTAAGTTTTTGCTCTTATGGAAAGATGGGATATTATCAGGACTGTCTTAGCACTTGCAGCATGCAAGAAGTGACATGTATATTAGCTTGATGTCAAGAGTGCATTCCTGCATGGTGAGTTGATAGAATATGTCTATGTAGATCAACCACTTAGCTATGAGAAAGGAGGAAGAGACAAGGTCTACAAGCTGAGAAAGACACTTTATGGCCTTAGATAGACTCCAAGGGCTTGATATATAAATATTAAAGCATATTTCAATCAAGAGAACTTTGAAAAGTTCCCTCATGAACATACACTGTTTGTGAAGCATAATGAGACAAGATATTGATTGTCAGCTTGTATGCAGATGATCTAATCTACACAGGCAATATCAACAAATGCTTGGAGGATTCAAAGAATCAATGAGGAAGATGTTTGCCATGACAAATATGGGAAAATAATATACTTTCTTGGGATGGAAGTAAAGCAAGAAAGTGCAAGAATCTTCATCTGCCAACAAAAATATGCCAATGAAATACTCACAAGATTTGGCATGGATCAATGCAATAAGATTTGTAATCCTATTGTGCAGGTTGCCGGTTGAACAAGGATGAAAATGGAAAGCCAATTGTTGTCACGCATTACAACCAGATGGTGGGAAGCTTGATGTATTTGCTTACTACAAGGTTTGACCTTGCCTATTCAGTATGCTTGGTAGCTAGATACATGGAGAAACCAACTGAAATTCACCTGGAAGCTACAAAAAGAATCCTAAGGTATCTAAAGGGAACTATGAACCTGTGAGTTTTATACAAGATAAATGATGAGATGGTCTTGCAAGGGTGTCAGACTCTGATTATGCAGGAGATAGTGATGATGGAAAAGCACTACAGGGTATGTGTTCAAGCTTGGATCAGGTCTTATATCATGGTCTTCAAATAAGCAACCCATTGTGACTCTTTCAAGCACTAAAGATGAGGTTGTTCCAACAGCCTCATGTGTTTGTCAAGCAGTGTGGCTTCGTAGCATTCTTCACAAGTTTGGTCAGACTCAAAGTCAAGGTATAATCATCATGTGTGACAACAGTTCCACAATTAAGTTGCCAAGGAACCTGGTGATGCATGGAACATGCATGCATTTAGATGTAAGATTTCACTTTCTCAGGGACTTGATCAAAGATGGTACAATTGAGATGAAGCATTATAGCACAGGAGAGCTACTCGCAGATGTGCTAACTAAACCAGTGAAGCTCTAGTCTTTCAACTACATCGAAATAAGAATTGAAGTTTGTGTCATTTGAGCATTGCTCAACAGTGTGCATGAATCTAATGTTTGTATCATGTTGTAATATGTCTCTTTTGCTAGTTTCAGATTAAGGGAGTGTATATTAGAATGTCAAACAAAATGTTGCAGCATTTTCTTCAACATGTAAATGTTAGAATGTAATTAGCTAATAGAATAACTAACTAGAGGTTAGTTATAAGGTAGTTAGTTATGAGTGTGATTCTTTGATATATAAACAATTGATCATGTAAACAAACAACTTGAAGTTGCATTATTCAATAACAACTTTCTCTCACATTCTAACCGACAAAAAATGTATTTAAGTCTAAGTTCTATATTTAGAACTCCGACAAATAGACTTCGGTGGTTTGAACAGATAGAGAGAAGATCTTTAGATTATGTGATAAGGACAGTAGATCAAATGGAGAGGAGTGAAATAGGTAGAGATAGAGAAAAATCTAGAAAAATTATAAAAGAAGTTATTAAGAAAGATCTCGAGTTTAACAACTTAGATAAAATCATACTCATGGATAGAAACATCATGACAAAATTTGATCTATATAGCCGACCTCACTTAATACGATAAAATTTGATTGTTGTTGTATTTAGAATATTTGATCGTCTCATATTATTTACTATTTTAAAATATCAATGAAATATTAATTATTTTCTTTTGCTTCCGTGCTTTTTTTTATCTTAACTTTTGTTTGGGCTGTTTTAGTAAATTCCACTGCTGAGTATCGATACACAAAAAATCATATCAACGTGTATCAAACTTTTAGATATCAGAAGTTACAAGTGTATTTGTTGCAATTTTTGCAATTTTGGGAGTGAACATAAACTGCCATCACAAGAATGGTAGGGACTATTTTGAACAAGGCATAACAAATATTTTCCTTTACAAGTGAAAGAAGGGTACGCAATTGCATAATATCATTATATTACATGAAGAACAATCACGACAATGACAGAAGGAATTATGACAAATGCCTGAAAAACCTTATGAAGCCTTCTTTGACTTGTATCTTTTGGCAGCAACTATGTAGATAAACATATTTAAGAAGCTGAGTCCAGCTAAAAGCCAGAAAAAGTAATCGAGATGACCTTTGTTCAAGTTATCTGTAATCCATCCAGGATTTCCCCCTCGTGTAGTGAAGTAAACTACCACAGTGAGAATGAATGAACTCAAGTAATTCCCGAGCGAATTTGTCAGAAGTGACAGAGCACTGCATAAACTTCGCATAGCATCTGGAGATTGGTCATAGAAGAACTCAAGCTGCCCCACAAATGTGAATACTTCTGCTGCTCCCAATAAGAAATACTGAGGGATTTGCAAAAGTATAGTAAGGGGTACGGGGACAGCTTTATCAACAAGGTCAAGTTCTTTTGCAAGCTGCAGACGCTTAATCTCGACAATAGCAGCAGCTGACATGCACAGGACTGAAATAAAAAGACCAATTCCCATTCTTTGCAACTCTGAAAATCCCCTTTCTTTTCCAGTAAATTTCCTTGCTATGGGAATTATAAAACTGTCATAGACAGGGACCCAGAAAATAACACTAATTACATCAAAAGTTGAGAGGGAAGCTGGTGGTATTTTGAAAGAACCAATGCTAGTGTCCATCATAGTTCCTTGTTCCACAAACAATGTTGACATCTGGGCATAAACTGCAGAAAAAACTATGCCAGTAGCCCAAACTGGAAACATGCGGATCAAGATTTTTAATTCCTCCACCTGTGTGACAGTGCAAAGTCTCCACAGGTTAGAATAGTCACCACTTTTCCTCTCATCATCAGAGACTACAGCTGCTCTGTCAAGACACCTTCATTAAAACAAAGGGAAGTGAAAAAGTTCAGTTAACGAGTGTGAGGAATCTTCTAAAGCAAGTAAGCATACTTAAACAAGTATCCATAACAGATCAAATTATTATTAGGACAAAAACTAAATATTATAAATTTAGCAAAGGACTTCTCAACCTACTAAAGACTTTGTAAAACAAACTTGTTTACATGCAGTCTATCCTACAGAACTATCCATGAAATTAACATTCTTTCAAATAGGAAAAAGAGAAGCAAGAAAACAATGAGCCTTCCATTAGCCTACTCAAAAGAGAATAACTTACAACAATCTAATATTTTCTCATCCGTCTTGAAAAATAATTATATATAGCAAGTTCATCCTGCGATGATATCTATATTCGACAAGTAAAGCACCTAAAGTCATTTTTTACAATCCAGATAGGTAAATTATGTGAAAAGTTGAGCGATGAATGAAATATCTAAAATGTTCAACATAAATGTCTAATCATGATTAGTTAAGCAGCAAAATTAGGGGACACGATAGCTTGATAAGCAACCAGTATTCAGGAGTAAATCATAGATCAAGTGACACTGTTGCCATCTAAAGGTTCTTATCCCATCCAGGGTTCCCTCACGACATTTTAAAACAGTATGTTGCTGGTATTAGCCAAAAAAACCAAAGATTGTGATAGTTTAGTTAATGAAAATCTCGCATAAAAAATGGGGAAATATCCACACCTATTGAACTTTTGGATAAGAATGTGTAAAACCAAATTGCATATTCTCTCTAAGCAGTATCCCAAGTTTGATGATTGTGACAAATGTGGTGTTTGATGATGGGATGGCAGCATATCGGTACCAACCATTGAGAGTTATAGAGAAGAAAAAAAGAGATGCAAGAAGGGGTATAAAAAGGGTGTCATTGCTCAATAGTGTCATAAGGAAATCATCTGTGAGAGTGCATGGCCAGATAATGTTTGGCAATTTGCTATGAACTCCAAACACTAGAGAAAGTAAGGTGATATTATTATTAGTTATCCAATCCTCTCCGGAAAGGAGATAGATGTCAGATGAGAGAGAATGATGGTTAAGAGAGATATAGAGAAAGTTACCATAGTTATAAAAACCTACATGTAGCTAATCTTGGTTCAATCCTATCGAGCCTTGTCAGATGGGACAGACAAGGCTTTGACCGGGCAATGGGACCGTTAAGCTTTGTTTGGGAGTTTGGAGGGGAAAGGAGGGGAGGGTTTCAAAAAAGGGAAGGATAGGGTGAAAAGAATAGAAGGATTTTGGTTGGGAGGGTTTTGTTTTTAGTCATAACATAAATTCCCCTTAATTTGGGGGAACTAAAAAATTGTATTGGAGGAGGGGTTTGGAGGGTTTTGGGGCTTAGACAAATTGTTCAAATACAATTTATGTTCTTATAGTATTCCAAAAATTAAAAAAATGTTAATGATAAACACTCTTTTATCATTCTAAACATAATCTTTTTTTATAAAAAATCTTACAGATTTCTCTATAGTTTAAAAAAAAAATCATTTTTCAAAGCCCTCCCCTCCAAACTCTCATTTTTCAAAGCCCTCCCTTCCCTTCCCTTCCCCTCCCCTCCAATCTCAAACAAGGCCTTAGTAAACTTTGATAGTAAACTTCGAATTTGGCAGGAAGGTGGGTTGCACTTTAACAAGAATATAAGGAATAAGTTATTATTCATTGAACATGCTCCCTTGTTTTTTGACAGTGACCAAAGCTGAGAAATGAGAACATTACAACAGTAAACTCAAAGTAAGGGAACAATCACCTTAGTTCATCGCTATGCTGTAGTTTCCGGCTTCCTTCGATTGCAGAGCTCTTGTCTGGTGTCTCATACAGGAGACTACTATCCTCAGGGACAGCAAGATTCCGTTTCCGAAAAGATGCAGCCACAACCTGGCACATTCTTGTAAGAGGACTTCCCCCTGGTTTTTGAAACCTATATAGGGGTGTGCCTAAAAAGAAGCTTCCAATAGCTAATCCCATAAATAAAGCAGGAATGCCAAATCCAAGACCCCAGCCTGTATTATCTTGAATCCACACAATAAAACTGCTTGATATAAGGGCTCCTATGTTGATAGAAAAGTAAAACCAGTTGAAAAATGATCCCTTCTTAACCCTTTCTCGTGAATCAGTATCATCAAACTGATCTGCCCCAAAAGAGGACACGCATGGTTTAATACCACCAGTCCCGAGCGCAATCAGATAGAGACCAATGAAGAACACAGCATATTGTGCAGGAGTAGCAGGAGGGCATACAGCACCCAGACATTCAGCAGGCTTCAATGTTGGAATAGATGCAGAAAGTGTCAATGTGCACATTCCCTGCACGAGACAGACATATGTTACTGGCTAAAACATCTAATGACAATTGAATGTAAAGTATGTAGATGAAAACGATGCACGAAAAAACCAACTGGTGAGAATACTGTTATAAAACATGCTGATACAGACACCTGCTGTCCCTAATATTAACTAAAACTTTTCAAATGTGAGAATGAATTTGAGTTTTATATAATCAAGGCTCAAGTGGATTCCATCAAAAGAATTGTTATTTCCATGATAAGAAACTTTAAGATAGAGTAGATGCAGTGCAGTGGAAGGAAGAAATTTTGGATTATAGTATGCTCAGAACTGGTTTTTGGATTCTCCCTTTTCCATATTACTTCAGCAGTGTAATATTTGTTTTTCTTCCATCCTTCATTTTCTAATCAATTACTATAAAATGTATAAAAGAATTTAACTCCGCATATAAACAATATTTAGAAATAGTTTGATGACATCCTATCACTATCAGATATTACATTATGCAGAAAACTATATAATGCATATTTCTTGACTCTGCCCATAATTCTCAGGCAAGATGGAACCTAGGCATATTGTAAGCATTTATTTTTCTTCAGCTCTACAAGAAATGACACAGGACATATCCAGCAGTATATCATAGGAGAGATGCGTGTAGAGAACTATTTGAATAGAAGAATTAAAATATTTTGGTTTGTAATTACAATGAAATAAATCATGGAGAAAATGGCAATAGTCCAGTATCGTCCCCAGTAAGAATCTGCTAAAACTGCTCCAATGAGAGGTGTAAGGTAACAAGTGCCTTGCCAAGTGGTAACGTTTCTTGCCGCAGAGACATTTCCTTCATGTAGCTTGCGAGTAAGATAGGTAACAAGATTTGTTGCAATGCCATAGTATGCCAAACGTTCACAGCACTCATTACCTGTGTTTCATATCATGTAAAAGTTCAAAAAAAAAAAAGACTAAGAAAAGTTCAATTTTGTAAAAATAATTATTTGTTACATAAGTCGTAACTCGTAAGTGAAATGAAAAGGCTTACCTAGAATAAATGGGCAAGCTTTCCAATTGCCAGTATTCTTCTTAAGCACAGGCCTCCCTTTAAAGTCGACTGAGCCATCTCCTGTGTATAGCTTACTCTCTTCATCCTTCAGATAAAAAATAGCAAATAGTTCATTATAGAGCAAAACGCCACTTCTTCTAAATGGTTTAAACTCAGAAAAGTCAAAAAAAAAGACACCAACTATAGGAAACATATTGCTATTCACAATTTGAATCTCAAATATCAACTTTTGACATTTAACTATTAAGAGTAAGGGAAAAGGGGAAAACACGTATCAGACAATTAAGTAAAAAGTATATTTCAACATCAAAGTACTGTAGTTAAATACTTCATTAATTTCTAAATTTGGCTGTGAGTGATATTCTTTTCACCAAATCAAGCAACAGTCTTAAGCACACAAAAAACAAAGCAAAAATATTTAAATATATCTATTATCATGTCTAACTTGGACATACAAGATACAAGACAGAAAACAGCTCATATGAGAGCATTAAACAAGGAAATAATGATCAACATCAAGTGAACAAGAGAAAAATAAACAACGGAATTACGACTCTGACTAGTTTGAGTTGCAACTGAAATGACCTAATAATAATTGTATGGAAATCAAGTAGATTGGTCAAAAGCACTTAGAGCATTTTATTGTATTAACTAGTACAAGAAGGCTCAGCGGCACTGCTCTAAAGTCAACATCAACAAACAACAACAATCAAGTCTTATCTCACTAAGTGTCGTCGACTACATGGATTGCTCCATGATAATGTATTATCCAATTCGTTAATCTCGAAAAAAAATTTAATAGTTACTCTTTACAACAAAACATACCATTCTTCTCTCTACAGACCCAACACACACTCTAATATTGTCATTTCTAATCTTTTTTCGTCTAGTCTTACCACAAATTCAACGCAACATCATCGTCTCATCTTTAAAATCAACAATGAATGAATTTGTCTAGGGTATTTCCATGTGGGTGGTCACTAATTCGAATCCTGTGGAAACCAATCCACCTAAGCATGAGTGAGTCAGTGAATCGTGGTACAAACAAACCCTAGCAACACTAATCTTCAAAGAAGGGAACTCGAGACTAGTACAATTAAAATTTAACAATCACGAATGAATAGATTACAAAATTTGATAAAACCTAATCAAAGTCAAAAGGATCTTGAATGCAATATCTAGGGAAAGAGAGGAACCTGAATAAGAGCTTCTTCCAAACGCGAAGAATCGTCCTCTACGGAACCCATAGCTCTGATATCTCGTTACTGACTTCAAAATCCTCTTTCGGTTTCTGCTTCTATATTGAGGGAGGTTGCAATTTATTTATTTATGGATAATAAAAATAAATAAGATTGAATAATAAAATAAATTAATCGTTGGAATGCTCAACACAAGTTCGCCGCAATTACTTTTCGTCTTTTTGTTTGGTGTTGATTGCTTGAGAAGAAGCAACCAACAACAGCATTGCGTTGCGTGAGAGAAAAAAAAAGAGATGCAAGTTGAATTTAATGAATAAATATTGGAATAACGTCTAGGTACCCTGCAGTCAGGGAAATCCTATGGTCACACAGTCACAAGTTGTAGGCCATTGGATTAAACTTTAAAGGCTCGGATTAATTATCGACATAAACACACTAACTTAAAAGTTTAATTGAATGGTTGGGATCTGTTCTGTGGTCACTATTTGACTGCAGGGAATCATTTCTGTCTGAATCCATTTCTCTGACGTTCTTTGAAATACATCTATAGCACTGTGATCGTGTGCAGTTGTTAATATTGTAACTATAAAATGCCAACGATCTCAACCGTGAAATAAATGCGTTTTTTAACAGTTGATTGTGATGATCTAGATTAGTTAAGGAACAGCCATTGGATCCATCTGAATGATGATGTACTTGTTTGTTCAGTTGCAGCGGATCTCCTTCCTAGGAAAACCAATTTTCTAAAATGGCCTCTTGCTTAACAGAACCGAACGAATTTTCGTTCTTTGTGTTTGTGTTTTCACCGCAACATTTCCCGGACAATTTTATCTATGGGTTTTCCTAACTTGAATTTTAAGGTAAAAAAGTTTTGAATTTTTTTTAATGTATCCTGTTTTTTATTATAAGTGGTTTTTGATTTTTCACGTATTAAAAATGTAATAATTATGATATGAAAAAGATAAATTATGAAAGATTTTACAATATTATTCTTTATTAATTTTATTGAAAAAAATAAATTGACATAAGTGAAATGAGAGAATAATAAATATTTAAGGATATAATAAGAAAAATAACATTAATATTCACGGGTATTATAAAACGACTTATATTGTTATACAAAATATTTTTTCAAATTGACTTATAATAAAAATCGGAGATAGTACTACTTAAATACCACGCAAAAATATTAAAATGTTTCTTAAATTTCTGATATACATCTTCGGACGTCTTTTGTAATGATAAATTATTTGGAATTACATTTCCATAATATTTTAAAAGTTATACATCATGCATAATTCTAAAAGGCTTCACACGCATATTTTATCGAAGATACATATTCATTTATTTTACGGAAATACATCTTCGTAACCTACTAGAATGTTGCATGTTATATTTTGTTTATATTTATTGATATGAAGATTATGAATGTTATTTAACTCAATAAGTGACGCGATCTAAATCATACAATCGATATGGAAAAAGTGACGTATATAAATCCAAATGATCCAAAAATGTCATATATAAATAAAATTGAAATATACGATAAAGTATAATGAAGTGGAAATAAAATACAATTCATAATGAATCTAAAGTACAACTACTATATACTACTGCATTACTGCGTATGTCAGACTACATTTTCTCTACCTCCTTCACTATCAATCCTCATGTTCTCTGACGGTGTCTCTCGTACATCAATGTCACTCGTACCTCCGTCATGATAGCATTTAAGACATGTCTCACATCATACTCATCGGGGAAAATACCTTTGTCAATGCTCATATGCGCAATCTCCACAATGCAACGACGTCTAGGCAAGACATCATTAGCATGATCTAACTGTATTTGCTCCTCCTCTAGTATCTCCCGATGAGCTGGCCTCGGTGGATCTCTTGGAGCATCATACACCATATACGGATGTGGCACCTTAAAGAACCACTTGATGTACCCGTCCACGTAGCTTCAGTTGCTCTTAGCTATGTTACTATGTGCCTCCTCTAGTACCAGATGACTCTCATAACCATCAAACATAGCATCCATCTGTCTACATATCAAAGAGAGGGAGCAGAGACAATAGGGTGTATGAGAATGGTCTGAGTGTAGCCGAACTGCCACATGACGTGCTTAGGAAGTTGATGAGCAGTGAGACAGGATTTGCAAGCCAACCATCCCAAGTATAACACTATATCGTCAAATGGTCGCGTCTCACGATGATTGACATAGTTGTTGAAGTGCATGTGCTCGGCTACCAAGTGGTCAAGATACATTCTGAATGACTATGTCGTCTGGTTCCCTCTGAGTGGGACAAATGCAGTAGCACGCGGCATATCCTCATTATATGTCAGTACACTCGCCCGATCGAAGATGCGTGAGAAGTGTTGGAGGATCAAAGCCTAAAAAGATTAGAACACACAAATCATCAGTAATCGCGTTGCAAAGATGAAATAAAAATGACACAGAAAGATTAAAAGACCAATAATATTATCGTCAGTAGTGTGAAATTGCCTTTGACCTACTTCGTCTTCCACATACAACTCTCTGATAACTTCGAATACAAGTAGACAAAATAAGTAGTCTCCAGTTATACTCATGGATCCGCTCAGAGTCCTCGAAATACCGTAGATAGATGACATCTATACAAGTGGCACTCTTGTCCATAAAAATTACAATACCAATCAAATATAGTTGATATACTCTCATAACATACGCTATATGCAACCACATATTACCTTGTTGGTTTTGACTATGACAAAAACTTCGACGCCATTCTTTTATCAAATGCAGCTGCCATAATATGTGTTGAATCTTCGAGTCTAAACATTGTCAATAAGGGTTTTGCAAGGTCCTCGTCCTTAATATCAACATATATAAACATTATCTTTGACTTGAAAGTTCCCAGTACTTTCTGAAGTCATCAATATTTGCAAAGACAAAAACCCGGTGCTTGATTAGGCCGAAGTAGACCCCAACAGAATTCTTTTCGGTCACTCTTGTAACTAATGGAAGTTTGTTGAAGCGAAAAACTTGACTATTCTATCCGACGTGAAAGCTCTATCATATGCGGTGTACCTCTATCACGAATGGAAGGTGAAGCATGCTGTCTGTGTATTCCTCCATCCTCTTCATTTATTAATTGTTGAATAACATAGTCAAATAATGTAAATAGGCGACGACAACGCTCTGGCCATGTTTTTTTGCAAACGTTTTGTAGCACATCTTTCATTAGACCGTACCTTACTCATTGAAACGCAACACTTTATCATATCTTCATATAACTCAGTTGAACGAAGTATTTCTGGTGCATCCGGACAATGTTCTAGGACTAAAAGAGCATATTCACAACACCTTACACAAAGTACTGCATTGCAATCATTTTAGCACAATCGCCTATAAGGGGCAGAACATGGGGAAATTTGCAGTTGCGCATCATTATCTTTATGCAGTTATCTGCAGACTCTGCAGTTACGAGCACAGTAATCACAACCAGCTTGAAAAGAACTGGTATAAACATTTCAATATAAGCTTCAAATCGCCCAAAAGTTCCTTTAACAGAAAGCACAATAAATGGCAAGCGTGCTTTACAATGCTAGATCTTCTGTTGAATTTGTTTACTCCCTGATAGAGAGGAGTTCAAAACTCCGCAGAGGGTCATCACTGTTGCCTCTAGTAGATTCTGATCATGTGTAGTTTTGCAGAGGATCGTTGAGGGGGAAGTCTTTTTCCTGTTGCATTAATAGCCTCACTTTTTGAAGATGAAGCTTTTTTATTATGTACCAGCCGTTTCAATTTATAATAGGAGGCTTGTTCAAAAATAATGTACAGGCAACGTTGCTAATAATATTAATTCTAAATTCCTTATTCATCTTGATTTTTCATGCTATAGTTAACCGTAGAAATTAGGAAGATTTGTTTTATTTATTTTTTCCATATTAAAATTTAATTAAAACAAAGCAAATTTAATATTTGAAATATAAATTCAAATATCAAAAATATAAGTTTAATTAATTTTTGATATAAGATGGTAACGACCGTAAAAATGCAAAAATGCAATGTAAATGAACTTTGGAGCAAAAGCACATGACTTAGCAATAAAAGTAAATTGAGTCAAACTTTGACTTTTTGACTTTTATTCCAAAATATGGTGATGAATGATAATGATACAGAGGAATTGTAAACAAAGAATTAACTATAAATAATCAATTCTTGGATTATTTATCCATCCATATCTCTGAATGATGTAATGAAATGAATGATGGGATGCATGATTAAATGGAAAGCTCATGTCATGCAAATAAAAAAATCAGGATAAATTTTAGGATATGACAGCATAAAATAGCCTTAGCCTAAGATTGAACTATGGATGATGCTTTGAGGTTTAAAGAGTCTGAGTGTGAGACGAGGCAAATGATGATATCTTCATAGTTGATGTTATGCAAGAAAGGGTGATGAGTCATTTGAAAAATAAAAGGGAAGATTGTGCATTAACTTTTAGAAAGGGCCCATTGACCATCAAAAATGAACTCAGCAACTTTGGAGTGCACAAAGATATATTGACTTTGAAGATACTCCATATTGGTTTCAAGGATAAGTAATAGGCCACACCAAGTGTCCTGCCAAAAACTAATAGAAGTTCCTCTCCCTAGAGACCAATAGGAGTGATTCTTGATGGTGTTGTATTCATATTTGATGCCAACCCAAAGAGTTGAAAACATATGATATTGATTATTCCATAAGAATTGAAAATGTTTCCTTAATTGTTGCCAAAGACTCCTAACTTGTGAACATATCCAAATTGTAAACCTAATCCACTATGGACCAAGGCATGCACATTTTGTTCTAAGCAATTATTACTAGTTTCTTTTTATTCACTACTACACTCCAAATGAAGTTTATAGCAGCTCTCTCAATATATTTTAGTAAAGCAACACGCCAGAAATAAATGATAATGGTGTAAGTAACCATACTTTGAATGGTGGATTTTGCAAGTAATGATATGCCAACCATTGAGAGAATAGAGTCCTTCCAAGCATCCATTTCGAAAATGATTTTCTCTGCAATATATTGCATATAAGATGACTTAACTCTACCCGTGAAAAAATAGAACTCCAATGTAAATGAAAGGCATGGAGCCCATAGAGAAACATGTCAAGTGAAAGATGTGGAGAAGCGTAGCAGAAGGTGTAGAACTTGAATAGATAGATGATTTGATTGTGTTTACTATGTGACCTGATGCAAGGGAATACTTGTTGAAAAGATTGACGAAGGCCCGAATGTTGGATATCTTCCCCTTAAAGGAAATTAAAATTTCATCTACATATATGACATGTGAAGGAATGTATGTGCCTTTTCTACTTTTGATAAGCTTTAGGGAGTCATCCACAACTAGCTTAGCAATGCTTCTAATTAAAACTTCTTCTACAAGAAAAAACAAAATAGGAGATAATGAATCTCCTTGCCTAACTTCCCTTGTTCAGTTAAAGAAGTCATGTTGAACACCATTTATGGAGAAGATAGAAAGGTTGAGGCTAGGATGTATTGTATCCATTGGCAAAAGGTGGTGTTAAAACTAATTTTTTTAGAACATGAAGAAGAAACTTCCAACTTATGGTATCAAGAGCCTTAGTTATGTCCACTTTAAGGGTCAGGATGTCACCAAAAGCTTTGTTATCAAGATGGTTATGGCTTAATAATGTAGGTGCATGTCCTAATATATTCAGAGGGGGAACCCCAATACGGTAATTTTTTTCTTGTCTTATCACTTTCATTTTTTATTTACTTTCGATTATTAAGTCTTCTTCATGATTTCACCTCGCTGGATCAAATTTCAAAATAATTTGTTTTTAGCATGCATAAACCATTGGTTTGGTTTAAACTTGATAATTGTGTTTTTAAATCAATTGTGTGAGTCAGTGGAATAAAAGTCATATATGTTATTAATTCAAGTTAGGTGGAAAGAAAAATCTCGGTCTTTGAAAATTATGAAAAACTGAGATTTTGTGTGTTTGATTTGAATCAAGCACATATTCTGATTCGAATCACTTTGGACAAAGGCAGACCAGAAATTTTCAAACAATTTGATTCAAATCAAATTTTACACATGATTCCGATTAGCCAATTCTGGGTCACCTCTGCTAGAATTGATTTGAATCAGATTTTACACCCGATTCGAATCAGACAATTTTTTCACATTTTCAGTTGGCTCAGCTTGATTGATTTGAATCAGAGTTAAAACTTGATTCAAATCATGGGGTCTTTGATTCGAATCATACTTTGATGAATCTGTTTCAATATTGTTGGGCAATATGTTGATTTGACTCTGCATGAATTCTTTGATCTATAATTCTATTCAATTGTTACTTGTTCGTAATGCTTTTTATGTGAGATACTCTTTTAATTTGATTTTGGGCACATAGAGAATACTAACCATAAGTCTATGTGTTGGATCCAAGGCAATTGTCATGCTTACGCTGGTTAACTAGGGATCGAAAATCCCGAGTAGTGGCTAGTGAATTAACGCTCTGTTGCATCACCTAGTTCTGCTTACGCTGGTGGACTATGGATATGAAGCTTCGAGTAGTGATTAGTGAACTATATCGCAAGGGATTGGTTATAGTGGTTTTACTAATTCGTCGTGGGATTATAGTGATAAGATTATTCATGTAAGGCATCAAACATCAACAATAGAGAAATAGGAGATTATAAACACAACTTGGCCAGTTTAGTGGATTTTTAAAACACTTTATTTTATTTTCGCATTCAAAACTCGAAATGTAACACCCTTCTAAAATACCCCAAATATTTAATTAAAATAACACATATCAATCAGAGTAATTATGCACCAAGGGTGTCACACAACACTTAACAACATAATAACTGTCATGCTCATTATTTAATCAAATTAACATTTTTGCACAATTCGCAGCGGATATGAATCAACTCAACCATTCCACAAACATATAACGTATTACATGAAAAATGGTTCAACAACCGACAATAAACAATTAAAACATCCCGTCCCGATGTTATATCTATCAGAGCATGACCCACTACGGTGACTACACTAGACTCCAAGCACTAGCTTCTACTCAACTCATTGCTCGTTACCTGAAAAATAATTGTAAGGGTGAGTTCCTCAATCGATGTAACAAACATTATAAATTATCATGTTATGTTAAGTAATTTAACTCATTAATCACCCAATATCAGCACAACTCATATACATACTCAAGATCAATACCACTGATACACATACAACAAACCAACAGAATGCAACTCTAATGAGACTCGACTCGTCATGCATGTGGTACCATTCGGAGTAAAACTCCCAACTTAAAATCATTGCCATTTTAGTGGGCATCAAGGCATAAGCCTTCAACTTTCAACTTAAAATTTTGCCAATCCAGGCCAACGTGGTGTGAGCAAAGCTCCGACTTAATGCATATGAATGTACATGGCATACACGACTTTAAACTGTCAACAACATAATAATAATCTCAACACAACAACGTTTTCAACAAAAATCAACTTATAATCAACTTTGGCTCATCAAGCCTCCAACTCAGTATTTTCAACAACTTTAACACAACTGATTCACATATTTGGATCAACATTTCATAACATAAACCCAACAAAATTATTCCTCACAATCAACTAAAATAGGCCAATCACCAATTACGTTCACAACATTAAAATACCAATTTTTCTAATTTCCAACAGTGTTAACCGGTTAACGCCCTGGGTTAACCGGTTAACGCAGGACAAAAATACATTTTCTGGCAAAACGCAACAGTGTTAACCGGTTAACGCCCTGGGTTAACCGGTTAACGCAGGCAAAACAGCACATTTTCACAAATTATAACAGTGTTAACCGGTTAACACCCTGGGTTAACCGGTTAACGCAGACAAAACAGCAGTTCCTGCGCTAACACAAGGCAGAATGCAGAGTTTCCGCATTTTCCGCCGTTGGAGGACTTCCGGACCTCCGATTCAATTTCCGTAAAAAGCTACACGTTCGGGGAAACACGACTCACACAATTACGGACTCAATTACAGCTTAAACTCAGTTTATTCATCACAATCTTTCAGCATTCAACAATCCCAATTAGGGTCAATTCAACGGTTTCTCACTACCCATGACATGTTAATCTATAATACCCATTAAGCGACGATAAACCCCCCCTTACCTGAGATAATCCGGCAATCTCTAAGCTTCAAGCTTTTCCGTTCTTCAACCTCTGCTTTTTCTCCACTTTTCGCCTTTCAGCCGCTTCTCTGTTTCACGTGAACACTCTTTTCCAAAAATGAATGACCCTTTTTCTCTTATTCCAACTTATATATTTTCCACTAATTATTATTCCAAATAATAATAATAATAATAATAATCCAATAATTCAATTTATTTAATTAAATTATTAAATATATTATTAACTTAATTAAATAATCCTCTTATTTAATTCGGGGTGTTACAACTCTCCCCTACTAAAAGAGTTTTCGTCCTCGAAAACATACCTCAAGCAAATAACTCTGGATAAGACTCCTTCATCCGACTCTCAAGTTCCCATGTCATGCTTTCGCCCGCAGCTCCCAACCAAACGACTTTAACCAACCCAATCTCTTTTCCTCGAAGAGTCTTTGTTTCACGATCTTCAACTCGCACAGGCTTTGTCTCTACTGTTAAATTATCTCGCACTTGCACATCATCCATACTAACCACATGAGACGGATCTGAGATATACTTCCGAAGCTGCGACACATGGAATACATCATGCAAATTCGAAAGATTAGGTGGTAACGCCATCCGATAAGCAACTCTTCCAACCCATTCTAAGATTTGATACGGACCAATGAAGCGAGGAGTGAGCTTTTTAGACTTCAAAGCCCTCCCAACTCCGGTCACAGGCGTGACTCTCAAAAACACATGGTCACCAGCTTGAAATTCTAAATCCTTCTTCCGCTTGTCATGGTAACTCTTCTGCCTACTCTGAGAAGCTTTCATCTTCTCCCGGATAAACTTCACTTTCTCGGTAGTTTCTCGAACTAACTCTGGTCCAAGTACTACACTCTCACCAGATTCGTGCCAACACAACGGAGTTCTACATCTACGACCATATAATGCTTCAAAAGGCGCCATTCCGATACTAGAATGGTAACTATTATTGTATGTGAACTCGATCAATGGAAGATAAGTGTCCCACGAACCTCCTTGTTCAAGAACACAAGCCCTCAGTAAATCTTCCAATGACTGAATAGTTCTCTCAGTTTGGCCATCAGTTTGAGGATGATATGCCGAACTCAACCTCAACTTAGATCCCAACGAATCTTGCAGACTTTTCCAAAATCCCGATGTAAACCTCGGATCTCTGTCCGACACAATACACAGAGGAACACCATGCAACTTTACAACTACTCGGATGTAAATCTCTGCCAACTTCGCAATTGGGTAAGTGATGTTAATAGGTATGAAGTGAGCCGACTTCGTGAGCCTATCAACGATCACCCAAATCGAATCATGCCCTCGTAAGGTAGCAGGCAGCCCCGTTACAAAGTCCATAGAAATGCTATCCCATTTCCATTCTGGAACGTCCAACGGTTGCATCAACCCAGCAGGCTTCTGATGCTCAATCTTCGACTTCTGACAAGTTAAGCACGCATACACAAAACGAGCCACCTCTTCTTTCATTCCGGGCCACCAAAATAATTTCTTTAAATCCTGATACATTTTAGTAGCTCCTGGATGAATACTCAAGCTTCTTCTATGGCCCTCCTCTAGAATACTTCTCTTCAAAATTGCGTCGTCAGGAATACAAATTCTTTCCCTTAATTTCAACACACCTCTCGCATCAACCGTAAAGTCACTTTTCTCCGATTGACCACAACGATTAAGGATATCTACTAATTTCACATCCAATTTCTGTGCCTCTCGGATACTATCCATAAAATCATTATTAATCTTTAGCATTCCTAGCATCACACTCTGCGGTGTTACTTCGCAAACCAAACTCATATCCCGAAATTGCTCAATTAATTCCAACTCCTTAATCATCATTGCTGACACATGCAAGGTCTTTCTACTTAAAGCATCGGCCACAACATTTGCTTTTCCTGGATGATAATTCAAACCGAAATCATAATCCTTAAGCAATTCGAACCACCTACGTTGTCTCATGTTCAGCTCTTTCTGATCAAATAGATACTTTAAACTTTTATGATCGCTGAAAACTTCGAATCTGGAACCATAAAGGTAATGCCTCCAAAGTTTTAGCGCAAACACTACAGTAGCAAGTTCAAGGTCATGCGTAGGATAGTTCTTTTCATGAATTCTCAACTGTCGCGACGCATAAGCAATTACTTTATTATTTTGCATGAGCACACCTCCCAAACCCATCAACGAAGCATCACAGTAAATTATAAACGGTTCCCCCGGATTTGGCAAAGTCAGAACCGGCGCCGACGTCAATCTCCTCTTTAATTCATTAAAACTCTCTTCGCACTGAACATCCCACACGAAAGCTTTACCTTTGCAAGTTAATTTAGTCAACGGAAGTGCTAACTTAGAAAATCCTTCAATAAATCTTCTATAATATCCAGCTAATCCCAAAAAGCTTCTAATCTCGGTAACCGACTTAGGAGTTTCCCATTGCAATACAGCTTCTACCTTGGAAGGATCTACAGCAATACCCTTTCCTGAAATTACATGGCCGAGAAAACTGACTTCTCTTAACCAAAACTCACACTTGGACAACTTCGCATACAATTTCTTATCTTTCAAAACCTCCAATACTAATCTCAAATGTTCCTGGTGCTCTCCTTCGGACTTAGAGTAAATCAAAATATCATCAATAAATACTACCACAAAATGATCCAGATAAGTATGGAAAATACGATTCATGTATTCCATAAATACTCCCGGCGCATTAGTCACACCGAAAGGCATCACAGAATACTCATAATGTCCATACCGAGTTCTGAACGCTGTCTTCTGGATGTCTTCATCTTTCACTCTGATCTGATGATAGCCCGATCTCAAATCAATTTTACTGAACACACAAGCACCCACTAATTGGTCCATCAAATCATCTATCCTCGGTAGTGGATACTTATTCTTGATCGTTACTTTATTCAATTGTCTATAATCAATACAAAGCCTCATACTACCCTCTTTCTTCTTTACTAGCAACACTGGAGCTCCCCACGGCGACACACTTGGTCTTATAAACTTCTTCTCAAGTAAGTCTTCCAATTGCTTCTTTAATTCATACAATTCAGATGCCGACATTCTATACGGTGCCATCGAAACAGGCCTAGTACCAGGTACCAGATCAATAGTAAATTCAACTTCCCTCTCTGGCGGCACACTAGGAATTTCATCAGGAAAAACTTCAGGGAATTCTTTCACCACTAACAGTTCCTCTATCTTAGCTTTACTTTCAACCGACAACGTCGCCATCAAAGAAAACATCTGAGCTCCCTCTTTCATCAATTTTCGCAATTCTCTGAAAGGTAATAAGTCAACTCCTTCCTCCTCAGGAGTGGAAAACCTCACCGACTTATGATGACAATTTATATGAACATAATTATACTCTAACCAGTTCATACCAAGAATTACATCCATCCCATCCAACTGCAAACATACTAAATCAACATAGAAATCTTTATCGAAGATCGACAAAGGACATTTTAAACATACCAAAGAAGTAGTTACTGATCCCTTAGCTGGGGTCTCAACAATCAATTCACCATCCAAAGCGGACAATTTTAAACCCAGTCTTCGAGCACAGTTAGCAGAAATAAAACAGTGGGTAGCACCGGTATCAATAATAGTAATTAAAGGAGTACCATATATGTAACATGTACCTCGGATAAGTCTGTCCTCACAAGAGGTTTGAGTTCCGGTCAATGCGAACACCTTCCCAGTCTGAGATTTCTTTGGCTTCTGACACTGACTTCCAATATGCCCTTCTTCGCCACAATTAAAACAAATCATTTCCTTGTGCTTGCAATCAGCCATTGCATGACCAGTCTTACCACAACGAAAACATCTCTTTACTTCAGCAGTGCATACATTACTCTTATGACCAGCCTGACCACATTTGAAGCAAACTATACCAGCAGGAGCACCTCCCCTACTAGTCCTCTGAGCCGGAGCAGCTCCTTGTTTCCCTTTTCCCACTGGGGCATCATACGGCTTGCCACGATTTTGATGTTGCTTGCCCTTGCGGTCACTGACAATCTTGTAATGAGCATTATTGTCTTCTTCAAATATCCTGCAGCTATCAACCAATTCAGTAAAAATGCGTATCTTCTGATACCCAACAGCTTTCTTAATTTCAGAGCGCAGTCCATTTTCAAACTTGATGCACTTTGAAAATTCAGCACCAGCACCAGTGTAATGAGGATAAAATTTGGACAACTCCACAAATCTCGCAGCATAATCAGTGACAGACATGTTTCCTTGCTTCAGCTCAAGGAACTCAATTTCCTTCTTACCACGGACATCTTCCGGATAATACTTTCTCATGAATTCCCTACGGAATACATCCCAAGTAATGACTTCACCTGCCACGGTCAACCGCTCGTGAGTCTCTAGCCACCAGTCATCAGCTTCGACTGCTAGCATGTGAGTACCATACCGAACCTTCTGAGCTGGAGTGCAATCCATAACACGGAAGATTCTCTCAATCTCTTTCAACCATCCCAAGGCTGCATCTGGATCATGCTTCCCTTTAAACACCGGCGGATTCTCTCTCTGAAAAGTCGCCAAGCTACGTGATCCAGCATCACCACCAGCATTTGGCAAGTTCTGCACAGCTTGTGCCATCGCTTGCATTGCGGCAGCCATTGCAGCGTCATTCCTTCCAGCCATTTCAACTTATCACTACAACACAACTTAAAAGTTAGACTAGTAACAATTACACAATTGTTAGACAGTAACGACACGACAACTGGCCGGACAGACCGACCTGCTCTGATACCACTAATGTAACACCCTTCTAAAATACCCCAAATATTTAATTAAAATAACACATATCAATCAGAGTAATTATGCACCAAGGGTGTCACACAACACTTAACAACATAATAACTGTCATGCTCATTATTTAATCAAATTAACATTTTTGCACAATTCGCAGCGGATATGAATCAACTCAACCATTCCACAAACATATAACGTATTACATGAAAAATGGTTCAACAACCGACAATAAACAATTAAAACATCCCGTCCCGATGTTACATCTATCAGAGCATGACCCACTACGGTGACTACACTAGACTCCAAGCACTAGCTTCTACTCAACTCATTGCTCGTTACCTGAAAAATAATTGTAAGGGTGAGTTCCTCAATCGATGTAACAAACATTATAAATTATCATGTTATGTTAAGTAATTTAACTCATTAATCACCCAATATCAGCACAACTCATATACATACTCAAGATCAATACCACTGATACACATACAACAAACCAACAGAATGCAACTCTAATGAGACTCGACTCGTCATGCATGTGGTACCATTCGGAGTAAAACTCCCAACTTAAAATCATTGCCATTTTAGTGGGCATCAAGGCATAAGCCTTCAACTTTCAACTTAAAATTTTGCCAATCCAGGCCAACGTGGTGTGAGCAAAGCTCCGACTTAATGCATATGAATGTACATGGCATACACGACTTTAAACTGTCAACAACATAATAATAATCTCAACACAACAACGTTTTCAACAAAAATCAACTTATAATCAACTTTGGCTCATCAAGCCTCCAACTCAGTATTTTC
Source organism: Lathyrus oleraceus (assembly GCF_024323335.1). NCBI lineage: Eukaryota > Viridiplantae > Streptophyta > Magnoliopsida > Fabales > Fabaceae > Lathyrus > Lathyrus oleraceus. The sequence goes on from NC_066585.1 coordinate 150,029,139, forward strand.
AACAACTTTAACACAACTGATTCACATATTTGGATCAACATTTCATAACATAAACCCAACAAAATTATTCCTCACAATCAACTAAAATAGGCCAATCACCAATTACGTTCACAACATTAAAATACCAATTTTTCTAATTTCCAACAGTGTTAACCGGTTAACGCCCTGGGTTAACCGGTTAACGCAGGACAAAAATACATTTTCTGGCAAAACGCAACAGTGTTAACCGGTTAACGCCCTGGGTTAACCGGTTAACGCAGGCAAAACAGCACATTTTCACAAATTATAACAGTGTTAACCGGTTAACACCCTGGGTTAACCGGTTAACGCAGACAAAACAGCAGTTCCTGCGCTAACACAAGGCAGAATGCAGAGTTTCCGCATTTTCCGCCGTTGGAGGACTTCCGGACCTCCGATTCAATTTCCGTAAAAAGCTACACGTTCGGGGAAACACGACTCACACAATTACGGACTCAATTACAGCTTAAACTCAGTTTATTCATCACAATCTTTCAGCATTCAACAATCCCAATTAGGGTCAATTCAACGGTTTCTCACTACCCATGACATGTTAATCTATAATACCCATTAAGCGACGATAAACCCCCCCTTACCTGAGATAATCCGGCAATCTCTAAGCTTCAAGCTTTTCCGTTCTTCAACCTCTGCTTTTTCTCCACTTTTCGCCTTTCAGCCGCTTCTCTGTTTCACGTGAACACTCTTTTCCAAAAATGAATGACCCTTTTTCTCTTATTCCAACTTATATATTTTCCACTAATTATTATTCCAAATAATAATAATAATAATAATAATAATCCAATAATTCAATTTATTTAATTAAATTATTAAATATATTATTAACTTAATTAAATAATCCTCTTATTTAATTCGGGGTGTTACACGAAACACCCATAATTTAGTATTTTCTATTCATTGCACAACATTGTCTTGTTAAATAATCGTTTTTGTGGATTCTGTCTTTTTTACTACTGCGATATTATTGGTACATTTGCCTAGAAATCATCAAAGAGGCAAGAAACTCATACGGAATCTTCATTTTTCAAAGAAAATACAATTTGGATATCCTTCAAGAAACATGATTGTTTAGAACTAAATTGGCCTCTACACTGTAAGTTTAAGGAGTGCCTTAGAGGGGGGGGGGGGGGGGGGCGGGTGAATGAGGCACTTAGACGATTTTCCGAATTTTTTACGGTTTATTGATTTTTACTTTCTTGAGATGCTTATGTGATGAAAAACGGTAAAGTGCGGAAAGTAAAGAACACCACGATGTATAGTGGTTCCCCTCACAGGTCGAGAATACTCCACTCCCCTTTCAACACAAAAGAGAATTCACTATAATGTTAGATTCTTAGACAAGACACCTTAAGGACTTTCTATCTAATTCTAACACACCAAGAACAATCCTCTTGGATTTACAATGTTTTAAGTCCAATCGAGACTCAAATTCTCACAAAAGGACCTCTTGCATCCACACACCGGATATCAAGGATAAAACCTTACAAACTTATTCTTAACAATCCTATAAATAAGTTGTAATCAAGAGATACAATTCTGAATTTTTGTAGAAGATGAAATAGTTGAAAATTTGAAGTATATCAATTTATCAATTGATCTTCTCCTTTGTAACACTTAATTCTACAATAATTATACAAGTGTTCTTTGTATGGAATGAAACTATGATGCTTAAAAAAAGGTTTATGCAAGGTTTCACTCTTAAGAAAATTTGGAATAACACTTAAAAAATGTTTGAAAGAATATGAGTAATTGATTTGAAATTTTTGCAAGGAGGTGAATTTGAAATCTGAAAAAATGATGTATATATGTTGTCTAAACACCTCCTCAAATGGATGCAATTACCCAAAGGATGCCATGGTTCATGGTAAAGAAAATAGAAAAGTTTCCATGAAGAGATGCACTGATTTTTGCATCTGGTTCAGTGGTAATCGATTACCTTAATATGGGTAATCGGTTACTTGCCTCCAACGTGTAAAAATATTTAAATTTTTCACAGAGTAATCGATTACCTTAAAATGGATAATCGATTACTTCATCCCAGATTTGAAAAATAGCTTAAACAATGAAGTGTTATGATTTCTTTGATGCATAAAATTACTTCCAGTGATTATGGCATGAATGAGACATGTTTTGAACACTTGTATAATCATCTAGAGGTCAAGTGTTATACCTATTCATTTGAAATACGAATCTTCATGAGTTTCATCGAGACTTGATCATTTAGTTGAAAACTTCCTTCATGAGCTTGAATCTTGATCAATCCTTTTTATTAATCAATCTTAGACTTGTAGAGAAGTTTGTCGTCATCAAAACATTTGAGAAGTCATGTCTTCACAATCTCCCCCTTTTTGATGATGACAACCCAAAAAAATTGAAAGTTCGATCCAAGCATGTTTCTCTAGCAAATGCTCCCCCTTAATTTATGATTTAAGGAGTCTTTTGAAATCTGCATTTTGTTAGAGAGAAACAGAAAACAAAGAAATAACACAATAACAATCTCTTATCCCCATTTGTCATTAACAAAAAGGGTGAAATAAGTAACAATATGCAAACACCATACACCAAGCACCACATAACACAAGAATGAAACAAAAGATAATACAAATATAATATAAACCAAACTTAGTATGGAATGGAAAGAGAGAGATATAGAGTACCAATGCTGAAGTGATTGACTTAAGCAAAAAAAAACACTTCAGACCAAAAGTACTCTTTGTCATACCCCGATTTTGGCCCTGAATTTTTTTCATTTTTATTTGGCGCTTGGCCTAAAGTTCATTTGCATACATTCATGACCAAAGGCAACCGACCATTCCCATTTGCTCAAAAATGGCTTTTTTTCATCCCCACTTGCCATCACCAGCCTCATCAACATATACTCCAAGTGCACCCTCATCGGTTATGCTCTTAAAGTCTTCAACTACCCTACCCATCATGACAAAAATGTTTTTGCTTACAATTCAATCATTGCTGGATTCGTTTCAAATCGGCTTCCACAATACGGAGTTGGTCTTTATAAGCAAATGCGCCATCTGGGTATTGTTGTTCCTAATAAATTCACGTTCCCGTGTGTGATCCGAGCTTGTGGTAGTTCTGCAGAGGTTTTGGAGGTTAAGAAGATTCATGGATTGTTGTTTAAACCCGGGTTGGAGTTGGATTGTTTTTGTTGGAAGTGCCTTGTGGATGTTTAGGAGGATGGGGGAGAATGGGATGATTCCTTGTAAATATGCAGTTACTGGTGTTTTGTCTATATATTCTGTGATAGGAGATTTTGACAATGGACGAGTTGTTCATGGGTTTGTTACAAAAATTGGTTATGGCTCTAGTGTTGTTGTTTCGAATGCACTGATTGATATGTATGCAAAATGCGGAAATATGAGAGATGCTCGGATGGTTTTTGATATTATGACAGAGAAAGATTTAGCCTCATGGAACATCATGATCATGGGTTATGGAATGCATGGTTATGGTGATGAGGCATTAGACATATTTTCTCGTATGTGTCAAGCTCAATTGGTACCAAACGAAAACAGTTTTGTTGGATTGCTATCTGCATGCAGCCATGCTGGCATGGTGAAGGAATGGCATATAGAGATGTTGTTACTTGGAACTCAACAATTACAGCTACAAAAATTAAGGATTATAATAGGCATCTAATTACAAACAACCATAAATTACAAATTTGAGGCACTAAAGCTAATCACCGGCATTTTAAAACTTTCCGCTGGCATATCAACAGAGCATATGATACCGTCAAAAGTGACGGAATACGGTTCAAATGGAAGAACCGTTCCTTCCTTCTTTCCATGGTTGGACTATGCAACAAAATATCCTCTTTCTGAACTCTTTAAAGCAAGACCACCTTTATGGAACACGGCGTTGCAAAGCGAGTCTTTTGATGATGACGAGCTTGAACACTTTGAAGATGTTATAAAAGAGACTGATAAAGAACCTGTAACCGTATCAGATAAAAGGGAAGAACCTGTAACCGTATCAGATAAAAGCGATGAACCTGTAATTGCATCTGATAAAAAAAGGGGATGAAATTGTACCTACTGTTATTAACTCGTCATCAGTCGTAGCTACTGTTGGAGACATCGCATGGAAAGATGCCAAATACGGTCAGATATGGGAGTATCTCCGGGATGAAATTGAGTTAACTCAGAGATTTGCGAGCCTTGATTTCAAGTTGAAATTTGTGGAGCACAACATCCGATTTCTACAAGAAATTCTTCAAAACAGGAAATCCGATTTCCTAGAGTGGCTCATTATTACATTGATTGGTGCTGAAATTCTGCTGTCTCTATATGACATTGTTCAGCGGTCTGCAATGAGTCTTTAGCAGCAATTGGTGCAACAAAGTAAAACCCACCTGCCAAAGAACAAATCAGCAGAGGATAAGAGATATCAAAGAACAATTATAGCAAAACACGCATCATAATAGAAAAATAGAAAGCGAGAGAAACAGAATAGTAATGATGGTGTTGATAAACAAGAAGGCAATTATGAAGTTAGCTTTGATGTTTTCTGTTGGGCTTCACCGCAACTGTCGTTGATGCTCGTTTCGACTCAGATTTCTTCATCATTCAACTGCTCTCCAATAGGTGTTGGCATGTTCCCAAATTCCAAGTTGATTAGTCATGAAGGATGCCAAAGCTGGATTTCCACCACGCCAACACGCCAACACGCCACCTCCGCCGCTATAAGGGGAGCTGGGTGATCCATTGAAATACGAGTTATTAGGGGATGTTGTACCTGTTATCAAAAGACAAGGAAATGATGAGCAGTAGGCAGAGTTTTGCCTCTTGATAATAAGACGCAAATAATTGGATGCTATGCTCAAACCAACTTGGTCATGAATCCAATGTACAAGGGCTTGAAACAACTGCAACATGAATTCATCCTCAAAACCTGCAAAACAATCAACATCATGACAGAAAAACCAACCTTCATCTTATTTTTTTCATGACAGGAAGACAAAATCCAACTTATGCCACTGGACTCCTCTTGGCACGTCGGATTCTCAAGACACTTGAGATGGATGAAGAGTATGAGGGAAATGTTGAGGCTACTGGAGAGGACTATTCTGTGGAGCCAGCTGATTCCAGGAGGCCATTCCGTGCTCTCCTTGATGTTGGTCTTGTTAAGACCACAACTGGAAACCGTGTCTTTGGTGCTCTGAAGGGTGCACTGGATGGTGGTTCGGATATTCCTCACAGTGATAAGAGGTTTGCTGGTTTTGATAAGGAAAAGCAGGAGCTTGATGCTGAGGTTCACCGCAAATATATCTTTGGTGGACATGTTTTTGCCTATATGAAGATTTGGATTGAAGACGAACCAGAGAAATATCAGACTCATTTCAGTGAGTATATTAAATAGGGAATCGAAGCTGATGGACTTGAAGAGCTTTACAAGAAGGTTCATGCTGCCATCCGTGCAGACCCGACCATTAAGAAATCTGAGAAGAAGCCTCCAACACAGCACAAGAGATATAATCTGAAGAAGCTTTTACCCCAAAGTTTCACTGCAGTAAAAAACATAGCCATTAGTCAAAGCTGTAGAATTTCAGAAAAATTCCCAAATTGGCATTAAGACAAAATAGAGGGAGAAAGCATGAGTTCAGATTACCGTTCCGAAATCCAAGCATCCAAAAGGCCAATGCAAACTGAGTTCACAGAAAGGATGTTGGCAAATACCTGTTTTACTCCACCATACCAAACTGAAAACCCTAAAGCTGTAGACATAAATAGAGAGGGAGAGAATCAGAAGAAGGGAGGACGAAAAATTGAGGAGGCAACCACAAACGAAAAAACCCTAAAATCGGCCAAACAAAAACCTAACTTTCGGGAGCAAAGCCTGATTTTGTTGACGGAATGAAGAACCTAGCAAAGAGAGGAAGATCAAACTCACCGTCACCACCGAAGGTGAGCCGTCTTATTCAATTCTCTTCTAGGAACCATGGTTTTTTTTGTGTTTAGGTTGAGAGCGGGAGACGCGAGGTTGAGAGCGAAGGAGAGATGCGTTTGAGCGGCTGTGAGAGAGGGTTTGTTAGCGAGAGAGATTGAGAGAAGTGAGGTTAAGAGGAAGCGAGGGAGAGAACGAGGACGATGAAGCATTGAAACCATCTGTTACCGTTGTTTCCAATTTCTTTCTTTTATTTATTTTTTAACAGAATAAACATTGAAACCATTAAAAGTTACGTTTAAACTTCCTAGGTTTTATTTAATAATGTTTTCATTTAGTAATGTATATTAACATATTAATGTTTATCTCAATCCATTAGCTCTAGAACCCAACAGCCAGGCGGCTGGGTTTAATTTCCTGTTTTTTTTTTTTTGGTAGTCCAACAGACTATTTTTTATCTTAGTTTTTATTTTTAATTCTAATTTTTAATCTATCTTGGTTTACTTATCTGAATTAGCATTAATATAGCAATTTATCATGAATGGCCTAGTGGAAAGAGAGTACTATCATTGCCTTTAGTGGAGTGGGTTCAATACTTGGGGACAACAATCCTTGTGTTTATATTTGTGTCATGCTTATCATTTCACTTAATATTTGTGTCATGCTTATCATTTCACTTAATTTCTTTTTCTATATATTATCTTGCTATTCCATTTTATTTTATTTATTTCATTTTATTTTTATTTATTCGATTAGTCGATTTTTGTGTGTTAACTAATTTAGTTAGGTTAGTACCATATCCATACTTTTATACGTATAAATAATCATACTCAAATTTCAGTCGATTTTAAAATCAATTTCAACTTTCCTCAATTTCAAAATACATTCCAAAAATAAATGTGAATCATTTCAAGATCATTTCACAAATCAAACATAATATTCAAACCCTTTAATAAAGCGTGAAGAAAAAGATTATCCTGGAGGGAATATCCAATTATAATCCCGAATATTAGGCTCAAGCTGTAAGAGTTTGCAAGCCGTTAATATTCGTCTTCTCTTTAACACTCCAATATTCAAATCGTTTTCTAAATAAAATGTGAAGAAAAAGATTATCCTGGAGGCAATATCCAGTTATAATCCCGAATATTAGGCTCAAGCTGTAAGAGCTTGCAAGCCGTTAATATTCGTCTTCTCTTTAACACTCCAATATTGCAAGCCGTTAATATTCGTCTTCTCTTTAACACTCCAATATTCAAATCATTTTCTAAATAAAACGTGAAGAAAAAGATTATCCTGGAGGGAATATCCAGTTATAATCCCGAATATTAGGCTCAAGCTGTAAGAGCTTGCAAGCCGTTAATATTCGTCTTCTCTTTAACACTCTAATATTCAAGTCGTTTTCTAAATAAAGCGTGAAGAAAAAGATTATCCTGGAGGGAATATCCAGTTATAATCCCGAATATTAGGCTCAAGCTGTAAGAGCTTGCAAGCCATAAATATTCGTCTTCCTTCCAAAACATTCGTAAATATTCGAATCATTTTCTTAGCAATATTGGAAAGAAACAGACTGCCTGGGTGGAATGTCCAGACGTAGTCCCGAGTACTAGACCCAAACTGTAAGAGCTTGCAAGTCATAAGTGCTCGTCTTTCAGACTCCAAAATACTTAATTCATATCTTAACCTCTTTCAATAAAGTTGGAAATGGAACATGGTGTATACCATGCACTCCTGAGACTAGGATTCGAGATGTATATCTCGCTCATCCAAGTTCTCGCCATCACTCAAAATACATTCAACCAATCAAACTCTTTTCTTGCCGCCGTGTGATTAATCAAAAACCTTTTTCATAAGTGAAAGATATATTGTCTTAAGGTGATGCAAAACAATATTTCGGCCACGATTGTTGAGTCGAGATAAGTGACGCTTTTCCGAATGTAGATTTATAAATCCGTTCGATGTGTGGTATGCGTCCACTCCTCATCTGTTTTGGGTAAAACAATGTTTTCGTCGATTAATACAATATAGCTTTCGCTAAAGTCGACCAACAAACAAACATTTTTCTACCCAGAACTACGTAAGCCTTGATTTCTCTTTTGAGATACGTAGGAGCAGGATTTTTAAATCTTGTCAGGCCCACTAATAAAAAACTTAGGTTTAGTCCTTCGTCAAAAATCCAAAAACATTCTCTTCTCATCCTTCCTTTCTTTCCCACCTAATAATTCGAAAAGCCTAACATTTCAATTAACACTAACGCACACAACTAACCTAATGGTTCCCGTTGAGTACAACGGACGTGAGGGGTGCTAATACCTTCCTCTTGCGTAACCGACTCCCGAACCCTGATATTGGTTGCGATGACCATATCTTATCCTTTCTTTTAGGGGTTTTATCAATATTTCCCCTTTCCTTTTTAGGAATAAATAAAGTTCGGTGGCGACTCTGTTCAGTCCATCATTGTGAGCGTGCGATCGCGCTTCGCTTTGAAGTCGTATCCCCATTTTTTCGAGGTGCGACAGATGGCGACTCTGTTGGGGACGACAAATCCCTAAGTGAGTCAAGCCTAGTTAGGTCGTTTGTGTGCCTTTGTTTGTTTACCTATGTGGCTTTTCTTTATTGTTTTTACTATCTCTATTGTCATATTGATATGAACCTATTGTATTGGTTCGATTATGGTTTGGTACTTGGATACTCTGATTGCAAACCTTGTGGGAAAGACTTTTTACCCGAGTCTCGAGTAAAAACATAAGATAGGACGAGGTTGAGTAGTGCGGGTCCGCGAGATGTATTTCTCGTTGGGTCGGTACGAGAACCTTACTTAGAGTAGATTCTTGAGAGGATGTTGTCGCTCGGCTAGTAAGTTGTCGTAAGCTTCGATATTTTCTTTAGGATCCATGACTCTGAGAACCATTTGTAGAACCTTAGTTCTTTGTCCAACTAGGGAAGATGGTTGCGTAGTATGGGTCTGCGAGATGAATTTCTCGTTGGATCGATGCGAGAACCTCACTTAGAGTAGATTCTTTAGATGGAGTTGATGGCCGGCAAGTAAGTTGCCGCAGGTAGCAAACAGTCTAATGGATCCATGACTTTAGGAACTTTAAAAAAAAAAACTTAAATCATACCTGGTGAGAACCATGTTCTATATAAAGCAATCAGACTTATCCATGCCTTAAGCCTATTGAACCTATACAAAAAAAAATGCATTGCATCCATTCATATACCGTTGCATATGCATTCGTCATCATGCATTTCATATCATTTCTCGAAAATACCAAAACAACTCATCTATCCTTTGTCCATGATAAGCAAAGTGATTCCTGACACACGTTTAGAACAAAGAACCATGTCTCAAGAGATGATGGACGAGCTAAGGAAAAGTCAAAAGCATTGAAGGAGGAACTCAATCTTTTGAAGAGCCAAATGGGATGGGTCGTGGAAACCCTGCAAGCCTTATTGAGGAAAGAGGGTTATCCTATACCCATTGCTACAACAGAGGGAACTACTACCCCACATCCATCTGGTGTTACCCCAAGTCAAGGGAAATTCTATATGGAAGCTCCTCATCTACCAGCATAGGGCCCTCCCTCAAGACGTCGTCATCAACATCCTTTGGTTATTCCTCCTCAAAATCACCGAAGTGGGGTTCAGAACAAAAATCAGAATCAGAACAAGAGGAACAAAAATCACGATGACCCAATTCCGGTGCCATATAGCAAGCTCTACCCACAGCTGATCCAGAATGCTTTGGTGACCCCTCGAGCTCTCACACCTACGTCACCATACCTGCCATGGTACAATCCAAATGCAACATGTGAATTCCATAAAGGAGCATTGGGACATGACCTGGATTCTTGCTTAGCGCCGAAAGCCTTGGTACGAGAGTTGATTAACAAAAAGAGCTTAATCTTTGAAGAAGATCACCCGAAGGTCAAGTGCGAATACCATACTGGAATAGTGGGGCACTCCATCGAGGAATGCAAGAGTTTTAAGCTCAAGCTGCAAAGATTGATTGACATAAGGTCACCAACACTCAAAGAGGAAGGCTCAGGTACATATGCCTTGGTTTTGGGGCCAGGTAATGAGAAAGGGAAAGGACCCTTGAAACCCCTCAAGGTTTTGTTCCACAAGGAAGATGTCAGGGATGTGGCTAATGAGCTATCATTGTTTCCTGGTAAGAGCATTGAGATACCGCCTTGGATTTCCAATGTCACGACCCATACCAATGAAAGAAAAGGAGAAGTGAAAGGAGGAAGCTTGGTGGTAAATGTTAACCTATCAGCCGAATAAGGGCGAAGATCTCAAAGGGTGTCCCCCGAAGTTAATGGATCAAATTTGAAGAAGTTATTCCCTGAAGCTGGCAATTATTTGTTTGTTTCAGCATTCTTTTTGTAGTTTCCTTGCATGTTGATTGTTAATTACTTTTAAGCATTGTTGTTTTCTTTGAATTGGTAAGATTAATGAAATGTTTATGCATCTTTTGAATTAATCCATTCGTATTCACTTGTTTCTCATTTATGTTAAAAACAAAAATACTCCTCTCAATCACTTTTGTTTATCAAACCGTTGTGTTAACAAAGATTGGAAGGAGGATGATGAAAACGAAACACCTGAAATTATTGTGGTATGCTTTTGAGTAAAACCTTGTCGATGATGTAAGGCATTGTTTCAAATCCCCAAACACTGAAGAGATAAGGAGTTAATCCCTAGTCAACCACTTTGAGCCTAGAAGTTGGTGCCTATTTTGGATCTAAAACCCTTAATCTTAACATGGGGCAGGGTAGTTATGTTCAAATAGTTTGATCATGCGTTCGATTTTTCAAAAAAAAATCGTCCATATGTACACCCTCCAATTAGGTTCAACCACATGTCATCCTTCGCGCACATGTTGAAGCGTCGAAGAAGTTGAGAAAAGCTAAAATTAGTATTGGTTGATCCTCATACACCAATAATGTGGCAGTCAAAACGTAAAAAAAAAAAAGATTGAAAAAAGTCCGCTAAGTCAAACCCCACGAAATGACTTAGGCAAAAGTTAGGGCATCCCAATGGACCAAAAGCTTCAAAAAGCGGTCCAGGCAAAATTAGGGATAAAATAAATCAATCAAAAGAGGTCATTAAATCCTCGACAAAAACAAAATAAGGTGACTGCCATTTCAAGAAAATTCGTCTTGAACCCTCATCACACCTTCAAACCATCTTGGAAGTCGGATGCGTGTATCGAATTAACTGAACGTAGGATCTGGAGATCATGAAGAAGAAGGGGTGAGTAAAAATAAATTTTGAGCCTTATATCCTTTTGTTTCAAAAAACCGTGAACGAGACCATGTTACAACCCTTAAAAGACCTAATTGAGGCAGGGTTTATTTTGAAAGCATACTATAACAAGGTTGTGTTAACTTGACTCCAAACGATTTTTGTTAATCATTTGATGGCACCTGTAACAGTCCATTTTTTTAAGTATTTAATTATTATACTATTATTATTATTATTTTAATTTAATTATGTGGAGTGTTAATTAATTAATTGGTGTATTAATTCCTTATCTAGTGGATATGAGAAATAATTAAATAATTGAATTGATTAATTAACTTGGTTGCATAGTGAGTGGTTAATTATTAAATTTAAATAGAGGTATTTAAATATTAGGTATTATTGGGCCTAGTGATTAAATTAGATGATTTAAGCCCAACTAGAATACTATTATAAATAGTAAGAGTGAAGGAAGTGAGAATTAGAATTCACTTGAGCACTGAAGGCAATAGAGAAAGAGGAGAGGAAAAGCGAGAGGAGTCAAGGTTTCCATCAAATTGACAAGGTAAGGGGGGGGGGGGGGGGGGAAATCCTTATTATTATGGGTTAGTATAATTAGGTCAATGGGTAGGAACATGATTTAGGTTGAAATCCTTAATTGGCATGGTTTTGGAATTATTGGGTCTTGATAAATACTCTTGAATTGTGATGATTAAATTATGTAAAAACTGTGAATGAATATATAATTTGATGAGTTATAATTTTCCGAACATGTAGCTTTTTACGGAATCGAAATCGGAGGTCCGGAAGTCCTCCAACGATGAAAAATACGGGGAAATCTGCATTATGTTTTCGCATTAGCGCAGGAACAACTTTCTGTTTTGCGTCAACCGGTTAACCCAGGGTGTTAACCGGTTAACACTGTTACGATTTATGAAAAATTGCATTCTGTCTTGCGTTAACCGGTTAACCCAGGGCGTTAACCGGTTAACACTGTTATAAATTGCCAAGAAGCGCATTCTGTTTTGCGTTAACCGGTTAACCCAGGGCGTTAACCGGTTAACACTGTTATAATACTGAAAAAAATTGATATTTAATTGTTGTGTGCGTTTTGGAATGAAATCGATGTGTACCTATTTGATGGTTGGCATATATTGGTGAATAAAATATTGTATGAATATGTATGTATACCATTATTGAATTGTGAATGATTTATGGTAATAGATGTGTATATGTAATCATGAATGATGTGTGGTGATGAATGTGTATATGTACCAATTGTGAGTCATGGTGATATGTGGAATGTTAAGACGGTATAGATGGTCTTAATTGCATATGTGTTGGTATGTGTGCATTCATTCATAGCATGGTTGACTTCATTGTGGAAGTGGTGAAACTGTGGGTTCACATGAGCAGACGCTGATTCTTACTTGGAATCAGGCATAGTATTAAGCGGTGATCCTTCATTGGAAACAGACGTAGCAGACGTTAATCCTTAATTGGGATTAGGCGTAGTATTAAGCGGTGATCCTTCATTGGAAACAGATGCAGAGCTTTGGTCTTGTCTGGATCGGAAGCGTGGCTTGGATTCTAGATATTGAATCGGAAAGCGGTGAAACTTTGAGTTCACATTGAGGTACCACATGCATGGAGTCACATTGTCTTGCATTGAGTCGTCTATAGTTATGTGATCATTGAATGCATATATTGATGTGAATGCGATGTACGTTTGAAATATGTGAGATGATTGTTGATTAATACTATTGACGTGATTATACCAAGTGTGATGAATTCTTAAATTGTGTTTTAATTCATTGTGCCTTATTATGCTATTTCATAATGATTTTGGAATTCTCACCCTTTCTGTTTGAATGTTACCTTTACATGGGTATCGTGCAGATACTACAGAGTAGTATTGCTGGAGTAGGTGGACGGTAGCTCGCTCAAGATTAGCTGGAGAGTTTCTGTATTTAGTTTGAAATTAGGTAATGAGTCAATGCTCTGGTCATGTAACACTGGGTAGATTAGTGGTATTGAACTCGTATCTTATTTTGATATGCTTTATGTTATTAATTGTTTATTTTATTTGAAGTGATTATTGGGAGATGATCATGGTATGGGACATGAATCATTTTATGAAATACATGAGTATTCTTTATTTTCCGCTGCGAACGCATATTGCTTGAATATTCATGATGAGTGGAATGTGTTATTTTGAATGACCAGGTGTATTGTTGGTTTTTGAAAGTTTTAAGTTTCGAAAACGTCGATGTGATGCCCTTTTCTTTATATGCGTGCTTATTTACTCTGATTATATGTTAAATAATTTGGGGTAGAAGAAGGGGTGTTACATTAGTGGTATCAGAGCATGGTCGACCAGTTGGTCAATAGTAGTAGGTTTTCCGTAGTATTTGATTTGTGTATCTGACACGATCGATACTGTTTGTTTGATGTTACGGGTTATTCAGGACAATGATTGCAGGCAGGAATGACGATGCCATTGCTGAGGCGCTGAGGATGCTGGCGGAATCCATGGGTCAGATCCATCAAGCGAATGCCCATCAAGCGAATGCGCATGCCGGTAACCAAAAGAGAGATGATGATGAGTTCCGTGCTTTGGGGAGTTTCCAGCGGAACAATCCTCCTATCTTTGAGGGTGAGCATGCACATGAGAAAGCTCAAGCTTGGCTGGAAGCAATTGAGAAGATCTTCAGAGTCATGAACTGTACGGATGCTCAGAAAGTGCAGTTTGGTACCCATATGCTTGAGAAGGAAGCTGAAGATTGGTGGAATAACACTCTTCAGAGGTTCGAAGAAGACAACATTGAAGTTACTTGGACTCTTTTCCGTGATACCTTCTTGGAGAACTATTGCCCAGAAGATTGTCGTGGGAAGAAAGAGGTGGAGTTCCTTGAATTGAAGCAAGGAAATGGTACCGTTGCTGATTATGCTGCTAGATTTCAGGAGCTTATCAAGTATTGTCCTCATTACAATACTGTTAATGCTGAGAGATCTAAATGTTTGAAGTTTGTGAATGGCTTGAGACATAATATCAAGAAGGCCATTGGTTACCAACAGATTACTCGTTTTACAGAATTGGTTAACAAGAGCCGGATTTATGACGAGGATAGTAGGGAGAGTGCTTCTGTCTACAAGAGTCTGAAGGGGAAAAACCAAGATCGGGGAAAACCATATGATGACAAGAGGAGACAATCTAGTGTTGGCAAGAAGCCAAGTGGGGGAGTATCTTCTATTCCACTTAAGTGCTTCAAATGTGGTGTGGAAGGCCATCGTGCTACAGAGTGAAGTAGAGATTCTGGGAAGTGTTTCAATTATGGCAGGACGGGTCACAGAGCAAACCAGTGTAGGGCGAACGTAACTTGTTTCAATTGTGGGGAGAAAGGTCACATTAGTTCGCAATGTGATAAACCGAAGAAGGAGCAAGTGAAGGGAAAGGTGTTTGCATTGTCTGGTGCGGAGACCACTACCGATGATAGACTAATCCAAGGTACGTGCTTTATTAATGGTACACCTTTGATTGCCATTATTGATACCGGTGCAACACATTCTTTCATTTCTTTGGATTGTGCTAAGAGGCTGAATCTCATATTATCTGATATGCGTAGAAGTATGATTATTGATACACCTGCTATGGGTTCTGTTTCTACTTCCTATGTGTGTTTGAATTGTCCGTTGAGTATATTTGGTAGGAATTTTGGAATTGATTTAGTTTGTCTTCCGTTAGAGCAACTCGACGTGATTTTGGGTATGAATTGGTTAAAAGTTAATTAGGTGTATATCAACTGTTTCGAGAAAACGGTTATTTTTCCTGAGGTTGATGCTAAGGAAGATTGGTGTATGTCTGCTAAGCAAGTTGATGAATCGGTGCAAAATGGTGCCGAGTTGTTTATGTTGTTGGCAACTTTGGGTATTCGGGAGAAGAGGACGATCGAAGAACTGCCAATAGTTTGTGAATTTGCTGAGGTATTTCCGGAAGATATAAGTGATTTACCGCCGGAACGTGAGGTTGAGTTTTCGATTGATTTAGTTCCTGGAACTAGTCCTGTATCGACGACTCCCTATCGAATGTCCGCTTCTGAGTTGAAAGAGTTGAAGAGTCAACTTGAAGACTTACTCGAGAAGAAGTTTATTCGTCCTAGTGTGTCATCGTGGGGTGCACCTGTGCTATTGGTCAAGAAGAAAGAAGGTTCTATGAGATTATGTGTTGATTATAGACAATTGAATAAAGTGACGATTAAGAACAAGTATCCACTTCCAAGGATTGACGATCTGATGGATCAGCTGGTTGGAGCTTGTGTGTTTAGCAAAATTGATTTGAGGTCTGGGTATCATCAGATTCGTGTAAAGGCTGAGGATATTCAGAAGACTGCTTTTAGGACAAGGTACGGTCACTACGAGTACTCCGTGATGCCGTTTGGGGTGACGAATGCACCTGGTGTATTTATGGAGTATATGAATAGAATCTTTCATGATTATCTGGATAAGTTTGTAGTTGTGTTCATCGATGATATATTGATTTATTCTAAGGACGAAGAGGATCATGCAGAGCATTTGAAGGTTGTGTTATCGATGTTGAAAGAGAGGAAGTTGTTTGCTAAACTCTCTAAATGTGAATTTTGGTTGAGTGAAGTAAGTTTTCTTGGACATGTGATTTCGAGCGGTGGGATTTCTGTGGATCCTACGAAGATCGAAGCTGTATCTCAGTGGGAAGCTCCTAAGTCTGTTGCTGAGATTCGAAGTTTCCTTGGTTTGGCTGGTTATTATAGGAAGTTCATTGAGGGATTTTCTAAGTTGTCGTTACCGTTGACGCAGTTGACTAGGAAGGGTCAAGCTTTCATTTGGACTTCGCAGTGTGAAGCGAATTTTCAAGATCTTAAGAGAAGATTGACTACGGCTCCTATTTTGATTTTACCGGATCCGTTAGAAACCTTCGTGGTGTATTGTGATGCTTCTTTGTTGGGTTTGGGAGGTGTTCTGATGCAAAAGGGGCAAGTGGTAGCTTATGCTTCAAGGCAACTCAAAGTTCATAAGAAGAATTACCCGACGCATGATTTAGAGTTGGCCGCCGTTGTGTTTGTGTTGAAGCTCTGGAGACATTACTTGTTTGGATCGAGGTTTGATGTGTTTAGTGATCACAAAAGTTTGAAGTACTTGTTCGATCAGAAAGAATTGAATATGAGGCAAAGGAGATGGTTGGAATTCTTGAAGGATTATGATTTTGGTTTGAATTATCATCTTGGGAAGGCGAATGTTGTAGCCGATGCATTGAGTAGGAAGTCATTGCATATGTCTATGTTGATGATGCGAGAGTTTGAATTGTTGGAGCAATTTAGGGATTTGAGTTTGGTTTGTGAAGCGACGTCTTCGTGTGTTAAGCTTGGGACGTTGAAGCTTACGTGTGACATTCTTGACGAGATTAGAGAAGGTCAGAGGTTAGATTTGAAGTTAGTCGATGTTATGACATTGATTAACCAAGGTAAAGGTGGTGACTTTCGGATTGATGAGAATGGTATCATGGGGTGTCGTGATCGAGTGTGTGTTCCGAATGGTATGGATTTGAGAAAGAGGATTCTTGAGGAAGGGCATAGAAGTGGCCTGAGTATTCATCCTGGTACTACTAAGATGTATAAAGACTTGAAGAAAATGTTTTGGTGGCAAGGTATGAAGAAGGATGTAGCGGAATTTGTGTATTCATGTTTGACTTGTCAAAAGTCAAAGATTGAACATCAAAAGTCGTCTGGTTTGATGCAATCGTTATCTATTCCCGAGTGGAAGTGGGATAGTATCTCTATGGATTTTGTTTCGGGCTTACCAAGAACATCGAGTAATTGTGAGGCGATTTGGGTCGTTGTGGACATGCTGACGAAGTGTGCTCATTTTATTCCAATGAGAATGGATTATTCGATGGAGAGACTTGCTAAGTTGTATATCAAGAGGATTGTGTGTTTGCATGGTATACTGTCGAGTATTGTTTCGGATAGAGATCCGAGGTTCACTTCGAGATTTTGGGAAGGTTTGCAAAGTGCTTTGGGGACGAAGTTGCATTTGAGTTCGGCATATCATCCGCAAACTGATGGTCAAACGGAGAGGACTATTCAGTCACTTGAAGATCTTTTGAGGTCTTGTGTTTTGGAACAAGGAGGAAATTGGGATAGTTTCTTGCCTTTAATCGAGTTTACATATAATAACAGTTTCCATTCGAGTATTGGAATGGCACCGTTTGAGGCCCTTTATGGCAGAAGGTGTAGAACTCCTTTATGTTGGTACGAATCGGGAGAGAGTGATGTGGTTGGACCCGAGTTGATTCAAGAGACTACAGATAAGATTAAGATGATTCAAGGGAAGATGAAGGCTTCTCAGAGTCGTCAAAAGAGTTATCATGATAAGAGGAGGAAAGCTCTTGAGTTTGAGAAAGACGAGCATGTGTTTCTTCGAGTTACGCCAATAACGGGTGTTGGTAGAGCTTTGAAGTCGCGTAAGTTGACGCCGCGTTTCATTGGTCCTTATCAGATTTCCGAGAGGATAGGTGAAGTGGCATATCGGATTGCATTACCACCATCACTTTCTAATCTTCATGATGTATTCCATGTGTCTCAATTGAGGAAGTACATTGCGGAACCATCGCATGTTGTTCCGTTAGAGGATGTGCAAGTACGGGATAATTTGACGGTTGATACATCACCTGTGCGGATTGAAGATCGAGAAGTGAAGAAGCTTCGTGGTAAGGAGATTGCTTTGGTAAAAGTGATATGGGGTGGAGTCGCCAATGGAAATATTACGTGGGAACTCGAGGATAAGATGAGGGAATCATATCCAGAGTTGTTTGTTTGAGGTAAATTTTCGAGGACGAAAATCTTTTAAGTGGGGGAGAGTTGTAACAGTCCATTTTTTTAAGTATTTAATTATTATACTATTATTATTATTATGTGGAGTGTTAATTAATTAATTGGTGTATTAATTCCTTATCTAGAGGATATGAGAAATAATTAAATAATTGAATTGATTAATTAACTTGGTTGCATAGTGAGTGGTTAATTATTAAATTTAAATAGAGGTATTTAAATATTAGGTATTATTGGGCCTAGTGATTAAATTAGATGATTTAAGCCCAACTAGAATACTATTATAAATAGTAAGAGTGAAGGAAGTGAGAATTAGAATTCACTTGAGCACTGAAGGCAATAGAGAAAGAGGAGAGGAAAAGCGAGAGGAGTCAAGGTTTCCATCAAATTGACAAGGTAAGGGGGGAAATCCTTATTATTATGGGTTAGTATAATTGGGTCAATGGGTAGGAACATGATTTAGGTTGAAATCCTTAATTGGCATGGTTTTGGAATTATTGGGTCTTGATAAATACTCTTGAATTGTGATGATTAAATTATGTAAAAACTGTGAATGAATATATAATTGGATGAGTTATAATTTTCTGAACGTGTAGCTTTTTACGGAATCGAAATCGGAGGTCCGAAAGTCCTCCAACGATGAAAAATGCGGGAAAATCTG
The DNA here is from genome assembly GCF_024323335.1 of Lathyrus oleraceus. NCBI lineage: Eukaryota > Viridiplantae > Streptophyta > Magnoliopsida > Fabales > Fabaceae > Lathyrus > Lathyrus oleraceus. The sequence continues at coordinate 150,047,847 of NC_066585.1, forward strand.
CATTCTGTTTTCGCGTTAGCGCAGGAACAACTTTCTGTTTTGCGTTAACCGGTTAACCCAGGGCGTTAACCGGTTAACACTGTTACGATTTATGAAAAATTGCATTCTGTCTTGCGTTAATCGGTTAACACTGTTATAAATTGCCAAGAAGCGCATTCTGTTTTGCGTTAACCGGTTAACGCAGGGCGTTAACCGGTTAACACTGTTATAATACTAAAAAAAAATTGATATTTAATTGTTGTGTGCGTTTTGGAATGAAATCGATGTGTACCTATTTGATGGTTGGCATATATTGGTGAATAAAATATTGTATGAATATGTATGTATACCATTATTGAATTGTGAATGATTTATGGTAATGGATGTCTATATGTAATCATGAATGATGTGTGGTGATGAATGTGTATATGTACCAATTGTGAGTCATGGTGATAGGTGGAATGTTAAGACGGTATAGATGGTCTTAATTGCATATGTGTTGGTATGTGTGCATTCATTCATAGCATGGTTGACTTCATTGTGGAAGTGGTGAAACTGTGGGTTCACATGAGCAGACGTTGATTCTTACTTGGAATCAGGCGTAGTATTAAGCGGTGATCCTTCATTGGAAATAGACGTAGCAGACGTTAATCCTTAATTGGGATTAGGCGTAGTATTAAGCGGTGATCCTTCATTGGAAATAGACGCAGGGCTTTGGTCTTGTCCGGATCGGAAGCGTGGCTTGGATTCTAGATATTGAATCGGAAAGCGGTGAAACTTTGAGTTCACATTGAGGTACCATATGCATGGAGTCACATTGTCTTGCATTGAGTCGTCTATAGTTATGTGATCATTGAATGCATGTATTGATGTGAATGCGATGTACGTTTGAAATATGTGAGATGATTGTTGATTAATACTATTGAAGTGATTATACCAAGTGTGATGAATTCTTAAATTGTGTTTTAATTCATTGTGCCTTATTATGCTATTTCATAATGATTTTGGAATTCTCACCCTTTCTGTTTGAATGTTACCTTTACATGGGTATCATGCAGATACTACAGAGTAGTATTGCTGGAGTAGGTGGACGGTAGCTCGCTTAAGATTAGCTGGAGAGTTTCTGTATTTAGTTTGAAATTAGGTAATGAGTCAATGCTCTGGTCATGTAACACTGGGTAGATTAGTGGTATTGAACTCGTATCTTATTTTGATATGCTTTATGTTATTAATTGTTTATTTTATTTGAAGTGATTATTGGGAGATGATCATGGTATGGGACATGAATCATTTTATGAAATACATGAGTATTCTTTATTTTCCGCTGCGAACGCATATTGCTTGAATATTCATGATGAGTGGAATGTGTTATTTTGAATGACCAGGTGTATTGTTGGTTTTTGAAAGTTTTAAGTTTCGAAAACGTCGATGTGACGCCCTTTTCTTTATATGCGTGCTTATTTACTCTGATTATATGTTAAATAATTTGGGGTAGAAGAAGGGGTGTTATAACACCAACTTGCATACTGTGAATGACTTGATCACCATTGTGTTCTTATCAACGACTCGTTCACTGTATTTCACCCGTTCATATCAATAAATTTTGATTTCAAATTTTGGCATAAGTATTGAATTAAAATTATCATTTTTGAATGAACAATCTTATTTGCGATTCAACACTTAGCATCAAAGAAATTCAATACACAGTTGAGGAACTTGATGGAGTGAAAGAAGTCTAGTCAGGGGCAAATCACTTTGAGCATCAGTTAATTCGAGTTAATCACCCTAACGGTCATCTAGCCAAGAGTAATCTGCTTCAAGAATCAGACCGGGGCAAGCCACCTCAGAGCTCAGTAAGTCCAATCACTCCAAGGTTCAGTTAGCCAAGAGTAATTTGCTTTAAGACTTAGACTGGGGCAAGCCACCTCAGAGCTCAATGAGTCCAACTATCCAAGGAAAGTCAATCAAGAGTCTACCATTCCAACATTTGGTTAGTCAAGTTCAGACCATTGCAAGTTTCAAACACTTGGGGCAAGCCATCTCGAGGTAGTTTCATGGCAAGTTGTTTTCAAACCCACTTTCAAGGTGAACATTTTCAAAGACCCAACAGACTGGGGCAAGATGAGCCACAGAGGGGCAGAACCTCTTTCTTCGTGCTTTCAAACTGCTCAAACAAATTCTGCCATACGTCAACAACTATTGAGTTTAAGACGAGTGCCCGAAAATTATGCTAGCACGATTCATTAATCCTCCAAAAGGATCCATCGGCTAAGCTGTGGCTATCAAACTGGATAGAATCCTCCTTTGACAACATCTATCATAAAATATTTGGTTGAGTTCTCGGTGTTAAGGAATCATGAGCTTCCATAAAAAGCCTTTACAAACTCCTAGTCTGCCCAGTGTCAACATTCTCATAATCATGATCATTCATATATCATGCATAAAAGGAAATTCAAATCATGCATAGCTGAAATGTACTTCGTGCTCATTTTGCATTGACCCAGGTCTTGTTATCGATCCTAGATCCTTTGACCTTTGATTCCAGTTTGTATTTGGTGCCCTTAAACCAACATCCGGTTGGTGACCCAGGTCTTGTCATATATGAACCTGTTGTTGAGCTTTATTCCACTTTCAGGTCATATATGAACCTGTTGTTCAATACTATTCAGGTCATATATGAACCTATCGTTGAGCCTTATTCCAGTGTCAGGTCATCTATGAACCTGTTCTGAAGAGTTTTTCCCTGTTGTTCAATACTATTCAGGTCATATATGAACCTGTTGTTGAGCCTTATTCCAGTGTCAGGTCATATATGAACCTGTTCTGAAGAGTTTTTTCCTGTTGTTCAATACTATTCAGGTCATATATGAACCTGTTGTTGAGCCTTATTCCAGTGTCAGGTCATATATGAACCTGTTCTGAAGAGTTTTTCCCTGTTGTTCAATACTATTCAGGTCATATATGAACCTATTGTTGAGCCTTATTCCAGTGTCAGGTCATATATAAACCTGTTCTGAAGAGTTTTTCCCTGTTGTTCAATACTATTCAGGTCATACATGAACATGTCATTGAGCCTTATTCCAGTGCCAGGTCATATATGAACCTGTTCTGAAGAGTTTTTCCCTGTTGTCCAATACTATTCAGGTCATATATGAACCTGTCGTTGAGCCTTATTCCAGTGTTAGGTCATATATGAACCTGTTCTAAAGAGTTTTTTCCTGTTGATTCAATACTATTCAGGTCATATATGAACCTGTTGTTGAGCTTTATTCCAGTGTCAGGTCAGATATGAACCTGTCCTGAAGAGTCTTTCTCTATGATTGTTTCAATGTTGTCAGGTCATATATGAACCTACTTTTGAGCTTTCATTCCAGTATTGTCAGGTCATATATGAATCTGTTGATACACTCTTCTTGATTTTTTCTGAGTTTGTTAGGTCATATCTGAACTTGCTGTCAGAACTTCTTGATATTCCCCAGCATTGTCAGGTCATATATGAACCTGTTTGTTGTGTTTTATTCCAGTATTGTCAGGTCATATATGAACCTATTGTAGCATTTTTTTTCCTTATTCGGGTTTAGTAAGTCATATGTGAACTTACTACCGAAATCTCTTGTACCTTAAATGTTGTTTATCAACTTTCACTTCGATTACTCCCCAGGGTGTGTCTGACTCTCCAGCAGGATTTATTTTCCCTAGCAAGTTTGTTCTTTACCATTTGTCTGTGGACCACCAACATTCCCCACAGATTTGATCCGCCTAGTAGCATCTCCTGTTAAGGGTTCACCATATCCCTAGCAAAAAAAAAAAAAAAAAAAAAAAGAGAATCATGCATTCATGCATATCATATCATATCATATCATATCATATCATATCATATCATATCATATCATATCATATCATATCATATCATATCATATCATATCATATCATATCATGTCATAGGGATTCAGGATCAAAATCTGGGTCTTCTTAGTATTTAACCATCTCCCACTATGATCATATGAAGAGTGTCCTACTTCATATTCTCTAGTTGAAGACGCTTAAATAGGGGCAACTGTCATACCCCGATTTTGGCCCTGAATTTTTTTCATTTTTTTCATTTTTATTTGGCGCTTGGCCTAAAGTTCATTTGCATACATTCATGACCAAAGGCAACCGACAATTCCCATTTGATCAAAAATGGTTTCTTTTCATCCCCACTTGCCATCACCAGCCTCATCAACATATACTCCAAGTGCACCCTCATCGATTATGCTCTTAAAGTCTTCAACTACCCTACCCATCATGACAAAAATGTTTTTGCTTACAATTCAATCATTGCTGGATTCGTTTCAAATCGGCTTCCACAATACGGAGTTGGTCTTTATAAGCAAATGCGCCATCTGGGTATTGTTATTCCTGATAAATTCACGTTCCCGTGTGTGATCCGAGCTTGTGGTAGTTCTGCAGAGGTTTTGGAGGTTAAGAAGATTCATGGATTGTTGTTTAAACTCGGGTTGGAGTTAGATTGTTTTTGTTGGAAGTGCCTTGTGGATGTTTAGGAGGATGGGGGAGAAGGGGGTGATTCCTTGTAAATATGCAGTTACTGGTGTTTTGTCTATATATTCTGTGATAGGAGATTTTGACAATGGACGAGTTGTTCATGGGTTTGTTACAAAAATTGGTTATGGCTCTAGTGTTGTTGTTTCGAATGCACTGATTGATATGTATGCAAAATGCGGAAATATGAGAGATGCTCATATGGTTTTTGATATTATGACAGAGAAAGATGTGGCCTCATGGAACATCATGATCACGGGTTATAGAATGCATGGTTATGGTGATGAGGCATTAGACATATTTTCTCGTATGTGTCAAGCTCAATTGGTACCAAACGAAATCAGTTTTGTTGGATTGCTATCTGCATGCAGCCATGCTGGCATGGTGAAGGAATGGCATATAGAGATGTTGTTACTTGGAACTCAACAATTACAGCTACAAAAATTAAGGATTATAATAGGCATCTAATTACAAACAACCATAAATTACAAATTTGAGGCACTAAAGCTAATCACCGGCATTTAAAAACTTTCCGCTGGCATATCAACAGAGCATATGATACCGTCAAAAGTGACGGAATACGGTTCAAATGGAAGAACCGTTCCTTCCTTCTTTCCATGGTTGGACTATGCAACAAAATATCCTCTTTCTGAACTCTTTAAAGCAAGACCACCTTTATGGAACACGGCGTTGCAAAGCGAGTCTTTTGATGATGACGAGCTTGAACACTTTGAAGATGTTATAAAAGAGACTGATAAAGAACCTGTAACCGTATCAGATAAAAGTGAAGAACCTGTAACCGTATCAGATAAAAGCGACGAACCTGTAATTGCATCTGATAAAAAAGGGGGATGAAACTGTACCTACTATTATTAACTCGTCATCAGTCGTAGCTACTGTTGGAGACATCGCATGGAAAGATGCCAAATACGGTCAGATATGGGAGTATCTCCGGGATGAATTTGAGTTAACTCAGAGATTTGCGAGCCTTGATTTCAAGTTGAAATTTGTGGAGCACAACATCCGATTTCTACAAGAAATTCTTCAAAACAGGAAATCCGATTTCCTAGAGTGGCTCATTATTACATTGATTGGTGCTGAAATTCTGATGTCTCTATATGACATTGTTCAGCGGTCTGCAATGAGTCTTTAGTAGCAATTGGTGCAACAAAGTAAAACCCACCTGCCAAAGAACAAATCAGCAGAGGATAAGAGATATCAAAGAACAATTATAGCAAAACACGCATCATAATAGAAAAATAGAAAGCGAGAGAAACAGAATAGTAATGATGGTGTTGATAAACAAGAAGGCAATGATGAAGTTAGCTTTGATGTTTTCTGTTGGGCTTCACCGCAACTGTTGTTGATGCTCGTTTTGACTCAGATTTCTTCATCATTCAACTGCTCTCCAATAGGTGTTGGCATGTTCCCAAATTCCAAGTTGATTAGTCATGAAGGATGCCAAAGCTGGATTTCCACCACGCCAACACGCCAACACGCCACCTCCGCCGCTATAAGGGGAGTTGGGTGATCCATTGAAATACGAGTTATTGGGGGATGTTGTACCTGTTATCAAAAGACAAGGAAATGATGAGCAGTAGGCAGAGTTTTGCCTCTTGATAATAAGACGCAAATAATTGGATGCTATGCTCAAACCAACTTGGTCATGAATCCAATGTACAAGGGCTTGAAACAACTGCAACATGAATTCATCCTCAAAACCTGCAAAACAATCAACATCATGACAGAAAAACCAACCTGCATCTTATTTTTTTCATGACAGGAAGACAAAATCCAACTTATGCCACTGGACTCCTCTTGGCACGTCGGGTTCTCAAGACACTTGAGATGGATGAAGAGTATGAGGGAAATGTTGAGGCTACTGGAGAGGATTATTCTGTGGAGCCAGGTGATTCCAGGAGGCCATTCCGTGCTCTTCTTGATGTTGGTCTTGTTAAGACCACAACTGGAAACCGTGTCTTTGGTGCTCTGAAGGGTGCATTGGATGGTGGTTCGGATATTCCTCACAGTGACAAGAGGTTTGCTGGTTTTGATAAGGAAAAGCAGGAGCTTGATGCTGAGGTTCACCGCAAATATATCTTTGGTGGACATGTTTTTGCCTATATGAAGATTTGGATTGAAGACGAACCAGAGAAATATCAGACTCATTTCAGTGAGTATATTAAGAAGGGAATCGAAGCTGATGGACTTGAAGAGCTTTACAAGAAGGTTCATGCTGCCATCCGTGCAGACCCGACCATTAAGAAATCTGAGAAGAAGCCTCCAACACAGCACAAGAGATATAATCTGAAGAAGCTTTTACCCCAAAGTTTCACTGCAGTAAAAAACATAGCCATTAGTCAAAGCTGTAGAATTTCAGAAAAATTCCCAAATTGGCATTAAGACAAAACAGAGGGAGAAAGCATGAGTTCAGATTATCGTTCCGAAATCCAAGCATCCAAAAGGCCAATGCAAACTGAGTTCACAGAAAGGATGTTGGCAAATACCTGTTTTACTCCACCATACCAAACTGAAAACCCTAAAGTTGTGGACATAAATAGAGAGGGAGAGAATCAGAAGAAGGGAGGACGGAAAATTGAGGAGGCGACCACAAACGAAAAAACCCTAAAATCGGCCAAACGAAAACCTAACTTTCGGGAGCAAAACCTGATTTTATTGACGGCGTGAAGAACCTAGCAAAGAGAGGAAGATCAAACTCACCATCACCACCGAAGGTGAGCCGTCTTATTCAATTCTCTTCTAGGAACCATGGTTTTTTTTTTATGTTTAGGTTGAGAGAGGGAGACACGAGGTTGAGAGCGAAGGAGAGATGCGTTTGAGCGGCTGTGAGAGAGGGTTTGTTAGCGAGAGAGATTGAGAGAAGTGAGGTTAAGAGGACGCGAGGGAGAGAACGAGGACGATGAAGCATTGAAACCATTTGTTACCGTTGTTTCCAATTTCTTTCTTTTGTTTATTTTTTAACAGAATAAACATTGAAACCATTAAAAGTTACGTTTAAACTTCCTAGGTTTTATTTAATAAGGTTTTCATTTAGTAATGTATATTAACATATTAATGTTTATCTCAATCCATTAGCTCTAGAACCCAACAGCCAGGCGGCTGGGTTTAATTTCCTGTTTTTTTTTTTTGGTAGTCCAACCGACTATTTTTTATCTTAGTTTTTATTTTTAATTCTAATTTTTAATCTATCTTGGTTTACTTATCTAAATTAGCATTAAGATAGCAATTAATCATGAATGGCCTAATGGAGAGAGAGTACTATCATTGCCTTTAGTGGAGTGGGTTCAATACTTAGGGACGACAATCCTTGTGTTTATATTTGTGTCATGCTTATCATTTCACTTAATTTCTTTTTTTATATATTATCTTGCTATTCCATTTTATTTTATTTATTTCATTTTATTTTTATTTATTCGATTAGTCGATTTTTGTGTGTTAACAAATTTAGTTAGGTTAGTACCATATCCATACTTTTACACGTATAAATAATCATACTCAAATTTCAGTCGACTTTAAAATCAATTTCAACTTTCCTCAATTTCAAAATACATTCCAAAAATAAATGTGAATCATTTCAAGATCAATTCACAAATCAAACATAATATTCAAACCCTTTAATAAAGCGTGATGAAAAAGATTATCCTGGAGGGAATATCCAGTTATAATCCCGAATATTAGGATCAAGTTGTAAGAGCTTGCAAGCCGTTAATATTCGTCTTCTCTTTAACACTCCAATATTCAAATCGTTTTCTAAATAAAATATGAAGAAAAAGATTATCCTGGAGGGAATATCCAGTTATAATCCCGAATATTAGGCTCAAGCTGTAAGAGCTTGCAAGCCGTTAATATTCGTCTTCTCTTTAACACTCCAATATTCAAATCGTTTTCTAAATAAAACGTGAAGAAAAAGATTATCCTGGAGGGAATATCCAGTTATAATCCCGAATATTAGGCTCAAGCTGTAAGAGCTTGCAAGCCGTTAATATTCGTCTTCTCTTTAACACTCTAATATTCAAGTCGTTTTCTAAATAAAGCGTGAAGAAAAAGATTATCCTGGAGGGAATATCCAGTTATAATCCCGAATATTAGGCTCAAGCTGTAAGAGCTTGCAAGCCATAAATATTCGTCTTCCTTCCAAAACATTCGTAAATATTCGAATCATTTTCTTAGCAATATTGGAAAGAAACAGACTGCCTGGGTGGAATGTCCAGACGTAGTCCCGAGTACTAGATCCAAGTTGTAAGAGCTTGCAAGTCATAAGTGCTCGTCTTTCAGACTCCAAAATACTTAATTCATATCTTAACCTCTTTCAATAAAGTTGGAAATGGAACATGGTGTATACCATGCACTCCTGAGACTAGGATTCGAGATGTATATCTCGCTCATCCAAGTTCTCGCCATCACTCAAAATACATTCAACCAATCAAACTCTTTTCTTGCCGCCGTGCGATTAATCAAAAACCTTTTTCATAAATGAAAGATATATTGTCTTAAGGTGATGCAAAACAATGTTTCGGCCACGATCATTGAGTCGAGATAAGTGACGCTTTTCCGAATGTAGATTTATAAATCCGTTCGATGTGTGGTATGCGTCCACTCCTCATCTGTTTTGGGTAAAACAATGTTTTCATCGATTAATACAATATAGCTTTCGCTAAAGTCGACCAACAAACAAACATTAATACAATGTAAGCCTTGATTTCTCTTTTGAGATACGTAGGAGCAGGATTTTTAAATCTTGTCAGGCCCACTAATAAAAAACTTAGGTTTAGTCCTTCGTCAAAAATCCAAAAACATTCTCTTCTCATCCTTCCTTTCTTTCCCACCTAATAATTCGAAAAGCCTAACATTTCAATTAACACTAACGCACACAACTAACCTAATGGTTCCCGTTGAGTACAACGGACGTGAGGGGTGCTAATACCTTCCCCTTGCGTAACCGACTCCCGAACCCTGATATTGGTTGCGATGACCATATCTTATCCTTTCTTTTAGGGGTTTTATCTATATTTCCCCTTTCCTTTTTAGGAATAAATAAAGTTCGGTGGCGACTCTGTTCAGTCCATCATTGCGAGTGTGCGATCGCGCTTCGCTTTGAAGTCGTATCCCCATTTTTTCGAGGTGCGACACTCTTTATGACAAAAACTCACGTGTGTTAAAAATTTTAAAAAATAATTCTGGAAGAAATAGTGGTAATCGATTTCTCTAAAAAGGGTAATCGGTTACATATATGAAAAACGCGTGAGGAAGGAAAAAACAGGCAGGGTAATCGATTACCCAATTTGGAGTAACCGATTACTCTAAGAAAAAAGTGAAAAAACAGTAGCTTTGCACAAACCAAAATATGAAGGATTTTCAAAAAATTTAAGTTTGACAAGGTAATATACATACTAATGCAATTTTGAGTGAAAAAAAATTATCAAAAAAATAAATTTACCTAATATAAAATCAACAAAAGGCAAAAATTTCATATACACATTTTAAAGAGAAATTTCATAAATAAAAGAAAAATAAAAACTTCTGTACCTTGACCTCATTATAATGTATAGTGAATAATTATGGAAGATTTATATATCACCTTCATCCAAAATGTCAAGTTCTCTTCGAATCTTATAAAATGGTTCTTTTGCGAGTGGTTTTGTGAAAATGTCCGCTAGTTGTTTATGAGTATCGACAAAGGTAACTTCGACATCGCCTTTAAGCACATGATCACGAAGGAAATGGTGTCGAATGTCTATGTGTTTGGTCCTTGAGTGCATGACAGGATTCTTTGTAATATTATTCACACTTGTGTTGTCGCATCGGAGGGGTATGCATCCAAGATCGATTCCATAGTCACTTAATTGTTGCTTTAGCCAAAGATTCTGTGCACAACAACTACCCGCTACTATGTATTCTGCTTCAGCCGTACTAAGAGCAACACACACTTGTTTCTTGCATGACCATGAGACTAATGCATTACCAAGGATGTGACATGTTCCACTAGTACTTTTTCTATCTGTTTTACAACCTGCATAATCCGCGTCAGAATAACCAATTAACTTACAAACACTATCTTTAGGATACCATAAGCCAATGTTGGTTGTTCCTTTGAGATACTTCATGATTCTTTTGACCGCTGTGAGATGTGACTCTTTTGGATTTGCTTGGAAGCGAGCACATAAACACACGCTAAATATTATGTCAGGACGGTTTGCCGTCAAATATAATAAAGAACCAATCATACCTCGATACTTCGTAATATCAATTGATACACCTGATTCGTCTTGATCAACATATGTTTCGGAGCCCATTGGTGTTGACATTGCTTTACAACCATCCATTTCAAATCTCTTTAACAACTCTTTGCAATATTTTGATTAGTTGATAAAGATTCCGTCTTTTAGTTGCTTGATTTGCAATCCAAGGAAGTAGTTCATCTTTCCCATCATAGACATTTCAAATTCACCTTGCATTATCAACGCAAATTCTTCACATAATTCTTTGTTGGTTGAACCGAAGATTATGTCGTCTACATAGACTTGAACAAGTAAGGTGTTCCCTTTTATCTTCTTGATAAATAAAGTCTTGTCTACTTTGCCTTTTTTAAAACCTTTTTCACATAGAAAATTACTTAGACGATCATACCATGCCCTTGGTGCTTGTTTTAATCCATAGAGTGCTTTCTTCAATTTGTATACATGTGAAGGATGCTTGAAGTCTTCAAAGCTCGGGGGTTGTTTGACATAGACTTCTTCGTTGATGTAGTCGTTCAAGAAGGCGCTTTTAACGTCCATTTGAAATAACTTAAAATTCATTGAACATGCGTAAGCAAGTAATAAACGAATAGCTTCTAACCTTGCAACCGGAGAGAAAGTTTCTTCAAAGTCGATTCCTTCTTCTTGATTATACCCTTGAGCGACCAATCTTGCTTTGTTTCGAACAATTATTCCATTCTCATCAAATTTGTTCTTAAACACCCATCTTGTTCCAATGATGTGCTTACCACTTGGTCTAGAAACAAGTTCCCAAACTTGATTTCTCTCGAATTGGTTTAATTCTTCTTGCATAGCAACAATCCATTGATTATCTCCTAGAACTTCATCAATTTTAGAGGGTCCTATTTGCGAAACAAACGCCATGTTTAAGCATGCATCCTTGAGATTCAATCTTGTAGCAACACCTTGACTAATGTCACCAATTACTTTGTCAATAGGATGATCTTTATGAGTCCTCCATTCCTTAGGTAGATCATTTTCATTTGACTCTTGTTGAATCGGTTCTTCTTGATTCTTGTTTGAAGTATCTTCTTTAGGAATTTCTACAAGATCATCATCATCATCACAAACAACAATTTCCTCTTTCAAGGGGTTAGATTCGTCAAACTTAACATGCATGGATTCTTCTATATTTAAAGTTTTTTTATTATAAATTCTATATGCTTTACTTGTAAGAGAATAACCAAGAAAAATACCTTCATCCGATTTTTCGTCGAACTTACCAAGGTTGTCTTTGTCATTGTTAAGGACAAAGCACTTGCATCCAAAGATATGAAAGAAAGCAATGTTGGGTTTCCTTCCTTTGAAGAGTTCATGTGGAGTCTTCTTTAGGATAGGTCTTATGTTAACTCTATTACTTACAAAACATGTCGTGCTGACCGCATCCGCCCAAAAATACTTAGGAAGATTTGAGTCGCTAAGCATTGTTCTTGCAAGTTCCACCAATGACCTATTCTTTCTTTCAACTACTCCATTTTGTTGAGGAGTCCTTGGAGCCGAGAAGTTGTGAAATATTCCTTGATCTTCACAAAAGTCTTCAAAAGAAGTATTCTGGAATTCTCCACCATGATCGCTTCTTATGGAGGCAATTGTTAATGATTTCTCATTTTGAATTTGCTTTGCATACTTCTTGAACGCTTTGAATGCATCACTTTTCTGCACTAAAAAGAATGTCCAAGTATATCTAGAATAATCATCAACAATAACTAAAGCATATAAGTTACCTCCGAAGCTTCTTGTTCTTGATGGACCAAATAAGTCCATATGTAACAATTGTAGTGGCCTAGAAGTGGACACCACATTCTTGGATGTGAAAGTTGATTCGGTTTACTTCCCCTTTTGACAAGCATCGCAAAGTCTATCTTTGATGAATTTTATCTTTGGCAATCCAATGACAAGGTCATGTTTTACTAACTTATTCAAGTGCTCCATGTGATTGTGAGCAAATCTCTTATGCCATAACCATGAGTCGTTGTTATTTGCCACAAGACACTTAGCTTTCAAAGAAACATCATCAAGGGAAATCATGAAAATATTATTAATTTGCTTACCTATAAGCATTACCTCTTGTATGACTTCGTCTTCAATTAAACATTCATCTTTTGTGAACCTTATTTTGAATCCTTTGTCACAAAGTTGGCTTATGCTTAAGAGGTTGTGCTTTAGTCCTTCGACATATAGCACATCTTCGATGGATATGAAATTTGGTGCACCTACTTTGCCTATGCCAAGAATTCTTCCTTTGTTGTTATCTCCATAAGTAACATAACCCTTGGCCTTAAGCATTAGATCTGAAAATTTGTGCACATCACCAGTCATATGCTTGGAGCACCCACTATCCAAATACCAAAGATTTGATGTGGCCTTCAAGCATACCTACAAAACAAAATTAAGTTTTGTAAAGGTACCCAAATTGCTTTGGGTCCTTCATAATTAGTACCTTTTTCAACCCATACATAATGCCCCTTTGCTACACTAAAGTTTCTAACAAAGCAAGCATTAGGTGTATGGCCAATAATACCACAATAAAAACAAGTTGGTTCAAAATTGCTTTTATATCTAGGAACATAAGACTTTTTCTTTGTAAACCTTTTCTTTTTAGGACGTTGATGCACAACTTTTGGTGTGTTGACTCTTTCTTTTGGAGATTGATCCTTAGGCCTAACAAAGATAGTTTTATTTGAACTTGGTTTAGAAAATTTGGAGTAACCAAGTCCACTTTTTTCATTTGAGTACCTTTGTTGGCTAAGAACCCCTTCCAAACCAATTTGTCCTTTTTCATACCTTTCAAGGACTCTTTTAAGTTGGACAATTTGAAAAGAGAGAGACTCACACCTTAGACATACAAAATTCTTCTTTTCACTAATCATCTTTTGTTTTTCATTTTCAAAATATTTTTCAAAAATTTCAATCTTTTCTTCCAAGGAAGATATTTGTTTCTTTTGAGATGATATAGTTTTATAAAGAATTTTGCATTCATTTAACAATTCATTAATTGCACCTTGTGCATCATCAACAAAAATAGGAAAATCATTAGTAACCTCTTCTTCATCATCGGAATGATGAGAAGCCATTAGTGCCAAGTTTGCACATTCCTCGCTATCTGATCCGGATGAAGAACTAATTTCATTGTCTTCCCATGCAACATATGCCTTTTTGTTCTGAAATCCTTCTTGCTCTTGAATCCGCCTTTCTTTGAAAGTTTAGGACATTCCGGCTTTATGTGGCCTTGCTTTCCACATTCGTAGCATGTTATATCTTGCGTAGATGTGGTGGTCTCCTTTTTCCTGAAATGTCTATTCTTTTTAGCGTTAAAGGATTTATCATTTTTGTTAAAGAACTTACCAAGCCTTTTAACAAGGAGCATGAAATTCTCATCTTCCTCCAATGCTTCATCATCTTTATCTTCTTTTGAGTCTACCTTCAAGGCAATTCATTTAGATTTCTTTTCTTGACTTTCATGTTTCTCAAGCCTACCAAGTTCTAACTCATGTTCTTGAAGTTTGCCAAAGAGTGATGTGGACGTCATTGTTGAAAGACTTTTCTTTTCGGAGATAGTCGTCACCTTCGGTTGCCATTCTCGAGTCAATGATCTTAGTACTTTAAGATTGAGATCGTCATTTGTAAATGTTTTTCCGAGAGCAATCAAGTGGTTAGTCAAGTGAACAAATCTCTTTTGTAGCGCCACGATGGATTCTTCGGGCAGCATTCTAAACATCTCATATTCTTGACTTAATGTATTCAACCTTGATCTCTTTACTTCGGTGGTGCCTTCATGTGTCTCCACTAAGGTGTCCCATATTTGTTTCGCTGATTTGCATTGAGATATGTGGAAGAACTCATCCATGTTTAAAGCACTTTGAAGAATGTTTATTGCTTTCTTTTCATTTAAGATTTTTTTCTTATCATTTTCATCATACGAACTCTTTATCTTTGGAGTACCAATGCCATTGACCACACTCATAGGATTATGCGGATCATCTTCAACGGCTTCCCATATGCCTTCTCCTTGGGCTTCTAGATGTGCCTTCATGCGGATCTTCCAAAAATCAAAATATTCTTCAGAGAAAATGGTGGTTTGTTACTACTTCCACCGTCTTTGAAAACCGGATTCGTTCTTGCGGAAGCCATGCAGATCTTGTAGGAACAGGTTACCTATAACCCACTCTGATACCAATTGTAAGTTTAAGGAGTGCCTTAGAGAGGGGGTGAATGAGGCACTTAGACGATTTTCCGGATTTTTTACGGTTTATTGATTTTTACTTTCTTGAGATGCTTATGTGATGAAAAGCGGTAAAGTGCGGAAAGTAAAGAACACCACGATGTATAGTGGTTCCCCTCACAGATCGAGAGTACTCCACTCCCCTTTCAACATGAAAGAGAAATCACTATAATGTTAGATTCCTAGACAAGACACCTTAAGGTCTTTCTATCTAATTTTAACACACCAAGAGCAATCCTCTTGGATTTACAATGTTTAAAATCCAATCGAGACTCAAATTCTCACAAAAGAACCTCTTGCATCCACACACCGGATAGCAAGGATAAAACCTTACAAACTTATTCTTAACAATCCTAAAAATAAGTTGTAATCAAGAGATATAATTCTGAATTTTTGTAGAAGATGAAATAGTTGAAAATTTAAAGTATATCAATTTATCAATTGATCTTCTCCTTTGTAACACTTAATTCTTACAATAATTATACAAGTGTTCTTTGTATGGAATGAAAATATGATGCTTAAAAAAAGGTTTATGCAAGATTTCACTCTTAAGAAAATTTGGAAGAACACTTAAAAAATGTTCGAAAGAATATGAGTAATTGATTTGAAATTTTTGCAAGGAGGTGAATTTGAAATCTGAAAAAATGATGTATATATGTTGTCTAAACACCTCCTCAAATGGATGCAATTACCCAAAGGATGCCATGGTTCATGGTAAAGAAAATAGAAAAGTTTCCATGAAGAGATGCACTGATTTTTGCCTCTGGTTCAGTGGTAATCGATTACCTTAATATGGGTAATCGGTTACTTTTCTCCAACATGCAAAAATATTTGAATTTTTCACAGAGTAATCGATTACCTTAAAATGGATAATCGATTACTTCATCCCAGATTTGAAAAATAGCTTAAACAATGAAGTGTTATGATTTCTTTTATGCATAAAATTACTTCCAATGATTATGGCATGAATGAGACATGTTTTGAACACTTGTATAATCATCTAGAGGTCAAGTGTTATACCTATTCATTTGAAATACGAATCTTCATGAGTTTCATCGAGACTTGATCATTTAGGTGAAAACTTCCTTCATGAGCTTGAATCTTGATCAATCCTTTTTGTTAATCAATCTTAGACTTGTAGAGAAGTTTGTCATCATCAAAACATTTGAGAAGTCATGTCTTCACATACACCAATGAACCATAATCACTCATTTCAAACTGAAACAAATACCCCTTTTCTAACCCTTTCCTCTCATGTAGGCTTCAAAAACCTAATAGGTAACTCATATTAGACCTGTCATAAGTTATTTTGTTTACAGATTAAGTCAGTTTCTCTCAAAACCAAATCCAACTACACACTGCTTTTCTAATCCTGAAATACATCAAAGCAACATTTGCTCAAGTCTTGCTCTTCAAAACCACTTCTTCAACCACTCTAAGAGGGTTTGTAGATTCATACTAGGTGCTTTCAAAGACACTAGGAGATCTACAACCGAACTCTGCTTCTTTTTTGGACAGTTCTCTCATACCATGAAAAAGAAAAAAGCAACATCTAGTTTCAAGATCATCTTCGAAAGCAGAATACTTAATACAACATGTAGTTTCAAGATCAATGATTATTGTACCTTCTCCGATACCTCAATATTCCTCACCCAAAAACAGGTTTCCATCTACTATGAGAACAACTAAGCAATTCACACTGCTAACACCTCGTCTTCTACAAACGCACAAAGCACATTAAAATGGACTTTCATGTGATCCGTGACAAGATTTAGTCCAAAATTATACACCTGATGTCAATACAATCTTCAGAGCATGTTGTTGACTTATTCATTATAACACTTCATTCTAGACCCTTTACTACTTTATCGCACAAATTATAGATGTACACCATTCATTTTAAGTTTGAGGGAGGGTGTTAAATATATTTAATCTATTATATTTAGTTTTTTTATTAAGTTGTTTTACTAGAATTATTTTAATTATTATGTTATGATGAACTTTTAATAGTAACAAACTAATCATATTATTTATATTATTTAGGGACTCTCATGTTATAATGAAATCTTCTTCTGTCTCGTTTTATTTCTCATGTTGGTAAGAAATGTGGGATTTAATGTGGTCTATATCCCACACATGTTAACAGATAGTGCAAATTGATGAGTTTTCTAAGACACACTCTACATTAAAAATGCACAAATGTTATACATATCACCCCTTTTTTCCTACCTTAGTTTTTTTTAATCGGTTGTTCTCTAATAGATAGGTTATTTGGATAACTCAAATAGACACCTTTGATAAACATATCATATAATATACGTTATTATCACATATCTTTACTCTTTCTCAAATGATCTGTCTAGTAATACTAGTAATGAAAAAGAAGAATTTGAAACAAAGTCAAGTCAAAGATGTAGCAATTTAAATATGGCCATCAAAAGAGATCAATCCCAACAGACTTTATTATTAGTCTTTGCCCAATAAAATTTTTAATCTATATTCTATTCTTTTAAGAAAAATTCCAATATATTTGACACAAAAAAATGTTACTATACATGTAAAATTGGATCAGGACCCTACCCACTGTCTCAAGAAATTTCTTAAATTCTTTTTCTTTTCAAGAAAATTCAAATAAACAGAAAAACAAAAAAGTTTGAACAAAAAGTTTCTTTCAGACTTTCAAAGCCAAGAACAATTCTTCCCTTCTCATACCTACCATCACCATGTATAAATACCAAATCTTCATCTCTATTCTTTAACAAATTTGGAACATACACAAAAGGCCAAGAAGAAGATAAACACTTTACGTTACAATTTCTTTTCTTTTTTGCATAAATAATTCCTAACATATATTATTATACACTTCATCATGGCTTTTCTGAAACCAGCTTTTAAGCCTGGCCTATTTCTTCACTCTAACTTTACCCCTCGTTATACTACAGACTCTCTTCCTAGGTAATGTCTACCAACTTTTTCATATACTATGTTGTTTTGGTGTTGGTTTTGTTGCAAAGTAATGAATGAAAAGTTTTGGTACAGGTTCAGCATACCAAAGAACTCAATGCCAAAAGAAGCTGCGTACCGGAACATACACGATGAGTTGCAGCTCGATGCTAATCCAAAGCTGAACTTAGCTTCCTTTGTGACCACATCTATGGAGGAAGAATGCAACAAGCTTATCATGGAATCCATCAACAAAAACTACGTCGACATGGATGAGTATCCAGCTACCACTGATCTTCATGTACTTCATCACTTTCCCATCTTATAAATATATCTATTTATATCGGTATATAACTATATATTCTCCTCGCCTCATTTAACAGAATCGATGTGTGAACATGATAGCGCGTTTGTTCAACGTTGAGATTGGAGAAAATGAGAGTGCAATAGGTGTGGGAACAGTTGGATCATCTGAGGCCATAATGCTGGCAGGACTTGCATTCAAGAAGAAGTGGCAGAACAGACGTAAGGCCGAAGGAAAATCTTATGATAAGCCAAACTTGGTTACTGGTGCTAATGTGCAGGTGTGTTGGAAGAAATTTGCTAGATATTTTGAGGTGGAACTGAGGGAAGTGAAGGTGAGAGAAGATTACTATGTAATGGAACCTGCCAAAGCTGTTGAGATGGTAGATGAGAATACAATTTGTGTGGCTGCAATCTTAGGTTCAACTTATAATGGAGAATTTGAAGATGTTAAACTCTTGAATGATCTCTTGTTAGAGAAAAACAAACAAACTGAGTAAGCTAAAACATAAGCCAAACTAAATATTATATCTCTCAAACATCAATATATTGGTTCACTGATCATGCTTGTGAATTTATAGATGGGATACACCTATTCATGTGGATGCTGCAAGTGGTGGTTTTATTGCTCCTTTTTTATATCCAGAGCTAGAATGGGATTTCAAACTCCCATTAGTGAAGAGCATAAATGTTAGTGGCCATAAGTATGGCCTTGTTTATGCAGGAATTGGTTGGGTTATATGGAGGACAAAACAAGACTTGCCTCAAGATCTTATCTTTCATATTAACTACCTTGGAGCTGACCAACCCACCTTCACCCTAAACTTTTCAAAAGGTGCATAAAAACCATCTCTCTTCATCTTTCATTACTTTGGCTTACACCTAGGGGTGGCAATTAGATCCATTAAGAGAAAATCCATCCAATCCATCCATCAAAAAATCCATCCAATCCATCAATTACATAAAAAATTAAGTTAATGGATTGATCCAATCCATCCATTTATAAGCATGGATTGATCCAATCCATCCAACACATTTTAATGATCCAATAGATTTTTTTATCTAATTTTAAAAAAATATATTTTTTCAAATATTAAATTTTTTTTATAAAAAATAAATTTTTTTATAAAAAATAATTTTTTTATTTTTTTCAAAAAAAAATCAATTTTTTTTCGAAAATAAATCAACTTTTTTTTCGAAAAAAAATCATTTTTTTTTGAAAATACAAAAAATCGATTTTTTCCAAAAATTTAAAAATAAAAAAAATTCTTATTTTTAAATTAGAAAACTGATATTGTTTTTTTACGAATATAAAAAAATTTATTTTTAAATTATTTTTTTTTACGAATATAAAAAAAATTAAATTATTATTTTCAAAAATACAAAAATATTTTTTTTTTTGAATAAAAAATATTTTTTCTCAAAAAAAAAAACTGATATTGTTTTATTAAAAAAAAGTAAAAAACTTTAAAAAAAAAATAAATTTCAAAGAAAAATTTTAAAGGAAAAAAAAATGGATGGATGGATATCCATCCATTAAAAATATGATAATGGATGGATTGGATGAATTTTTATTCTTAATGGATGGATTGGATTGGATATTTTTAAAAAACTTTTGGTGGATTGTTAATGGATAATGGATTGTTTTGATCCATCCATTAAGGATCCAATCCATATCCATCCAATCCATCCATTTTGCCACCCCTACTTACACCATATATACCTCTGTAGCACTGACGCTTCTGAACAAATGAGTGTTCAGTGTCCGACACATGTTCATCACATAGCTTAAATTTAACCTTCGACTTTTTGCAGGTTCAAGTCAGATAATTGCTCAGTACTATCAACTGATTCGTCTTGGCCAAGAGGTGAGCCTAAGAAACATATTTTAGTTTGATTTACAATCCTTATCACTCCAGAGACATTAACTAACTTGTGGATGCATTTCGTTTTACTTGTCTTGCTAGGGTTATCGGAGTATTATGGAGGATTGCAGAGAAAATGCAATGGTTTTGAAGGAACACTTGGAAGAAACTGGATATTTTAACATACTCTCCAAAGACAATGGAGTTCCTATGGTAGCATTTTCTCTCAAGGACAGAAACCAGTACGACGAATTCAAGATATCGGAGATGTTGCGGCGCCATGGTTGGATTGTTCCGGCATATACAATGCCAGCAGGTGCTCACCATATAAAAGTGCTTCGTGCGGTGATCAGAGCTGACTTTTCACGCACACTTGTCGAACGTCTTGCAGTTGACATAAAGAATGTATTGCATGAGCTTCAGAAACTTGACCTTAAGATTAAGGATGAGAAGTCATTGGATGCACACATGGAAGTCAACAAGCGTCAGAAATCATGGCTGCTTAGATAGCTATATTGAGGGTTATTCTCTTGATAACTAAATATAAAGAACCTAGTTAACTAGTTCGTGTTCTAACTAACTCCAACCAAAGTTGGGCCTTTAGTTATATTTGTTTTATTTTTCAAATCATTTACCTTATTTAATTATTGTTTTGTGTTTATAGATTATATTTTTTGTAATAAATTTGTGCATGTCATGCACTTCTTGTAATAAGGTTGATGTACATTATGAAATTATACAGAACAATCAAGACAATGACAGAAGAAAACATCAAAATGCGATTTTACATTCTATCTAGTCCTAATCATTGCCTGAAAAATCCTAAGAAGCTTTTTTCTTCTTGTACTTTTTGGCTGAAACTATGTACACCAACATATTTAAGAAACTAAGCGCAGCTAGAAGCCAGAAAAAATAATCAAGATGACCTTTGTTCAAGTTATCTGGAATCCACCCGGGTCTTCCTCCTTGTGTAGTGAAGTAAGTTACAACAGTGAGAATGAAAGAGCTCAAGTAATTCCCCAATGAAGTAGTCAAAAGCGAGAAAGCAGTGCATAAACTCCGCATAGCATCGGGAGATTGGTCATAGAAGAACTCAAGTTGCCCCACATTTGTGAATACTTCTGCTGCTCCAAATAAGAAATATTGAGGTATTTGCCATAATACACTAATCGGTACAGCGACAGGTTTATCAACAAGGTCAAGCTCTCGTGCAAGCTGCAGACGCTTAATTTCCACAGCAGCAGCGGCTAACATGCTAAATATTGAAATGAAAAGGCCAATTCCCATTCTTTGCAACTCCGAAAAGCCTCGTTCTTTGCCGGTGAATTTCCTTGCAATCGGAACTATAATTTTGTCGTAGACGGGAACCCAGAAAATAACACTTATTACATCAAAACACGAGAGTGAAGCTGGAGGAATTTTGAAGGAACCAATACTTGTGTCCATCAAAGTTCCTTGTTCCACAAACATTGTGGACAACTGGGCATAAACAGAATTAAAAACAATTCCAGCAGCCCAAATTGGAAACATTCGAATCAAAGTTTTCAATTCCTCCACCTGTGTCACAGTGCAAAGTCTCCACAAGTTAGAATTGTCACCGCTTTCCCTCTCAGCATCCGACACTATAGCTGCTCTGTCGAGACACCTTCATTAAAACAATGGACATCAAAGAACATCAGTGGACCGACCAACTATTAGTTGGAAAAGTTTATAGTAAACTCAAAGTTAATTAAACAATTGCCTTAGCTCGTCGCTATGTTCGAGTTTCCTACTTCCAAGAATCGCAGATCTCTTGTCCGGTGTCTCGTACAGGAGACTACTATTCTCAGGGAGAACCAGTCGCCGCTTCCGAAAAGATGCTACAACTACTTGAAACATTCTTGTAATAGGGCTTCCCCCTGGTTTTTGAAATCTGTAGAGGGGTGTGCCTAAAAAGAAGCTTCCTATAGCTAATCCCATAAACAAAGCAGGAATGCCAAATCCGATACCCCAGCCTGCATTTTCTTGAGTCCATACAATCAAAGTGCTTGATACAAAGGCGCCAATGTTGATAGAAAAGTAAAACCAGTTGAAAAAGGATCCCGTCTTAACCCTTTCTTGGGGATCAGTATCATCAAACTGATCTGCCCCAAAAGACGACACGCATGGTTTAATACCACCAGTACCAAGTGCAATCAGGTAGAGGCCAAAGAAAAAGGCAGCATATTGCACAGGAGTAGCTGGAGGGCACACCGAACCGAAACATTCTGCAGGCTTCAATGCGGGAACAGACGCAGAAAGAGTTAATGTACACATCCCCTGCATGAAACAGCCACATTACAGAATAAGACATGCAAATTGTGGAGAATGATTTGAAAATGAGAATATAGTGTTATAAGATTGAAATGATTACAATGAAATAAATAGTGGAGAAAACAGCAATGGTCCAGTATCGGCCCCAATAAGAATCGGCTAGAATGGCTCCAATGAGTGGTGTAAGATAACAAGTGCCTTGCCAAGTGGTGACATTTCTTGCAGCAGATACATTTCCTTGATGTAGTTTGCGGGTGAGATAAGTAACAAGATTTTTCGCAATGCCATAGTATGCTAACCGTTCGCAGCACTCGTTGCCTGTGATTCATATTACACACACATACATTACTAACTGGAAAAATAGATTAAATCCATGGAAGAAAAAAAACAACTCACCTAAGATAAATGGACAAGCTTTCCAATTGCCTGTATTCTGCTTGAGAACAGGTCTTCCTTTAAAGTCAACTGAGCCATCTCCTGTGTATTTCTTGATTTCTTCATCCTTCATATACAAAATAATCAATTATTCATGCCACTCGTCCAAATTTAAAGAGGAAAATACCAATTAATTATTGAGCTATTCCTCCAATTTGAATATTGAAGATCGACACTAATGTTTAACTATCAAGTTTATGGAAAAAGGGATTGTTGAGTCATAATTCAGCGTTAAAAGTATGATAATTGAAGAAAGAGCTAGTTAAATACTACTAGTTAGAGTGAAAGTGGAACCTGAAGAAGAGATTCTTCGGCAAGCGAGGATGAATCATTATCTATGATGGAACCCATAGCTCCGTTGAAATGGCAGAATTTCCTTTTAGAAGCTTATGGTTGTTTATAGCTCAGTTGACCTATCAATCTGAGTTACATAAGCAACAAAGCAAAAAATAATGTTATTATTATGATAAACCACCAACAAGATACTTTCGTGACATATAACTTTATCAAGACGCAGTTTATGAACTACGCGAAATTTTAAGAATGCATTTGAAAATATATTTTCGGACACATTCCAACACACACTCAAGTAAGATCATTCAGAGTAATATATTATTGTTTGGTTTATTTTATTTCGGAGATGTATCTCCGAAAATTTCTCATAATCACATTTCCATAAATCAGACACATAAGTAACAGACCAAAAACAAAGAATTTTTCCGAATTAAAATTAAAATTCATAAAATAAAATTAGGATTACATATATGAGTTCAACATAAAATGCAACATTACACTTCAATATTCAGGTGGACGCTTCAATATCTTCGACCGATCTTGAAATCGCCGCTTCCAACTCGAACGGAACTTTTGTTTCGAAACTGAAAAACGTATTCCACATAGACTTTACATCCGCTTGCGCCTTGAGCTCAAATTTTCTAAACGCGATCTTTCCTCGGTTGTCAATCGACGATAAGCGGTACTCGAACTTCACAATCTTTAGATTGTCTTCGTAAGGTAGGAGATAATGAGTTTTGTGTTTGATATCTTTGAGGGAGGTGAAGTCGTTGAGCTTGAACGTGTGTCCGGATGTAGAGTTGAAGAACGATACATTTGCGACATATCAGTCAAGGTTCAGTTGCGACATTTAAGACATTTTCAGTTTGTGTGAAATATAACATAAGAGCACCTTAATTTATAGAAGTCATAGATCAATATGGACCACTCAATGACTAACATGTTGATTCCGGAGATATATCTCCGGAACCGCACCCTATGATCTTGTTTCGGAGATGTATCTTCGGGACTTCTCCTGAATCAGTTTCAACACAGAACCTCTAAAACATAATCTTTTTTTTATAAAAGAACAAATGTTGTTATGGGGATGATCAATAATGCATTAAGACATAATATGAACACATATTGAATATATAACACCTCATGTATATTGAGACACAATTACATACACTTATTTATCAGATAAAACAAGAAATTAAAACGAATGAGAACATATGTCGCCGGATAAATATATTAGTGGTACCCCCTTGGACTTTTGTGCATTTGATTCTTTTCCAATATTGTTCAATTTCTCGAATTCTTGCATCATTTCCATAAAATGATTCGGCAAAGTCTTGGCTTTTATGGTTGAATGAGTCGTCCACTCAGGTGATGTAAGTGGTATAGGGCATCCTAGTTTCAAGTAAACTTGAACAAAATGACTTGATTTTGAAAGTCACCCAATACACGTGATACGATCATTTGGATTTTGAGGTGGGGCGGTGCACAGTGGAAAAAAGGTTTCCGAAAAACCGTAGTGTGTCAGATCAACACACACTCTAACATACGCACATGCTATTAGGTGACTCATCTCAGGGAAGCACATCCATTTTGCCTCTGGTGTCGGACCGCTAAGGCAAGGAACAAGAGACTCATAAACTTCATCGAATTTTTCTTTATTTCCGTACAACCGTGTGTATGATTCTTTATGCGTCTTCAACTCTTGGATAAGTTGATGGTGAACAAGTGTATGACTATTTTCTCCTTTACTGAGTAAAGTCAAAACGGCTTGATAACCGTAATTATTGTCCCCCTCAACATTGACGATCCGCTCGATATATTTGTGCATAAAAACCGGCATCTCGTCGATGAATGGAATCTTTGGCGGAAGTGGCGTCAAAGGTGGTTTGCTAATGCGAGCTCCTTTGACAACACTTTTTTGAGATTTTAGAGTTGGTGAGTCGAAAAATACTTTGTCAACATGTTCTAAATATGAAGGAGATCGTGCAGTCTAATTGGCATTCGGTGTAGGCTTCATTTTCTTCGCAACGCCTTTTGTTTTTATCGGTTGAGAGGACGGTTTCGTGTTGGTGGTTTCCGGATAGGAAATCTTCCTCAATTGTTCTTTGATGTGGAGTTTCATATTGTCATCGGCTTTCAAAAATCTCTCTTGTATCACTTCCCATTCGGTTAAAATAGAGATATTCGATTTACCATCATTCATGACACCATCATCATCAAACCCAAGTCTCTTCCAATGAGTATAAAACTCGTCAATTTTTATTGGGTCACCAAGTTTCACTTTTTTAGAAACAAAACAAGCACATGAGAGACCATATGTTTTCACAATTGTGCATCCACACTTTGCTTTATCATAACCTACATTATCAGCTCGTTTAGCATCGTGAAAAATATAGTTTAAACCCGTCCGAAAAATGTTACTGACTAACTGAGAATATAAAGTGTTGTCTTTAAATATGTGTTCCAAAATCGTGATGCTCCAACTAAATGATGTTTGTATATCATTATGCTGGTTTTGAATCATGTGGTTCACGAAGTCCTAGTCTCTACATAAATCGCCCTTACTATTTTCCAACCAAATTTTCAAAGTAGTCAGGCAGACTCAACTCTGTTAGTTGTTGTATTTACAATGTGTCTAACATTATCAGTCCTTGCACAAACAATTTTCTCTTTCACCTGGACAAGAATTATGCTTTCAACATATTTCAACAAATCTGGATACTTTTCACACACTTTTCTGAAATACATAACAGAATCAGCATATAGTTCTTTTATGGAAGAATTTATTATACAATTTCATGCATCCATTATTTTTTCCACAACCACACCCGCTTTTACCATTTTTCCATCTTCATACTCTATCAGTTTCGTCAATACCGCGGGTTTAACTCAACTTCTCACATTCTTTGTTATTTGGTACCTACAAAGTAAGGTATTAGAAGATGAAAATACCTTTGCAACCAAATTCATCAATGCAGTATCACGGTCGATAGCAATCTCTGTAGGTATCTCACCTTGGTCCTTCAACAGTGTTCGACACACCTCTAAGGCCCAAGTAAAATTGTCCTCTTTTTCACACTCAAGAAATGCAAAACCAACCGAATATGTCTTCTTAATTGAGGTAGCACCAACCATCTCCAATAATGAAAGTCTATACTTGTTTATCATGTGGATTGAATCAAGTATGAGCACCATAGGAAACATATTGAACAACTTTATAGAATAAGGATGAGTCCAAAATGTTCCTCTAACAGTAACTTCATCCTCGCACGTTCGGTACCTAGACACATAACTATTATCATCCAACAATTTCAAGAGTTGTTGCATCTCAGTTTTATCCCCCCTAAGCGCCTTATTAGTTAGGTACCAAATATTATACACTTGCTTGATATTTGATATATTTTTGGGTCGTTTCTATTTCAATGTTGCAAGTATATTTTTTGGTTGAACCAAATTCAAGGTCATGTCGGCAATACATTCCTTCTCTTCCAGCATGAGCCGCCACACACTAGGATGACCGACTAATTTTTCACACAAATCATGGTTATACAAACCACATATCACATTAAATCTCTAGTTTTTATTTTCCAACATGTAACCACGCACCTTGAACCGATACTCACATTTTCTAGATCCAGTGTCGTCTCTTTTAAAATTTCGGAGAGGAGTTCTATATTTCTCGCTTCTTTCGTACGTCATTTTCACAAAAACGCATATTTTATTCGAAACATTATTGAACCTTCTGATAACCACACCAAATCCAAGTTTAGATGCCTTTATACGAATCCATTGAAGCATTTGATCATGAGATTCAAACTTTTGCTTGTTTTTAAATTGGTTGCCAACATCTACCACCTTCACAATAACACCTTGGACATCCAGAGAAACAACTTGTTTTAAGAAAATATCGGGGTGCACCATATCTAATGAAAACAATTACAGCATAACAACATATAAGTCACACTGCTGAAAATAGAACCGGAAACTAAACACAGACTAGTTCCGAAGATGCATCTCCGGATAAATTCATACAAGTTCCGGAGATAAATTTTCGGACATGACGCTCCTTTTTTTAGCATAAAAGCTTGATTAATATGAGCAAAGTTGAGGGAAATGAAGGATCTTTACCTGAAATTTTATCTTCTTTTACTCCCTATGATATGATGAACCAAAAAATGGAGATTTGGAGTGAAAAAATGGATTGAGAGTAGAGGGTTTTTTGGTGAAGGGTTTGGTTGAAAACCATCTATCGCAACAATGTTGAGTGATCACAACTGCTTCTTTTATCATATATTTTCGGAGATGCATCTCCGGAAATATCTGACATGCAAAGGTGACGGAAAATTTCAAAATCCAACTCATAATTCTGAAGATGCATCTCCGGAATTTCTACTGAACTGATAAATAAATAAGGTATTTCTTAAAATGTTACGGAGATGCATCTCTGGAATAAAAATAACTCAACTTGTAGGGCGCATCTCAGAATGACCTTTGTTGAGTATGTAAGAGGTGCGTCCGAAGATGCATCTCCAGAAACATGGGACATTTTTGGAAATTCACGTGGTGCAGTAGAAACATATAAAGTGCGTTAAGAAATGCTCTTCTTTAATATACTCTTTAGTAACCCTCGAATTCAATTAAATTATTTAATTGAATTTTTGTTGCTTTTATCTAATTATTTAAATAATTAATATATTTTTTACTATTATTTAGTATATATATATATATATATATATATATATATATATATATATATATATATATATATATATATATATATATATATATATATATATGGTATGTGGAATTAGTGTGTATGTCTGCAAAGGTTAGGAAGAATGGTAGAATTATGTTGGTAGGGGTTAGAAAGAGTGGTAGAATTTTAATTATTTTAAAAATGTATAGAAATATAGAATAATAAATAAAATAATATAAATTATAATATTTGGGTGGGAAATAGAGTTTTTAGAAAAATAAGAGAAATTAGAGATGGGAAGGGTAAAACTGGAATAACTAAAATAGTGGAATTAAGTTTTAATTTAAAAAGAAATGTGTGAAAGTTGGGGGAGTTTACTGATATGTAGAAGTTGCATTGAAGAAAAGGGGTAAGAGGCAAAATGAGAAAAAGGAAGAACAAGAGTTTGGGGAAGAAAATTACCATAATTAGAGTTTGAGTAATTGCTGGAAATTCAGGTAAAAGGGGGGATACTTGAATATAGGTGTATCACCGTCCTCTTTTTATTCAACATTGTTGTGTTTTATGAGTTTTGATGTTCTTTATGTGAAATCCATGATAATTGTCATGTAAAATGTGTAAATATGTGCTCTATTATATGTTGAATATTATGCATGATGTGTAGGTATGAATTCTGAATGTGGATGTTGAATTGATGATTAATGATACTTGACGAATTATGTGTTAAATCAATGGTATAGGTGATATGATATGATAATTCATGTTAAAATTTGGATTGAGATAAATTTAGGTTGAAAAAATTGGGCTTCTAAGTAAATTATCGTGAAATTTTAGTAGAAAAATGTTGTAGACTAATTTGATTCAAATCATGGGGTTACATTGTGAAAACTTGATTCGAATCATAGTCTCCTGGCGGCCTCTTCCTGGTTTGCTACAAATCATAGATTACACATGATTCGAATCATGAAGGCAAATTTTGTTCATAATATTATTTTCATCATAACTTGAATTTTGTGACTCCATTTGAGGCATGGTTCAAAGTGTTGAGTAGCTGACGTGAAATACTACCTTATTATGGTTAGTTAGAGGTTTAATATGTGCATAAAAATATGAAACGTGTCTTTACTTGTGATAAGTCTTATGAGACAATTATCGAATAATCATGTAATCGTGAATTGATGGTTGACATGTGTTGAGTTTGTGATGTTGGAATGTTCTGAGTGAAGGTTGTTATGTGCTTATGAGTATAGTTATATGTTTCAGAATATTCGTATAATTATATGATGAATTATAATTACATGTTGTTGGTGTGAGATGTGATGTGGATTGTATAATTATGTGTTGTGCATGTAATTATAATTCTTTGTGTTGAGGTGAGTAACTCAGAAGAGGGAACTACTATGAATGTTGTATTGCATTGAATATAGGTGTATCACCGTCCTCTTTTTATTCAACATTGTTGTGTTTTATGAGTTTTGATGTTGTTTATGTGAAATTCATGATAATTGTCATGTTAAATATGTAAGTATGTCCTCTATTATATGTTGAATATTATGCATGATGTGTTGGTATGAATTCTGAATGTGGATGTTGAATTGATGATTAATGATACTTGACGAGTTATGTGTTAAATCAATGGTATAGGTGATATGATATGATAATTCATGTTAAAATTTGGATTGAGATAAATTTAGGTTGAAAAAATTGGGCTTTTAAGTAAATTATCGTGAAATTTTAGTAGAAAAACGTTATAAACTGATTTGATTCGAATCATGGGGTTACATTGTGAAAACTTGATTCGAATCATAGCCTCCTGGTAGCCTCTTCCTGATTTGCTACAAATCACATATTACACATGATTCAAATCATGAAGGCAGATTTTGTTCATAATATTATTTTCATCATAATTTGAGTTTTGTGACTCCATTTGAGGTATGGTTCAAAGTGTTAAGTAACTAACGTGAAATACTACCTTAATATGGTAATTAGAGGTTTAATATGTGCATAAAAATATGAAACGTGTCTTTACTTGTGATAAGTCTTATGAGACAATTATCGGATAATCATGTAATCGTGAATTGATGGTTGACATGTGTTGAGTTTGTGATGTTGGAATGTTCTGAGTGAAGGTTGTTATTTATCCTAAAGGAGGGAAAGGAAACGCTCGAAGTAAACCTGAAAAGGAAATGGTTTTGCAACCGGAGATTGCAAGGATCGGGAGTCGGTTACGCAAGGGGAAGGTATTAGCACCCCCTCACGTCCGTCGTACTCGACGGGATCCACGCTCAAGAGAATAGAATAAGGTTGCTAAATAACTGCTCAAAAAGAATGCACACACACTGGAATAAAACACAGATGGAAGAAAAGGGGAACGGGCTCGCTAGGATATCGCATCATATGCCTACGTATCTCATTTGGAATGAGAATCAGAGCTACCGTAGTTCGGCTAACGCACGCCGAAACAAAACACACGCACAGACGCTGAGACGTCAAAAGAAACACACAAGCGGAAACAGACTGCCAATCAATGGACTTATGTCCGACTCCAAACAACAAATACAAACAAGGAAACCGAATGCCAATCGCTGGACTTACATCAGACTCCACGCATACAAACACCAACAGGAAACCGAATGCCAATCGCTGGACTTACATCAGACTCTACACACAACAAACAAACGGGAAACCAAATGCCAATCGCTGGACTTACATCAGACTCCACACACACAACAAACAAGTTACCAAACAGACGGGCTAATAGGGAGTCGGGAACTCGAGCCTAATAGCTGTCAAGCAAACACACACACAAAAAAGAAAAAGGGTGCCCGGAGAGATCTCGCACGATCTCCTGCCTACGTACCTCATCTGGTATGAGGATCAGGGCGACGTAGTTCCCCTTAACAGGGGAGAAACTTCTATCCTAACCAGAGACTGGGAAATGACAAACTAAAAGGGAGACTGACTCGAGCCTAATAGTTATCATGTAATCCACAATAGTCCTAGGTTGAGGTTTCTAACAAGAGTTTGACTCACACAGGCAGTGAGTCAACTCAAGTCTATCTCTACGTACGTCAACTTCCTCAAAAGTTGATCATACGACTCCTACAGAAAGGAGATGAGAAGCTAAGCAGATAAACATCAAAAACAAATAGCACACACTATACACAACCAAGGGGGCTCAAGCAAGGTTGGGCTTTAGTCAAGGGGTCATATCAACCTTGACAAACAAGCCAAATACTGGAAGGGTGGTCAGGCTCTTAACCTCTAACATTGAGAGTTAGGGTGAGCAGATGAAATGGAGATGAGGGTTATGCCTCATAGCTCTTAACCCAGGCCTGGGTGAGCTTGAATCAAAGAATGTGTGGGAGTCCAGAATGTGGGACTCTATTCCACATGACTTGACACAACAAGATTTTGGGTTTTTATTCAAAGTGCATCAACACAGGGTGTGAACAAGATGAATGACACAACTGAGTAGCAGGGGATGGATTACACATCCCTTTTATCTGCCAATGCCTCTTCACTTAGGAGGTCTTTACATGTACAAGGCACAAAGATAAACAAACAAAAACATGGCCTCTTAAAGAGGGCTTCAGACAGGTGCCTGCAAAAATAACATGACAGGTCTTCCAGACTACATGGAGAATAGGAAGTTACCTAGGTGGTATGCCAACCACAAGCAAAGCAAAGTTCAAATGAACTTAAAGCAACTTAGGTACCTGTGAAAACAACCAAACAATCAGTATAGTATTCAGACAAAACAACCAGAAAGTCCAACAGTGAGACAACCAATCATCAGACAACATCAATGCAAGGCATGAGATGCAAGTAAACTAAATTAATTCATCATCCCCAAGACCTATAAAACAGCAAGGTTAGTCAACCAAAATAACTTGTATCTCAAGTGATGAGATCATATCAACCAATGTGGCTAATTGCTTGAAACCTGAAACACAAAGTCCAAAGGATGAGAACAAACCACTAGCTCAAAGGCTAGGGTCAAAGGTGGGGAAAAAGTCAAAACAAAACTTGATATTCAACATGAAGCAACTTCAATCAATCATGAACATGTCCTAAAAAGGAATAAATCAACCTCACTAAGCAAGGGCATGCAATAAGCAAGAGAAGTCAAAGGCAATTTCAAAGCACATATTTAGTCATTGAGAATGAAAATTCCAAATCAAAACAGAAATGATTCAAACAATTATGAAACTTTTTTTGAGCATACAACATGTCCAATAGAATCAACATACCAAAAATCATAAACAGAGAAACTCATTTGATATGGAAATGAAAATGCACAAGTTGGACATCAAATTGTATGACACAAATTGTCACACCTAAAGTACATGTGTCCCAAATAGTGAAGACAATAGCAAAAAATGCCAAATAAAATCACACAAATCCATCAACATGTTAAGAATCATCATGCAAAATTTCATGGAATTTGGATCAATATTGAGCATTTCATGCTAGAAAGAATGAAGCAATGTCACAAAAGCATACATGTTCAATCACTCTAACACAATTTAATTTCCAGGCATGGTAAAATCACAAAATTAAAACTATAAAATTCTAGACATCTCAAGGATCATGTGGAAAAAAACCTGGCATTATTTGGATCATTTTTCAATTTGATATGAATTTTTGAAGTTGAGGAAAATATTGAAAAAAATGTGAAAACATGATAATGGAGGGAAAGAGGAAATGATGATTAATTTTAAAAAACGTTGGAGCGGAGGATTGAAGGGAGGGGAGCGCCTGGACAAAACGACGTCGTTTCACCAGTGCCCTAGCCAAATGCAGAAACGGACACTATGCTGACGCTAGGTGGACGCTAGTGGCGGAAACCACCGTCTTCTTCATGAAGACGGTGGTTGTTACTGTTCACGACGAATTTTTTTTCCAGAATTTCAAAATTCATACACCAATGGAAAGCTCTCATCACGTAGATTCCAAATATTATAAAAACTAAGCCTAATTCTCAACATATTTCATGAATCGAACGAAATAAGTTTGGATCTACAAACTTTAATTCAACATAACTTCTTCATTTTTTATCCAAATTTCATGAAATTTATATCAGAATTTCCAGCATGAAAAGCTCTACAACTCTATGTGCATAAAAAAGAGAATTAGGAGATTCGAAATTTGCACCTTCTTGAAGCTCCAACAATGGCAATAGTGAATTCTGGTGATTCAAGGCTTGGCACGTGTGTAGATCTACTCCTGAGCACTTGTTATGAGGACTTGTGAAGAAATTGAGGCTTGGAGAGGCTTAGATCTTGCTCAAACAACACTTTCCATCTTCATGTTCTTGCTTGGATTGTGCTTGATTTCTGCTCGAATCTTCCAAACCAATGCTTGATCTACACTAAATGAAGGTCAGAGAACAAGAATATGGAAGAAAATCAATGTGTTATATGGAAGAAATTTGAATTTCAATGGAGAGAAAATTTTGGAGGGAAAAAATTCTAGATCTAGAAATGATGAATAATGAGCAATTCTGTTATGATTAGCTATTTATATGACATGTTAATCCATTTGCTAATCATGTTTAGGCTTGGTTAATGAAATTTAGTGAGAAAAGAGGTGTTATGCAAAAATTGGTTTTTTCACCCCATGCATGCAATCCCACGTGAACAGTAGCAATGGCCATGCAATTTCACTTAAAATCCTCTCATGAACATGTTGGAATGGTTAAAAAGTCCACATGATGCACCAATTTTGAATTCATGATTTTCCCTCCAAAAATCACATGAATGAGCAAATGATTATATGATGAAATTTCATGCAGTGTGATGAATGATTTGGAAAGTTCATGTCATGAGAAGAATTTGACAAAAAGGAGCACTCAATTTGGAGTTATGAGTCAAAAGTTATGGCCTTTTGAAGTTCCATGCACACTTGGCAATGATTTGATCATATCTCCTCAACCATTCACCATAAATTCATGATCTTGGACTTTTTGGAAATGGGAGAGAGAGATATTCAACTTTCATGTTGGACAAAATTTCATTTGAAGCTTCTTTGATGATGTAAGATCAAGTTGAATTTGAACCAAAACCTTTCCATTTTTGGAAACTTTCAATTACAGGCCACTTTCCATTTTTGGAAAGTTTTGATCTGGCCTCAAATCCTTCAAGATATGCACTTGTAATGACCAATGAACCCCTTTTGAACATGAATGAGATGTTGAAACTCATTTCTCCACCTCATAGCCTTCAGTTGACTTTCTGTTGACTTTCTAGTTGACAGATGACTTAGAAGAGCTCTGATCAGCTTGAGCCTCAACCACTTGAGGAATTAGCTCCGAAATGAAACCCTAGCTTAAACAAGCCCAAAATAATGACCATATGATCTCCATCCAAGAAATAAACCCCATCTCCTTGAGAAACCCTGACTGGTAGAATGGCACTGATTAGGGTTGACCAGAGGTCAAAACCCTAATCCCAAGGAACCTGATCCTGAATTCTGAAACCTTTGATAAGGACATAACCATGATGATGATGATGTAAACTTGCAAACAAGATAATGCTCAACCTCCTTGAAGAACCAAAACAACCCTAATTGAAGCACAAACCCTCAGATGGCTAGTGATTAATTCAATAAGGCCCCCAGGCTTGAATCTCTTAACCTCTCCTTCTTCTGAGAAAGACTTAGGAGGATAACTTGCTTATCCACATGATATGCAATATGCAATGACTAATGCCCTAAATATGAAATGCAATATGCTAAACTAGTTCCAAGAAGAGGAGGGCAAATTTTAAGGTGTTACACTTATGAGTATAGTTATATATTTTAGAATATTCGTATAATTATATGATGAGTTATAATTACATGTTGTTGGTGTGAGATGTGATGTGGATTGTATAATTATGTGTTGTGCATGTAATTATAATTCTTTGTGTTGAGGTGAGTAATTCAGAAGAGGGAACTACTGTGAATATTGTATTGCATTGAATATAGGTGCATCACCGTACTCTTTTTATTAAACATTGTTGTGTTTTATGCGTTTTGATGTTGTTTATGTGAAATCCATGATAATTGACATGTTAAATGTGTAAATATGTGCTCTATTGTATGTTGAATATTATGTATGATGTGTTGGTATGAATTTCGAATGTGGATGTTGAATTGATGATTAATGATACTTGACGAATTATGTGTTAAATCAATGGTATAGGTGATATGATATGATAATTCATGTTAAAAGTTGGATTGAGATGAATTTAGGTTGAAAAAATTGGGCTTATAAGTAAATTATCGTGAAATTTTAGTAGAAAAACATTGTAGACTGATTTGATTCGAATCATGTGGTTACATTGTGAAAACTTGATTCGAATCATAGCCTCCTAGTGAACTCTTCCTGATTTGATACAAATCACATATTCCACATGATTCGAATCATGAAGGCAGATTTTGTTCATAATATTATTTTCATCATAACTTGAGTTTTGTGACTCCATTTGAGGCATGGTTCAAAGTGTTGAGTAGCTGACGTGAAATACTACCTTATTATGGTTAATTAGAGGTTTAATATATACATAAAAATATGAAATGTGTCTTTACTTGTGATAAGTCTTATGAGACAATTATCGAATAATCATGTAATCGTGAATTGATGGTTGACATGTGTTGAGTTTGTGATGTTGGAATGTTCTGAGTGAAGGTTGTCATGTGCTTATGAGTATAGTTATATGTTTTAGAATATTTGTATAATTATGTGATGAGTTATAATTACATGTTGTTGGTGTGAGATGTGATGTGGATTGTATAATTATGTGTTGTGCATGTATTTATAATTCTTTGTGTTGAGGTGAGTAATTCAGAAGAGGGAACTACTCTGAATGTTGTATTGCATTGAATTTTATGGTTAGAAGTGGAACCATAAGTGTTGTTGTTGTTGCATTACTTTGTATGTCGTGCATCATTTTGTGTTGATGTGTTGAAAGAGGTGAGTCATTGGTTTAGAAGTGGGGACTGATGATCATCCAGGGTTCAGAAGTGGGGACCTAGGGTTCAGAAGTGGGGACCCGGTTCGAATGAGGAACCATTATTGAGTGGACGAGATCATTAACAAATCTATGATGTCCAAATTGGTACCACATACATAGATTCGAGTTGTGATTCATATTTCATACATAAAGACTATGTGAATTGATTGTTGTGTTATTGTGTAAATTGAATATGTGTTGTAGATTGTGTGATATAAGTTACCCTTGCATTTATTACACCATAATATATTTGAGAGTATTCTCACCCCTTTCTTGTTTGTTTTGTGTTGCTTTATATATTCTTGTATAAATACTCAACGGGAGTAAGTGTTGTTGTGAGTTGGAAGATGACCTTGAATTTTTCTTCATTTATTTTATCGTTTATCGTTATTTAGTTGGTTTAATGCTCTGATATGTGACATCGGGAACAAGAAATTTTATTTGTTCTAAGTTAATCATTGGATCATGTTAATTTTATTAAGTATTTCAGTTTGATGAGATAATTGAAGTTTATGTTATTTATTTTGAGTTCCGCTGTGAGTTTTGAAATTAATTAGAAAGTATGTATGTTATGTTTGAGTAACATCCTAAAAGGTTGGTTTTATTCTTTAAAGTAAGAGTTGGGGTTTTAGGATGTTACATTAGTGGTATCATAGAAGATCAGTCCATCTGTCCAGGTTAAGTAATTTTGTATGTTCCCTAGTATACGACATGTGTGTGAAACAATGTCGATACTCATTTGTTTTTATAGCCACTTTCCAGCAGGATCTAGATTGAAATAAGTGGGGAAGTAACTTTTGCTTCTCTAAGATGTTCCAGGTGTGGACGGTTGGTTCAGTGTGCCACTGATTTTAAGAGTGAGGGTTTTTGGATGAGGTTGTGTTAGAGCCTGAATCCGAAGAAAGTACAGATTAGAGATTCATGTATGGCGGTTAGGTTGAGATGTCTTCTAAGGAGAATGATTTAGTGCTCGTGATGTTTGCTTCTCTGAGAGTAGAGAACAATGTGGCGGCTAGTGATATGTCGGTGGTGTGTGAATTTCCTTATGTTTTTCTTGAAGATATTTGTGACTTGCATCCGGAACATGAAGTTCAGTTCGCCATAGATTTAGTACCTAGTATTAGACTTGTGTTGATGGCTCCATATATAATGTATGCACTAGAGTTGGACGAGTTGAAGAAATAGTTAGAAGATATGCCTGAAAATAAGTATGTTCGACCTAGTATTTCACCATGGGGAGTGTCGATGTTGTTGGTTAAGAAGAAAGATGGTAGCATGAGGTTGTGTATTGATTATCGACAGTTGAATAAGGTTATATCAAGAACAAGTATCATATTCCAAGAATTGATGACCTTATGGATAAGTTGGTAGGTGTTTGTGTTTTCAGCAAGATCAATTTGAGATCAGGTTATCATGAGATTCGAGTGAAGACTGAAGATATTCTGATAACTTATTTTAGAACCCGATATGGACACCATGAGTACTCAGTGATGTTATTTGGTGTGTCTAATGCG
Source organism: Lathyrus oleraceus (assembly GCF_024323335.1). Taxonomy (NCBI): domain Eukaryota; kingdom Viridiplantae; phylum Streptophyta; class Magnoliopsida; order Fabales; family Fabaceae; genus Lathyrus; species Lathyrus oleraceus. The sequence goes on from NC_066585.1 coordinate 150,085,207, forward strand.
CCATGTGTGTTTATGGAGTACATGAACATGATTTTACATCCATATTTGGATCAATTTGTTATGGTATTCATCGACGACATCTTGGTGTATTTGAAGTTAGATGAAGAGCATGCAAGACATATGAGAGTTATGTTGCAGACTTTGCAAAAGAAGAAGCTATATGTAAAGTTGTCCAAGTGTGAGTTCTGGTTACTTGAAATGAGTTTCCTTGGTCATGTGATTTGTAGTGGTGGTATTGTAGTTGATCTATTGGAGGTTGATGTTGTGTTGTAGTGGGAGACTCTCAAGTCTGCTACTGAGATCAGAATTTTTTTGGGTTTGAATGATTATTATAGAAGGTTTATAGAAGGCTTTTAGAAGTTAGTTTTCCTTTGACTCAATTGACTCGGAAGGTTCGATCATATGTGTGGGGTGTTCAGTGTGAAGAGAGTTTTCAAGAACTCAAGAAGAAGTTTACGCCAACGCCAATTTTGATTATGTGGTTGAGTTCTGCTTATCATCCGCATATGGACGATCAGACTAAGAGAACCATCCAGGCTTTAGAAGATTTGTTGAGAGCCTGCATGTACTAACAAGGAGGTAGTGGGATACTTACTTGCCACTGATTGAGTTTACCTATAATAATAGTTTCAATTCTAGTATTGGAATGACACTATTTGAGGTTTTGTATGATAGAAGGTGTAGGACACCTTTATGTTGGTATTAGTCTGGCGAAAGTGTTGTACTCGTTCTAAATATAGTTTAGCAGACGACTAAGAAGATCAAGATGATTCAGGATAAGATGAAAGCTTCACATAGTCGACAAATAGTTATCATGATAAAAGGAGGAAATCACTTGAGTTCCGAGAGGGGTATCACGTGTTCGAGAGTCACTCCAGTGACTGGTGTTTGTCGTGCTTTGAAATCTAAAAAGCTCACGCCACACTTTATTGGTCCTTATCATATTTTGAAGAGAGTATGAGAAATGGCCTACAAAGTTGCTTTACCACCATCTCTTTTGAATCTTCACAATGTGTTTCATGTGTCTTAATTTTGGAAGTATGTTCCAGATTTGTCTCATGTGATTCAAATGGATGATGTGCAAGTGGGAGATAACTTGATTATGGAGGAAGCACCATTGAGAATTGATGATCGAGAAGTGAAACACTTTAGAGGTAAAGAGATCGTCTTGGTGAAGTTTGTATGGGGGAGGAAGCATGACGTGGGAGCTGGAGAGTCAGATGAAAGGGTCTTATTCGTTCAGGTGATTTTCGAGGGCAAAATTTCTATAAGTGGGAGAGAGTTGTAACACCTTGAATTCAATTAAATTATTTAATTGATTTTTTGTTGCTTTTATCTAATTATTTGAGTAATTTGATATGCTTTTTATTATTATTTTGTGAATATATATGGTATGTGGCATTAGTGGGAATGTTGGTGAGGGTTAGGAAGAGTGGTAGAAATTAAGTAGAATTTTAATTAATTTTCAAATGAATAGAAATATAGAATAATAAATAAAATAATATAAATAGTGATATTTGGGTGGAAATTAGAGCTTTTAAAAAAATAAGGGAAAATAGAGATGAGAAGGGTAAAAGTGGAATAACCAAAATAGTGGAATTAGGTTTTGATTTAAAAAGAAAAATGTGAGGGTTGAGGGAGTTTACTGATACGTAGAAATTGGATTGAGGAAAAAAGGCAAGAGGCAAAGTGAGAAAAAGGAAGAACAATGGCTTGGGGAAGAAGATCACCATAACTAGAGCTTAAGTAATTGCTGGAAATTCAGGTAGAGGGACTACTTGAATATAGGTGTATTGCATGAAGAGTAGAGAGGGGTCTTTACCCCTTCTCTAGGTTTTATTCATCATTGTTATATTTTATGAGTTTTTATGTTGATTATGTGAAATCCATTAGAATTATCATGTTTAATGTGAAAATTCATGCTCTATTATATGACGAATATCATGCATGTATTTTGAAATGAATTATGAATGTGGATATTGAATTGATGATTGATAATAATGATACTTGACGAGCTACGAGTTAAATTAATGGTATAGGTGATATGTTATGATAATTCATGTTAAAAATTGTATTGGGATAGATTTAGGTTGAAAAATATTGGGCTTATAAGTGGAACTCTCGTGAAAATTTAGCAAAAAAATGTTGTAGACTGATTTGTTTCGAATCATGAGGTTACACTATGAAATTTGATTCGAATCATAGCCTCATGGTGGCATCTTCCTGATTTGATTTGAATACCAACACACCAAGGTGCATAGCCATGAAATTCCCAAAATGACATCCAACCCACCAAGGTCTACTACCAACACATCCATCATAACCTCCGTAGGACCTAGATTCACTTTGACTCCTTTGAAAACTCCTTATGACAATATCTTATGTCCATCTCCCAATTTGATCCTGCTAACAACCATATGAGTGATAGGAAAATCCAAAGCAAAGGTTAACTTGGAAGATATGAAGTTGTGGCTAGCTCCACTATCCACTAATACCACCACATCAATGTTCTCAAATTTACCTTCAATCATCATCATGTTATACTCCTTCATACTTCCTAGGACTTCAATAACCTTGCATGTTGCCTCCACTTCTTCTTCTTCCTCCTCTATAGCTTATTTAGTTTCTAATGTAACAATTTCTCTTTCCTCAGTCACACCTTCCCCTTCACTCAAGATGAACACCCTCTAATATTTCTCCTGACACTTATGAAGTGTTGGATGGAATTTTCCTCCACACTTGAAGCACAAACTCTTTCCCATTTATCTCATCCATTTCATCATTCTGAATACTCCTAACCCCCTTCCATATCTCCAAAGACGCAGTATGATGATCGCTTTCAGCCTTTCTCCCCGTCAAAACCAAAGACGGGGATGAAATTGGGATAGAGCTTGATGTTCAATAATCAAAAGTGAGTATTTTGTTATCGTATCCACATGGACTGGTGTGATATTAATATCGTTCAACATTTAATACAATTTTAAGTAGAGAATTATTAAGTTATTTGATTGTAAAAAGTAAAGTGTGTAAAAACAGTAATTGATAAAGTTTCAGAGATATGACAGCTTGTTGGGATTGGGTTTCATCCACCGATTGTGCATGTAGTTTATTAATTAGTTATACACAAACTATTTATTCATCAATATCATCACGTGTTGATTACAAACAACGTTTATGTCTAAACCCCTGATGAGAGTTCAATTGTATTATTTAACTGACGACTTATCAGTCTATTAAACAATAAGGTAGCATTAAGAATTGATGCTTAATATGAATGTTCAATCCTTAGTCTATGTCTAGAACTTAGATTTTAAAATAGATGGTTATCTTAGATCAAGATTCAAACTATATTTCTCAATATCAATTCGATAATCATGAATGACTAGATTATATATAAAGTTATGATCAATAAACATACATACAGTTACGATGAACTACACCCAATCCCAACAAGAAAGAAGAATTAGCTACTTATTGTCATGGTAGCTTGATACAAAAGAGACGAAATAAGATGAATGGGCATCAATGGTGATTTCTCGACGGTTGATGTGTATCCATCTTGATCTTCAAGTTTTCACTCTTCTTTGGTTCTATCTCTTTGTTTTTTGTCTAAAATTGTCTATCCTTCCTAATATCTCAATTGATGCTTATTTATAGTGTTTGTTGTCCTACTGATCTCGCATGGTGAGTTGTAGCCTCACCTGGCAAGCAATGTGTTGGAACAAGATTTGTTCATATCCCTTGGGTTTTGGTGATAACAATGTACTTAAAGAAAATTGGGTATACTAACATACGTTAAAGTATGCAGGATCATAAAGCTTAAAGTCTACTCATAATTGATCTTGTTAAAAGCATTTGTTGACAAACTGAAGGTCTTATATTCTGATGGATCAGAATCTGATGACTTTGAAGGACCAACTTTTGAACGTTCAGACTCTGGTCATGATAGTTTTTCCTCTTATGACAACTCAGACTCTAGAGACCTCAGCTTGAAAATCTCAGCCTCTGGTCCGTACCCTGTTCCCATAGCAGACCTACCTTGTCAATCCAAAATGAGGGGAAAAGTCAACTAGAGTCCCTAGTACAAGGCTCGAGAAAAGATGACGTGACTTGTCTAGTTCACCCTCCTCGTCTGGTTTATACCTAGTATGTAGTAGACTATGTTATTACACATTGGTTGAAGATCTTAACATCATTTGTCTTCCAACGAATCTCCCTTGAAGATTGTCGCATCACGCGAAAAACCGGCGGGAAAACAAGAACAACAGAGCCGCCACCGTGCGTTATTTATCCCAAAAGAGGGGAAGGAAACGCTCAGAGTAAACCTGGAAAGAACATGGTCTCGCGACCAAAGAGAATGGGTTCGGGAGTCGGTTATGCGAAGGGAAGGTATTAGCACCCCTACGCATCCGTAGTACTCTACGGGATCCACGCACAAAAGGAAGGATAAATGGTTGCTGAAACACTGCTCAAACTCACACACACTGGCTGAAAGAGACACAAGAAAACAGACAAGACTGACTCGGCAGGATATCGCATCCTGGGCCTACTTAGTCTATCAGGCATAGACATCAGAGTCGAAGTAGTTCGGACTGGGGAAACGACACATGCTCGCTAGGATATCGCATCCTATGCATATGTATCTCCTCGGACGAGAGAAGAATCAGAGCATTCGTAGCTCGACTGACACGCACACAAACAAACACTAGCAAAGGCAAACGTGGAGCCTGAATGCCAATCACTGGACTTACATCAGCATCCGAACCAAAACACACAAAGAGGCAAACATGGAGCCTGAATGCCAATCACTGGACTTACATCAGCATCTGAACCAAAACACACGCACACTGGAACCCAAATGCCACTCGATGGACTTACATCAGCTTCCAAGCACACAACAGCACAAAACAAAGACACAGGCGCCCGGAGAGATCAGCTCATCTCCTGCCTACGTACCTCATCTGGTATGAGGATCAGGGCGACGTAGTTCCCCTACAGAGGGATACATGACTAGCCTAACCAGATAACAGAGGGAGACACAACACTAGGGAGACTACGACTCGAGCCTAGATGTTATCATGCAAATCAACCCTAAGTTAAGGTTTCTAGCTAACTGGCACAGGGAGCCAGCCTATCCTAATCATGACTTGCACAGGAAGCAAGCCACACACACACTTAACTTGCATAGGAAGCAAGCCAAGCAAAACCTAACTTGCACAGGAAGCAAGTCTAAACTAACCCTAACTTGCACAGGAAGCAAGTCAAATAAACATACAAGCACAGATAGCACACACTATACACAAGCAAGTGGCTCAAACAAGGGTTAGGTTTTAGTCGAGGGGTCATATCAACCTCAACAAACAAACCTCTGGAACTGGGTGAATGTGCTCTTAACCTTGCCATTGAGGGGCTAAGGTGAAGCAGATGAAAGGTGAGTGAAGATAAGACTTCACAGCTCTTATCCCTGGCCTGGGAGAGCTTAAGACAAGAATGTGTGGGTTCAGAAAGTGGGAACCCTTCTACACATTTGAAACTGACTCAACTGTACATTTGTACAAGATCTTGGGTTTGTATCTGCAATGCATCAACACGGTGGTGTGAGCAAAGCAGAAGACACACTGAATAGCAGGGGATAGGTTGCTTATCCCTTGGTTCTGCCAATTGCCTCTTCACTTAGGAGGTCTTTGACTCTGTACAAGGACAAATTAAACATACACAAATATTGCCTCTTAAGGAGGACTTCAGACAGTTGCCTGGCCAAGTAACAAGCCAGGTCTTCCAGACTACATGAAGAAAAAGGAATTATACCTCAAGCAAGTTGCTAAATAGCAAAGCAAAGCAAGTTCAAAGAACTTAAGCAACTAATGGTACCTGAAATAGTCAAACAAATCAGTACACATTTCAACAGTCAAAGCAAAAGGAATTGGGAAACAACAGTCAACACAGAGGGACAAATGTGCAAAGCACAAGACTCAAATCATATGAGTCAAGTCACCTACAAAACAAAGGTTAGCTCATGATAAACAATCAAGCTTAATCAGAAAGAAATTGATCTCATTGGTCATTTGGTGTTCAACCTGAAAACATAAGCTCAACAGTAAGTAACTGGACCACTAGGACAAGCCTAGGGTCAAAAAGGAATGAGAAAGTCAAAACAGCAAATGAAAGTCAACCAAAATCAAGTTCAAACATTTAAGAAGCAAGCTCAATTGGTCTCAAGTTTATATCATGCATCATCATCATTTCACAAGCAAAAGAAGGCAAAGCATGGCAAATTGGTGCACATAGAAGTCAACAGAATGACTTGCATCAAAAGTCAACTCAAACATTTTCAAAAATCACCAAATAAATCATGATCAATCCTAACACCTAGCATGGTAAGCATGTAAAACTTCATCACATTTGGACAAGTGGAAGGTAGTCAATGAAAAATCATAAAGTCAAAGCAAATTCGAACATGCTCAATGAAGTCAACAGCAAGACTTAGCTCAAAACCAAACATAATCAATTCCAAAAATCACAAATAATTCATGCTCAATCAAAGTCCATGACATGACATGCATATAAATTTCAGCTGAATTGGATCATGGGAAGGTGGTCAATTAAAATCAGAAAGTCAAACCAATTCAAGCAAGCACAAAGAAGTCAAACAAACATGTATCAACTTCAAAAAATCATAACTAAATGAAAACAGATGAGAAATGAATGGGATTAACACCAATGCAAAGCTTAAGATGTCTAGTATGCACATGTGAAATTTCATGATCATCCAATAAGATATGAGAATTTCCCAAATGGAATGGCAAGATGTGTCACACAAAGTCAACATTTGACTAGGCAGGGAAGAAAAATCTCAAACAAATAGGAAATGGCATATTTAAATCCAAGAAAATTCACACATAAACTAGACATATGAGAGAAGGTTCATGCAAAATTTCACATTAATTGGAGGCCAGGAAGCATGTCATCAAAAATCATGAAATGGCATATCATTGGTGTGACACAAGTTGTCACACCCTACTTCAAAAAATCACAACTCTCAAACCACATAAGCTAAAATCATGATCTTTACACCAAAATAAGCATGAATGAGTGTAGATTATGCACAAACAAATTCAGATCAAAAGGATGTATCATCACAATTTCACAATGGTTTTGGCAAGATGTACAATATTTGGTCACATTCTACAAACCCTAAGGCCATTTAAAATTCACTGATCAAAAAAATCTGGAAAAATGATGATAAAAACTAGACAACCATATGAACATGATGCAAAAATTCCCACTGGATTTGGAATTGAAATGAACAAGTTATGAATTTTGCAAAAATGATGATCAAAGTGAAATAATATGTGAAATTAAATGGATTAATTTGAATTATTAATAGACCGAGTGACACGGATGTAATTTTGGAACTCACTTAACTAAACGATGGCGTTTTGGACGCGGAAAGGGAATAACGCTATTGGCTCATGCAAGAACAGTAACATGCAACACGTTAATTTCCAAAATCTGGGCATGGCATTCAAAGGGATTAGGGTTTTCTGGGAACAGGGACAATGTTCATCACTCCCAAATCGCGTTTCAGAAAAAATTCCCAGAAATCCAAATTAAATACATAGAAACGTTCATCCAAGCATGGCAAACAACAATCCAGCATTGATTTTCATTAAAACATTGTATATATCATGAATCGAGCACAAACATAAATCAACATCAAACTTCATTTCAATGTATCTTCATGAATATCCAACCATTCTCGAAAATAAAAGCATCATGAAACTCAGCATGGAGAGATCTACACTAAGCATGTCATGGATTTGAGAAACATAGAGATCGAATTCTTACTTGTCTTTGAAGAAGAAAGTGAAACAGCGTTGTTTTGGTGGTTTAATGGTGAAACAGATGTCCCAAAGATCTTCAAATGATGAATGCTGAAGAAGGTTTGGCTTGAAATGGCTTGGTTTGGATGCAAACAACTTCTGCCATTGATGATGCTTTGCAAAAACAGTCCACAAATCCCTCTTACAGATGTGGAACAATGGTTGCAATGAGTCCAAAATGTGGTTTAGATAATGAATCGAGCAAGGCAAGGCTCAGTTCTTTGAGAGTTTTTGACAGATTTTGGAAAATGCAAAAAATGAAGTTTGAGAGAATGAGTGAAGTTTCTGAGTTTGGAGGCAGCTGCTAGGGTTTTTCTCAGCAGAAAAAGAGATGAATATATATGTTGTTTGCTGGTGCTGATGAATGCTAATCATGGTTCATGAAAATGTGGAGTAGAGTTGGTAAAAGTGTACTTTCTTTCCAATTTTCAAGCAAGTTGGCATGGGTGTATGTACTGCACGAATTTGGGCTTTCAAACATGACACAAACCACATTTCTGAACTATTTCAATTGGCCAAATGGTTTAAAAAAGATTATTTTGAAAAGTCAAAATTCAACTCAATTGAAATTAATTAAGGCAAGTTCAAAAAGGCCATTTTGCATGGTGATGTTTTGGTGCATGAGGATGACATATTTGGAAAGATGAGGTCAAATGTGACTTGTTGGAAAAAAACCCCACCAAATTTGGCCAAATGGTTTGAGAGATATGGCCTTCTGAAGTTCAAGAATTTTTGAAAATGAATTGATCATAACTTGCCAACCATGCATGGGAATTGAGTGTTCTTGGACTTTTTGGAAATGGGAGAACAAGATCTTCAACTTTCATGTTGGGCAAAAATTCATTTGAAGCTTGTATCATGATGTAAGTTTGAGGATCAAGACTTTCCATTTTTGGTAAGTTTCAGTTACAGGTCCAGTTTCCCTTTTTTGGAAATTTCTGATCTGGCTTCAAATTCTTCCATGATGGTGTTTGACATGATATATGAAGACTATATGGACATGAATGAGACCTCTCAAACCAATTTCCATCATCAAATCACTGATTAAATGGACAGTTGACCAACAGTTGACTTTTAGGGTTTCTGACTGATTGTGCATTGACTGATGACTTCTGAACATCCAAACCTTGACCAAAACACTTCAAATGGATCCCCAAGTCATGTGAACATGTTGGACCAACCCTAGGGCCCTGGCTCAATGAAAAACTCACTTGCTTACTTGATTGACTGATCTCCTGATCAGTTTGACCTAATTCTCTTGATGATTTTGCACTCGAGGCAAATGGGACAATGCAATGCTATGCAGTGGACCATGTTATGTTATGCCCTAATATGAGAATGTATGTATAATGATGGGTGCAAATTTGAGGTGTTACAGCTGCCCCTATTCAATCAGCTGGGAACCCGAATGGATGAGAGCAACGGCTGTCAGACTTTCAGGGTAAACAGGGATTGAATACCAAGAACCGTAGAATTTGCACTCTGCTGGATATGATACAAGGAGAACCACGTCATTTACTGATGACGCCTGCAATTGACAACTTCAGAAAGGCGAAACCAATTACCGATGGTTAGAAATCGGAAACTTGATATTTACCGATATCAACTTCAGCAAGACCATTTGCCGATGGCTGTTGGGAAACAAATCTGATGTAAAAGGAAGCAAGACCATTTACCAATGGTGGCTTCAAAGAAACTTGACATTTACCGATATCAACTTCAACTCGACCATTTACCGATGGCTACTGCAACTGGGGATCTGATATTTACCGATATCGAAGAAAACGGGGCCATTTACCGATGGCGGATAAAACTGGGCATTCAATATTTACCGATATTGAAGCATACGGGGCCATTTACCGATGGCGTCTCCACTTGGGGAGGAACAAAATCTTTGTGGTGTAATCAGACAAGACGTTTACCGACGATTTCTGGGGATCTTGATTTTATTAACAAGAGAACAAAGAATGACCAGACATTTACCGATGACTGGGATGAGACTCGATGATTACCGACATCGAAAGATGATGTTTACCGACATCAAAAGAATGACCAGACATTTACCGATGACTGGGATGAGAAATTTATTGGGAAGAGAAAAACAAATATTCGCAACCGGAAACCAGACAGGACATTTACCGATGACTCTACTGGGGATCCCTAGCTGGGGATTATCAGACATTTACCGATGACTGCAGAAAAGACTCGATGTTTACCGACATCGAAAGATGATGTTTACCGACATCAAAAAAATGACCAGACATTTACCGATGACCGGGGAGAATACCCGATGTTTACAGACGCCGAAACAATGGTGTTTACCGACACCAAAAATGCTGACCAGACATCTACTGATGACTGGGGAGAAAACCCGATGTTTACAGACACCGAAACAATGGTGTTTACCGACACCAAAAATGATGACCAGACATTTACTGATGACTGGGGAGAAACCCGATGTTTACAGACACCGAAACAATGGTGTTTACCGACACCAAAAATGATGACCAGACATTTACTGATGACTGGGGAGAAAACCCGATGTTTACAGACACCGAAACAATGGTGTTTACCGACACCAAAAATGATGACCAGACATTTACTGATGACTGGGGAGAAAACCCGATGTTTACAGACACCGAAACAATGGTGTTTACCGACACCAAACAAAGAAACACACGCGGGTGCTGGCATGACACTTACCGGTATCACAAGAACGACATCTTAGATATGTCAAGGCAAGGTTGATCACTTGCTGGGGGTCTCACTGGGGAGAAACAAACTTTCTGTCACCAACGGGTGAGGTAATAAACCTCTGTGGGGATATCAATCCTGAATGCTGTCAAGAGCAACTATAGCAGACTTGCTGTGCTGATGTTGAATGAAATGATCCACCTCTGCCGGGGATACGGTCTGGTGAGGTTAACATATGAATGCATATGTTTGAATTTTTCTATGGCGTAATGCTCCCTATTGAATGGGAATGCTACGCAATTTGAGGATGCAATGATCACTAAAATGCAAAAATGCAAAAATGATGAAAAACTCCGGCTGGGGAGCCAAAACTGATCGGGTACTCCAACTCTGCGGGGAGACTCTGCAGGGAGAGCAACGACTTCTCACTCATGTTGGAGAATAGCACTGCCGCTGGGGAAAGGTAAACTCCGCTGGGGATATCCTTCAGTCCACAGATAGGATAAATGCTGGAGATAAATTTCAATGAACCTGCCTCACTCGGGGAGGAAATCGGCAAATACAGGCCTGCTGGGGATAGGCAATCCTTAGATCTGTTGGGGAATAGAAGGCACTATCCACAGGCGTCTCCGCAGGGGAACATAACTCTGATAGCTTCCAAACTTGCTTGGGGAAAATATCTGCTGAGGAAACGTCCTCACAGATGCCAACCTGAAAAACAACACAACAAAATGCCCCCAGGGGATACATGGACAAGATACGCTCAAGTGTCCTCAACATTCAAAATGATTTTCAAATGTTTCATCATCCTGCAAGCTATTGTTTAGCCTTCATGTTCTTAGATGCAATGCTTATCAAAAATTCGGACATTTTTGCAAACAAAACAGTAAAAATAAAAACAAGAGAGCCATTTATCTGAATAACGACTTTTATTGATTGAAAATGTGCCTGAAAAGGCAAATACATTGGGAGGCAATTCCTAGAAAGAGGTAATTGCGCGTAAAAGGAAAAATCTATCCTAATGGCAATGTGAACACGGCATCCACTATTTCCCAATTCTGTTATAACTCACAGATCATCAGTTTTCCTCCCAACTCCTCGCTTTCTGAGAAGAATGACTGGACGGATCACATCTTTCGAGATGGCAGACGACAAAGCTTGATGAAGTACAGACAACTCAGACTGTAGTCTTCGCTTTAATCCCTCTTTTGGCTGGATCGCCCTTTCGGGTTTTCAATCCACCGGGATACCCATTTTTGCCTAAGCCGCCCTTGCGGGTTTTCGACTTACCGGGTGTACAAATTCTTTTCATTTTATCCCTAATTTTTGCCCAAACCTTTTCTTTCTGTTTTTTGGTTCGCCGGGATGCCCATTTTTGCCTGGACTCTTTTTTCTTTTTGTCAAGCGGGTCAATTTATGCGAAGTATTTTTTGACTACATCTGAGTTAACAGGAGACGGAAAATCTTCACCATCCATAGTTGTAAGCATCAAGGCTCCACCGGAGAATACCTTCTTCACAACATACGGACCTTCATAATTAGGAGTCCACTTGCCCCTGTTATCTGTACCGGGAGGGAGGATCCTCTTCAAAACTAGATCACCGATCTGATAGCTTCGAGGACGCACTTTCTGATCAAAGGCTCGCTTCATCCTTCGCTGATACAACTGTCCATGACATACAGCTGCTAGCCGTCTCTCCTCGATAAGGCTCAACTCATTAAACCTTGTTCGAATCCACTCGGCTTCGTCCAGCTTGACATCCAATAAAACTCTCAGAGAAGGAATCTCCACTTCAACAGGTAGGACAGCTTCCATACCATACACAAGGGAGTAAGGGGTTGCCCCGGTCGACGTACGTACTGAGGTACGGTACCCATGCAAAGCGAAAGGCAGCATCTCATGCCAATCCTTGTACGTAACGACCATCTTCTGCACAATCTTCTTGATATTCTTGTTTGCCGCTTCTACAGCACCATTCATCTTCGGTCTGTAAGGAGAAGAATTGTGATGTTCAATCTTGAAATCTTTACAAAGCTCTTTCATCATCTTGTTGTTGAGATTCGAACCATTGTCAGTGATGATTCTCTCAGGAACTCCATAACGACATATGATTTCTTTCTTGATGAACCGGGTAACCACTTGTTTGGTAACGTTAGCATAGGAAGCTGCTTCCACCCATTTGGTGAAATAGTCAATCGCGACCAAGATGAAGCGATGTCCATTCGAAGCAGTAGGCTCAATCTTCCCAATCATATCAATGCCCCACATGGCAAACGGCCAAGGCGAATTCATGACATTCAGAGGGCTTGGTGGTACATGCACCTTATCAGCATAGATTTGACACTTATGGCACTTCCGAGCATACTTGAAACAATCGGATTCCATAGTCATCCAGTAATAACCCGCTCTCAACAATTTCTTAGCCATTGCATGTCCGCCGGCATGAGTACCGAAGGAACCTTCATGAACTTCCTGCATTAACATGTCCGCCTCGGGTCTGTCCACGCATCTGAGCAAGACCATGTCAAAGTTTCTCTTATACAACACATCATCCTGATTCAAATAGAAGCTTCCAGCTAGCCTCCTCAGGGTTTTCTTGTCATTCTTCGACGCACCTTCAGGATACTCCTGAGTCTTGAGGAAGTTCTTGATGTCATAATACCACGGCTTCTCATCAATCACAACAGACTCGGCTGCAAACACATACGCAGGCCTCTCAAGTCGATTCACCGCAACATGTGGCACATGATTCCACCAATGAACTTTGATCATAGACGACAAAGTTGCCAAAGCATCAGCCATTTGATTCTCATCCCGGGGGACATGATACAACTTCACCTTCTTGAAGAACGTCAGTATTCTTCTGGTGTAATCTCTATACGGAATCAAATGCGGCTGATTCGTATTCCAATCTCCATTGACTTGATTGACCACTAGAGCTGAATCTCCAAATATATCAAGAGTTTTGATCCTCAGATCAATGGCTTCTTCTATCCCCATGATACAAGCCTCATACTCAGCTTCGTTGTTGGTGACGTCAAACGTCAATCTGGCAGAAAAAGGTATATGAGCACCTTTAGGATTGATCAGTACTGCCCCAACACCGTTACCATTCATATTCACAGCCCCATCAAACATCAGTGTCCATTTGTCATCCGGATCCGGTCCTTCCTCGACAAGAGGCTCTTCGCAATCTTTCATCTTAAGATACATGATGTCTTCATCAGGGAATTCAAACATCATAGGCTGATAATCTTCAATCGGTTGCTCGGCGAGGTAGTCTGACAGAATACTACCTTTGATGGCCTTTTGTGACGTGTACTGAATATCATATTCTGTTAGAATCATCTGCCAACGAGCAACGCGCCCGGTGAGAGCCGGTTTCTCAAAGATGTACTTCACTGGATCCATCTTAGAAATCAATAAGGTAGTATGGTTCAACATATACTGCCTCAGTCGGCGAGCAGCCCAGGCCAAAGCACAGCAAGTTTTCTCGAGCAGTGAATATCTTGTTTCACAGTCGGTAAACTTTTTGCTAAGGTAGTATATGGCATGCTCTTTTCGACCAGACTCGTCATGCTGTCCCAATACACACCCCATCGAGTTCTCAGTCACTGACAGGTACATTATCAGAGGTCTCCCTAGAACTGGAGGTATAAGGATTGGAGGTTTCTGTAAATACTCTTTAATCTTGTCAAAAGCTTTCTGACAATCATCATTCCACTTGATCGCCTGATTCTTTCTGAGCAGTTTGAAAATTGGTTCACATGTGGCAGTTAGGTGAGATATGAACCTTGCAATGTAGTTCAACCTCCCTAAAAACCCACGGACTTGCTTCTCCGTTTTCGGTTCAGGCATCTCTTGAATAGCTTTGACTTTCGCTGGATCAACCTCAATCCCTTTCTCACTGACAATGAAGCCTAAAAGCTTCCCTGATCTCACCCCAAACGTACACTTGTTCGGATTCAACCTCAGCTTGAACTTTCTCAACCGGTCAAACAATTCTGCAAATTAACCAGGTGCTCCTCTTCTGTCTGCGACTTCGCAATCATATCATCTACGTATACTTCAATTTCTTTGTGCATCATGTCATGAAAGAGAGTCGTCATTGCCCTCTGATAGGTAGCACCAGCATTCTTTAGCCCAAATGGCATCACCTTATAGCAGAACGTGCCCCAAGGTGTAATGAATGTCGTCTTTTCCATGTCCTCTGGCGCCATCTTGATCTGATTATATCCAGAACCATCCATGAAAGAAAATACCGAGGATTGAGCCGTATTATCAACCAGTACATCAATGTGAGGTAATGGGAAATCATCTTTCGGACTCGCTCTATTCAAATCCCGGTAATCGACACACATTCTGACTTTGCCATCCTTCTTCGGCACAGGAACGATGTTGGCCACCCATGGGGGATAACTTGTAACAGCCAAAAAAACCTGCATCCCACTGCTTCTGAACCTCTTCCTTGATCTTAGTTGCCATATCAGGACTCGTTCTACGAAGCTTCTGCTTGACCGAAGGACATCCTTCTCTGAGAGGTAATCGATGCACCACAATGTCTGTATCTAACCCAGGCATATCTTGATATGACCAGGCGAATATCTCCACATATTCTCTCAGCATCTCAATCAGCCTCCTCTTGACAGAGTCCTCTAAAGCAGCCCCAATCTTGATTTCTCTTTTGGCGTCCTCAGTACCCAAATTAACAACCTCCAACTCCTCCTGATGAGGTTGGATGACCCTTTCCTCCTGCTTCAGCAATCTGACCAATTCTGCAGGGAGTTCACAGTCTTCCTCACTCTTCTCTTCAGCTTGGTAGATGGGATTGTCGAAATCATACTGAGCCATAACAGAACTGTTCATAGTGAATGCCATAAGATCGCTTCTGCATGTTTAATGCTTTGTTTTAGAAAAAGAGTTCAACAAAGTCACAAAAAAAACAAAAACATTGCCATTTTTATTGTTTTTTGAAAAAGGATGAAAACAAAAAATAGAAAGACAGGGATCACAAAAAAATATCCTTCATTAATGATAATCATCAAAACATGATGAGGCCCTACAATGAATCACTACGCCTTGGGCAGATCGTAGGATTTTCATGCAAAATGACAAAACAACAGAAAATTACTCTGTCAGAAGAGTAACTTGAACCACTTCTTCAGCCGTCCAGTTGTTGATAGACCCCCCTGGTGCACACGGGCGAACCCAGTTGTCCAAATCACAATCACTGTCACAGTCTTCACTACCGGTTGCAGAGACGTCGCCATGATTCATCAGCCCAGCGCTGGTAAAGGTACTCGGACCCGCTTGACCATTCTGCTCTGCTTGGAGAGGCTCGTAACCCACGCCAAATTTGTCTTCTTTGACAGGCAAATCCACCATCTTGCCCCAGCCTTCAGCTTTGCCAGAATCAACAACCTCCTTAGCCTGCTTGTAAGAAGTAATTGAAGCACCTGGCTTCCTCTGCTCAGCGTACGCCACTTTCTCAAGAGCCACAGTCTCAAACGCCTGGCATAAGGTTTCGTGGATCTCGCCATCCACCTCAACATACTTGAACGAGGATAGATGACTCACCAGAATCTCTTCTTCACCGCACACAGTCACAATCTGACCGTTCCAGACATACTTGAGTTTTTGATGGAGAGTCGACGAGACTGCCCCTGCTGCATGAATCCATGGACGCCCCAATAAACAACTATAGGCGGGCTGGATGTCCATAACATAGAAGATGATATCGAATACCTCAGGACCTATCTTCACAGGCAAGGTAACTTCCCCACACACAGAACGTTTGGAGCCGTCGAAAGCACGAACGATCAGGTCACTGGGAGTAAGCACAAACCCTTCCACATCAATCTTCTTCAGAATCTGCTTAGGCAACACATTCAGCGACGACCCGGTGTCTACCAATACGTGAGACAACACTGCCCCCTTGCACTCCATGGTGATGTGCAAGGCTTTGTTATGGTTTCGCCCTTCAGGCGTTAAGTCCAGGTTGGTGAATCCTACACCATGCCTGGTGCTCACATTGGCCATCACACCCTCCAGTTGATTGACAGAAATCTCCTGAGGCACGTAAGCCAGATTCAACATCTTCAGCAAGGCATTACGGTGTGCCTCAGAGCACAACAACAGTGAAAGTATAGAAATCTTGGACGGAGTTTGATTCAACTGATCTACAATCTTGTAGTCACTCTTCTTGATTATCTTCATAAACTCCTCCACGTCCTTCTCAAATGACCCCTCGGGCGCTTCCTTCTGGACAGGTTCTTCCTCAACCACAGCTTGCTTACCCTTTGCTTTGGCGAGAGCCTCAGCATTATTGTCCCTCAAAGGCTGCGATGCGAACAGACGACCGCTTCTGGTAAAACCTCCTGGACCCCCTACATTATCCACAGCCGGACCAACAGTTGCAGGAACTCTATTCGGTAAACCAATTGTCACTGGAGTTTGATTCACTGGTCTCGTCTGACTTTCAGCCCTTCTGTAACTGCGGTGGGCATTATCATACTTCCACGGCACGGCTCTACTATTCTCAACAGCCCTTCTTCCAGACACGGCGATAGTAGTTGGAGCACTGATGGTTACAGGCACGGAAATGGTAACTGGGGTACCATTTGCTGCAGGTGCACTAACGACCCTTTGTCCACGTCCTTCAGACGGTTTAAAGTAAATGGTAATAGTTGACACTGTCCCATGATCTTTTACAGCCCTACTGAATTGCAAACAACCCTCATCCATCATACCCTGGATACCGGCCCTTAACTGGTCGCAACCATTCTCAGATTCTGCACAGCCCAAACAATCCTCATCACAGCCCGAGTAGACACCCCCATTCAGCAGACGGCCCTTCACAACTAGCAGAGAAGTCTGAACATCATCAACATTAACAACCAGATCTTCAACTTCTTTCCCTTCAATATTGTTCACTCTATGCCCACCATGCTGAGGCATAGGGTTGTTTACGACGTTAGGCACTGGAGCGAAGTTGATTGCTTTGGCATCGATCAAATCTTGGACCTTGTGCTGGAGAGCCCGACACTTCTCAGTATGATGCCCTGGTGCCCCAGAGTGAAAGTCACAACGGACGTTGGCGTCGTACCCAGGAGGCAATACTGTAGGCGGAGCCATTGTACGCAACTCAACCATCCCCAACCTGAGTAGTTCGGGCAGCAGTTCGGCGTACGACATGGGTAGCGAATCAAAACGTCGATCAGGCATCCTTTGTCTGGGCTGATACGGACGTTGTTTTGTTGTTGTTGTTGCGGTTGTTGAACTCTTTGTTGTTGTTGTTGACGAGGTTGAGGTGCCGGAATGGTTACTGCAGCAGCTTGACGGTATTCAATTCTGTTCTGATCTCTGCGGTGTTGAACAGCATTAGTTTCACCCTCTCTTCGACGAGGTGCCCCAGCAAACGGCTTCTTAGAAGAAGAGGAACCAGCATCTTGGATCTTCCCAGTTTTAATCAAGCTCTCAGTCCTCTCTCCACAAATGACAACATCAGAAAAACTACTGAATGGGCAGCTCCCCATCCGGTCCATAAACACACCTTGAAGAGTACCGATAAACATATCTGTCAACTCCCTCTCTAGCATAGGGGGTTGAACTCTAGCGGCCAGTTCACGCCACCTCTGGGCGTACTCCTTGAAGCTTTCATTGGATTTCTGACAAAGACTCTGCAGCTGAGTCCGACTCGGTGCCATGTCCATGTTGTGTTTGTATTGCCTCAAGAAGGCCTCACCCAGATCCTTCCAACAGCGGATAGAATCTCTCTTCAATTCCATGTACCAGTCCAAAGAAGCCCCATATAGACTATCTTGGAAAAAATACATCCACATCTTTTCATCATCGGTATACGCAGAGATTTTTCGATAATAAGCCTGCACATGGGTGCGAGGGCAAGAAGTACCGTTGTATTTATCGAAGGACGGTGCTTTGAACTTGTAAGGGATCCTCAAACCTTCCACCAACCCCATATTGGTAACATCAAAACCGAGAGAATTCTGACATTCCATAGCTCTAATTTTCTCAGCAAGGGCATCAACTTTACGATCCCTCTCATTAACCCTTCCCAGAACGTCTTCGTCTTCACTGAGCAGAGAAAACATATCCTCTTGTCTGTCAACAATCGGAGCAGGATTACGGGCCGGGGCACGGACTGCTCTGGCATTAGCGGCATCTGGAGCAATAGGTTGACCGTTGATTCGAATACCCCCCAACTCATCACCTACAGCATAGTTGTTGATGGGTACAGCAGCAACGACATTATTATCATTGACCGGGCCTCCCTCTGGCGGAGCATGGTTGACCGGTGGAATTGCAGCCTCTTGTCTCTGAACCATGGCTCGAAGTTCTTCTTGACCTTGTGCAACCCCTTGCATCATATTCATAAACTGGGCCATGTTAGCCTTCATCTCAGCCAACTCAGCTTGAACTTGATCCATACCTCTCTGTTGATTCAGTCTTGTTGAGTAGCGGTGCGGACGTTGATCAGCTATCCTGCCTGAACAGGAACCAAGAGTGAGAAGTCACGACCAAGAACACCTGTTATGCAAAATGATATGAGTATGGTGCTAATGATGCGTATGATGCACATGATATGTTCATTCCTCAGGCATTCAAAGAGCCTGAGTCATCCTCAAAAGATGGCAACCTGCAGCAAGAACAACATAGAAGCACAGAAACAACATACACAAGAGTGATGAGTACAAGGTGGAACCAACAACCTCATCTATATGAGTAACAGGATCATACAACAAAGTCGACAAAGAAAATCCAAACAATCGGAGTACAACAATGAATCCCATCCAACAAGCCTGGAGGTGATTCTCAACATACATATCAAAGATACAAGCTAAGACAAACGGCCTCCCGGAATGAGAGTCTTCAAGTACTGACACTGGTCTATCAACAGGTCACATTCTGAACATTCTGGCAAAAGAGTGATCCTCTCCTTCAGTTGTCGTCTAAGCTCTACCACTTTTCCTCCAAGGTGGTTCTCTGATGCCTGTCTCAAGTCTACTTCCTTCTTCGACTGGATGTCTTTATCTCTGAGTTGCTTTTCCAAGTCTCTGATCTTCTTCTGAGAGCTGGCCTCAATTCTCTGCAACCTCAAGCACTCCCGGTGTTCTGCATCTAACATGCTCTCCATCTCCTCGTTGGATCTCTTCTTGCTTCTCAGTCTACTAGCATCTTCTTCTCGCACTCCTCTGAGTTGATGAACCAAGTTCAACCTATCAGCTTTGGCTTTGTACAGCTCCATCTGGGTATCTTGCTCCTTCTCTCTCAAACGGCGATTCTCCATCAGGGCTTGCTTGTAGTGCTCCGCAGGCACACTCTCAGCAAGGATCAAAGGTGGTTGCTCCTGCAACGGCTCCCTCCTGTCGTAGGGTAACAACAAAGTTTCTACTCTCTCCTTGACCCAATCAGTGTAATCGGGCATAGCAACGGCAAACTTCTTCCCTAGGACAGATCCATCCTTCACACCAATAGACTTCCAAGCTCTCCCTATCTGCTCCAATTTGGCCGGGTCACTCTGCTTCTCAAAATACACACTTTCTGCTACCTCAGCCTCAAGTGGTCTTCCCTTCATCACAAACCCCAACTGGCGAAGAGAAAGAACCGGGTTGTAATTGATGCAACCCCTAGTCCCTACGAGTGGCACATTACGGAATCCTCCACAGCTCATAATGACGTTACGCACATCCATCCGGTAAGATTGCCATCTGATATCATAGGAAGTAAGAGACATAACCCTCTGAGTCCACTTATGCGTGCTCTGAGCATCCACAAAAGGTCCACTGACTGGCAGGAGAGACAAGAACCATCTGAGCAAAAGCGGGAGACAACACCTGATAGCCCCACCCTTACCATGCCTACTGTGAATAGCATAGTAAGTGTCAGCCAACAGAGTAGGAACTGGATTTCCTCCAATGAAAATACTGACTGCAGCATAGTCAACAAAATTGGGCATACTCGGAAACAGGACGATCCCATAGATCATGACAGCCAACTGAGCATGAAAGGCTTCCCAACTTCCCTTCTCTGCTTCTTCTCTAGCTACCCTCAACAGAAACTTCAAAGGCAATCCTACAACATCCCCACTGGACTTCCAACTATCACTGACTTCCTTGATACCCAAATGGAGAGCTATGGCAACAACTCTGAAATCAACCTCCTTGGGCACATCCAAGAAAGGAACCTGATACCGGACCAGGACACTCAGCAGAATGGAGTACTCCTCAAGAGTAGGCGCCAACTGATAATCTTGAAAGGTGAAACAATGAAGCTCTGGGTCGTAGAACTGTAGAAGAGTCTGCAACGGCACCGGATCGACTACCATCTTCAACAGTGTCAGAATATCTCCATACTGGTCAACAAACCCCTTCTGGTTACCACTGGTCATAAGGTTACTCAACTCAATCAGAGACGTCAAAGGTTCACGGTGAAAGCTGTAGGAACAAGTCTTCCGCTTCAACTCTGGGACTGTTGCCATCTCTATCAGTGAACAAGCTCTGGAATGTACCTGAGAAATGATATGCATGCAGGGATTAGTTTTTTTTTTCTTTCCTTTTCTTTTTTTTGTATCTTTTTTTTATTGCGTTTCTTTTGAAAAATAAATATGCTATGATGCAAATGATGCAGACTCGACTGGTTGGCTGTGTCTCTCAGAACACAGGATCAAAGCTTCGGCTTGAACTCGGAACCACAAATTCATCTGAAACCCAAAGTCATCTGAGACCCCAAAATTCTGAACCAATAGTCACCAACAGGATCACAAGTCACCAACAAGTCACCAACAAGTCACCAACTGTACCTGTACCTGTAATAATGATCATTCCCTCCCCACTCACGGGTGTCATCTAGGCCAGGGTAAGGTCGAGAGAAACGCAGCATAGATAACCTTTCGCAGAATATCATCATATACACACCCGAAGTATGTAACGATAATATCCCACCAGGGTCTGAACTGCTCGTGATATCAATGTTCCGCTAAGTGGCGCAATACCACCCGCTTCCCATGAATCACTCTATTCCTAAGTATCCTAGATTTCACTCATGGCCTGGGTATTGGGCCTTTTACCTCATGTAACTCCCACCCCAACAGAGAGAAACAGACAACCAACCAGATGAATAATGAATGTGAATGAATGCAAACATAAGTACAAACATGAATGCAAACAATAAATAAATGAATGCAATAAATAACAGCAAAAGCAACCAAACCCTATCCTAGAGAGCGCTAGGAGAGACTCGCTTAGGGAAGACGGACCAGCACAGGTCAACCTCTCTATTTTCCCCAGCAGAGTCGCCAGCTGTCGCATCACGCGAAAAACCGGCGGGAAAACAAGAACAACAGAGCCGCCACCGTGCGTTATTTATCCCAAAAGAGGGGAAGGAAACGCTCAGAGTAAACCTGGAAAGAACATGGTCTCGCGACCAAAGAGAATGGGTTCGGGAGTCGGTTATGCGAAGGGAAGGTATTAGCACCCCTACGCATCCGTAGTACTCTACGGGATCCACGCACAAAAGGAAGGATAAATGGTTGCTGAAACACTGCTCAAACTCACACACACTGGCTGAAAGAGACACAAGAAAACAGACAAGACTGACTCGGCAGGATATCGCATCCTGGGCCTACTTAGTCTATCAGGCATAGACATCAGAGTCGAAGTAGTTCGGACTGGGGGAAACGACACATGCTCGCTAGGATATCGCATCCTATGCATATGTATCTCCTCGGACGAGAGAAGAATCAGAGCATTCGTAGCTCGGCTGACACGCACACAACAAACACTAGCAAAGGCAAACGTGGAGCCTGAATGCCAATCACTGGACTTACATCAGCATCCGAACCAAAACACACAAAGAGGCAAACATGGAGCCTGAATGCCAATCACTGGACTTACATCAGCATCTGAACCAAAACACACGCACACTGGAACCCAAATGCCACTCGATGGACTTACATCAGCTTCCAAGCACACAACAGCACAAAACAAAGACACAGGCGCCCGGAGAGATCAGCTCATCTCCTGCCTACGTACCTCATCTGGTATGAGGATCAGGGCGACGTAGTTCCCCTACAGAGGGATACATGACTAGCCTAACCAGATAACAGAGGGAGACACAACACTAGGGAGACTACGACTCGAGCCTAGATGTTATCATGCAAATCAACCCTAAGTTAAGGTTTCTAGCTAACTGGCACAGGGAGCCAGCCTATCCTAATCATGACTTGCACAGGAAGCAAGCCACACACACACTTAACTTGCACAGGAAGCAAGCCAAGCAAAACCTAACTTGCACAGGAAGCAAGTCTAAACTAACCCTAACTTGCACAGGAAGCAAGTCAAACAAACATACAAGCACAGATAGCACACACTATACACAAGCAAGTGGCTCAAACAAGGGTTAGGTTTTAGTCGAGGGGTCATATCAACCTCAACAAACAAACCTCTGGAACTGGGTGAATGTGCTCTTAACCTTGCCATTGAGGGGCTAAGGTGAAGCAGATGAAAGGTGAGTGAAGATAAGACTTCACAGCTCTTATCCCTGGCCTGGGAGAGCTTAAGACAAGAATGTGTGGGTTCAGAAAGTGGGAACCCTTCTACACATTTGAAACTGACTCAACTGTACATTTGTACAAGATCTTGGGTTTGTATCTGCAATGCATCAACACGGTGGTGTGAGCAAAGCAGAAGACACACTGAATAGCAGGGGATAGGTTGCTTATCCCTTGGTTCTGCCAATTGCCTCTTCACTTAGGAGGTCTTTGACTCTGTACAAGGACAAATTAAACATACACAAATATTGCCTCTTAAGGAGGACTTCAGACAGTTGCCTGGCCAAGTAACAGGCCAGGTCTTCCAGACTACATGAAGAAAAAGGAATTATACCTCAAGCAAGTTGCTAAATAGCAAAGCAAAGCAAGTTCAAAGAACTTAAGCAACCAATGGTACCTGAAATAGTCAAACAAATCAGTACACATTTCAACAGTCAAAGCAAAAGGAATTGGGAAACAACAGTCAACACAGAGGGACAAATGTGCAAAGCACAAGACTCAAATCATATGAGTCAAGTCACATACAAAACAAAGGTTAGCTCATGATAAACAATCAAGCTTAATCAGAAAGAAATTGATCTCATTGGTCATTTGGTGTTCAACCTGAAAACATAAGCTCAACAGTAAGTAACTGGACCACTAGGACAAGCCTAGGGTCAAAAAGGAATGAGAAAGTCAAAACAGCAAATGAAAGTCAACCAAAATCAAGTTCAAACATTTAAGAAGCAAGCTCAATTGGTCTCAAGTTTATATCATGCATCATCATCATTTCACAAGCAAAAGAAGGCAAAGCATGGCAAATTGGTGCACATAGAAGTCAACAGAATGACTTGCATCAAAAGTCAACTCAAACATTTTCAAAAATCACCAAATAAATCATGATCAATCCTAACACCTAGCATGGTAAGCATGTAAAACTTCATCACATTTGGACAAGTGGAAGGTAGTCAATGAAAAATCATAAAGTCAAAGCAAATTCGAACATGCTCAATGAAGTCAACAGCAAGACTTAGCTCAAAACCAAACATAATCAATTCCAAAAATCACCAAATAATTCATGCTCAATCAAAGTCCATGACATGACATGCATATAAAATTTCAGCTGAATTGGATCATGGGAAGGTGGTCAATTAAAATCAGAAAGTCAAAACCAATTCAAGCAAGCACAAAGAAGTCAAACAAACATGTATCAACTTCAAAAAATCATAACTAAATGAAAACAGATGAGAAATGAATGGGATTAACACCAATGCAAATCTTAAGATGTCTAGTATGCACATGTGAAATTTCATGATCATCCAATAAGATATGAGAATTTCCCAAATGGAATGGCAAGATGTGTCACACAAAGTCAACATTTGACTAGGTAGGGAAGAAAAATCTCAAACAAATAGGAAATGGCATATTTAAATCCAAGAAAATTCACACATAAACTAGACATATGAGAGAAGGTTCATGCAAAATTTCACATTAATTGGAGGCCAGGAAGCATGTCATCAAAAATCATGAAATGGCATATCATTGGTGTGACACAAGTTGTCACACCCTACTTCAAAAAATCACAACTCTCAAACCACATAAGCTAAAATCATGATCTTTACACCAAAATAAGCATGAATGAGTGTAGATTATGCACAAAAAAATTCAGATCAAAAGGATGTATCATCACAATTTCACAATGGTTTTGGCAAGATGTACAATATTTGGTCACATTCTACAAACCCTAAGGCCATTTAAAATTCACTGATCAAAAAAATCTGGAAAAATGATGATAAAAACTAGACAATCATATGAACATGATGCAAAAATTCCCACTGGATTTGGAATTGAAATGAACAAGTTATGAATTTTGCAAAAATGATGATCAAAGTGAAATAATATGTGAAATTAAATGGATTAATTTGAATTATTAATAGACCGAGTGGCACGGATGTAATTTTGGAACTCACTTAACTAAACGATGGCGTTTTGGACGCGGAAAGGGAATAATGCTATTGGCTCATGCAAGAACAGTAACATGCAACACGTTAATTTCCAAAATCTGGGCATGGCATTCAAAGGGATTAGGGTTTTCTGGGAACAGGGACAATGTTCATCACTCCCAAATCGCGTTTCAGAAAAAATTCCCAGAAATCCAAATTAAATACATAGAAACGTTCATCCAAGCATGGCAAACAACAATCCAGCATTGATTTTCATTAAAACATTGTATATATCATGAATCGAGCACAAACATAAATCAACATCAAACTTCATTTCAATGTATCTTCATGAATATCCAACCATTCTCGAAAATAAAAGCATCATGAAACTCAGCATGGAGAGATCTACACTAAGCATGTCATGGATTTGAGAAACATAGAGATCGAATTCTTACTTGTCTTTGAAGAAGAAAGTGAAACAGCGTTGTTTTGATGGTTTAATGGTGAAACAGATGTCCCAAAGATCTTCAAATGATGAATGCTGAAGAAGGTTTGGCTTGAAATGGCTTGGTTTGGATGCAAACAACTTCTGCCATTGATGATGCTTTGCAAAAACAGTCCACAAATCCCTCTTACAGATGTGGAACAATGGTTGCAATGAGTCCAAAATGTGGTTTAGATGATGAATCGAGCAAGGCAAGGCTCAGTTCTTTGAGAGTTTTTGACAGATTTTGGAAAATGCAAAAAATGAAGTTTGAGAGAATGAGTGAAGTTTCTGAGTTTGGAGGCAGCTGCTAGGGTTTTTCTCAGCAGAAAAAGAGATGAATATATATGTTGTTTACTGGTGCTGATGAATGCTAATCATGGTTCATGAAAATGTGGAGTAGAGTTGGTAAAAGTGTACTTTCTTTCCAATTTTCAAGCAAGTTGGCATGGGTGTATGTACTGCACGAATTTGGGCTTTCAAACATGACACAAACCACATTTCTGAACTATTTCAATTGGCCAAATGGTTTAAAAAAGATTATTTTGAAAAGTCAAAATTCAACTCAATTGAAATTAATTAAGGCAAGTTCAAAAAGGCCATTTTGCATGGTGATGTTTTGGTGCATGAGGATGACATATTTGGAAAGATGAGGTCAAATGTGACTTGTTGGAAAAAACCCCACCAAATTTGGCCAAATGGTTTGAGAGATATGGCCTTCTGAAGTTCAAGAATTTTTGAAAATGAATTGATCATAACTTGCCAACCATGCATGGGAATTGAGTGTTCTTGGACTTTTTGGAAATGGGAGAACAAGATCTTCAACTTTCATGTTGGGCAAAAATTCATTTGAAGCTTGTATCATGATGTAAGTTTGAGGATCAAGACTTTCCATTTTTGGTAAGTTTCAGTTACAGGTCCAGTTTCCCTTTTTGGAAATTTCTGATCTGGCTTCAAATTCTTCCATGATGGTGTTTGACATGATATATGAAGACTATATGGACATGAATGAGACCTCTCAAACCAATTTCCATCATCAAATCACTGATTAAATGGACAGTTGACCAACAGTTGACTTTTAGGGTTTCTGACTGATTGTGCATTGACTGATGACTTATGAACATCCAAACCTTGACCAAAACACTTCAAATGGATCCCCAAGTCATGTGAACATGTTGGACCAACCCTAGGGCCCTGGCTCAATGAAAAACTCACTTGCTTACTTGATTGACTGATCTCCTGATCAGTTTGACCTAATTCTCTTGATGATTTTGCACTCGAGGCAAATGGGACAATGCAATGCTATGCAGTGGACCATGTTATGTTATGCCCTAATATGAGAATGTATGTATAATGATGGGTGCAAATTTGAGGTGTTACAAAGATGTTGTATTTCAAAAGGTTCTCTCATGGAAACAACTTTCCAACGACTCTTTTATCTGCCTTTGTAAAATGGAGCTAAAGATTTGAAGGAAGTTTAATAACTACTACACAATCTAACAGAACGTTTGAGTACAAACTTTGAGCTAAAGTTTCATTTGTTTATTTTCACAAGCTCTTATGATTTCTTATCTTTGTATATCTTAGAAATATTAAGTGTTAAGAAACATTGTGGTTGTTGTAATACTTTTATACTTTTGATTATGTGTCAAAGCGTAATTGTAATCATTTCTACTAAACTGTTTGTTTAAATAAGAGGAAGTCTCTTGCAACGTTACTTGAGTAGTGAAGTCTCTTGTCTGTGTGCTTGAGTAATGAAGTCTCTTTCTGGTGTGGTTGAGTAGAAGTCTCTTGGAGTATTGCTTGAGAGAAAGTCTCTTTCTAGATTGATTGAGAAGTGGAAGTCTCTTTCTGGATTGATTGAGCAAAGTTGTAATCAGTTTGATTATAGTGAAAATTTCTTATTGGACAAGGGGATTAGACTACTCTCAGTTTAGGAGAGGAACCAGGATAAACTCAATGCGTTGATTTATTTACTGCTTTTGAACTTTATTATTATTCTGCTGACATTGACATTCTGATATCAAACTCTGAACTTGTTCAGATTCTGAAGTTGTTCATCAGAAGCGAAAAAGATTCTACATACACAATTCAACCCCTCCCCCTTCTTATGTATTTTTCTCACCTTTAGTTGGTATCAGAGCATGGTCTGTGATAAACACTTTAGAGTAGTACAAAAAAATATCCTGAAGAGAAAAGTATATTAAAAATGTTTGGATCTCCTCCTAGTATTTTATCTAGTAGTCGTGGTAGACCCTACGACTATAATACTACTGAGAAAAGTCATTACTCGGCTAGACCACCTTCATTCAGTGGTGACTCCACTCAGTTTGAATGGTGGAAAAGTTAAATGAATACTTATATAATC
Source organism: Lathyrus oleraceus (assembly GCF_024323335.1). Classification (NCBI taxonomy): domain Eukaryota; kingdom Viridiplantae; phylum Streptophyta; class Magnoliopsida; order Fabales; family Fabaceae; genus Lathyrus; species Lathyrus oleraceus. The sequence continues at coordinate 150,113,127 of NC_066585.1, forward strand.
AATCTTGATGATGAGTTATAGTATATCCTTGAAGAAGGAATTAACATTGATGTTAATGGTATTGGAATGGTAAAAGACATAAAAACTCTTATGCCTTATCAAAAGAAATTTTACATAAAACATTATAAGGTTAGAGGAATTTTGATAGAAGCTCTACCTCATTCTGAATATATCAAGATCATTGATAAATCAACTACTAAGACTATGTTTCAGTCTTTGTTTTCCACTTATGAAGGGAACCAATAAGTCAGAGAGGTTAAGGCCAACGTTCTTGTACACATTATAAGTTGTTAAGAATGAAGGATGATGAAGACATTGAAACCATGTTTTCTAGGTTTCAAGTTCTTGTGTTAGGCCTTCGGGTTCTGAGAAAAAGTTACATTACATCTGACCATGTTAAGAATATTTTGAGAAGTCCTCCTGTTAGGTACATAACTAAGGTCATAACTATTCAGGAGGCTAAAAACCTGAATACATTGAGCCTTGAAAGTCTAATTAGCAACCTTCAGAGCCATGATATGGAACTGAATGGTGATGAGCCTCTTATGAAATCTAAAACATTAGCGTTGAAGTCAGTTGCTGAAAAATCTGGTGGTAAAAATGTCAGACCCTCAAAAGTATAGAAATCAAAATAAGCTTCTGATGAAGAAGTTTATGATGGTAACTCTGGTAATGATGAGATGGCCTTTATCATTAGGAGGTTTCAACAATTAACAAAAAGGAACAATATATTCTCTGGTAAAATCAGTGGGTTCAGAGGATCTAATTCCAAAGAGAATATAGATGATCAGAAGAATTGCTTCAAATGCAGGAAGCCTGGTCATTTCAAAGTTGATTGCCTTGATCTGCAGAATGACATACCAAAGAAAGGGAGATTCCAGAAGGACAACTTTAGGAGTCTCATGGAAACATGGGACGAACTTGATTATGAAGACAGTTCATACAAAGGTGAAGGAGAAGAAAATCTAGCACTGGTGGCTTTCATATCCTCTGACACGGAACATGAATCAACTTCTGATTTAGAGTCAGATGAAGAAGGCGAGGTGTTTTCTAATTTATCTCGTTCTGATCTAATAACTATTATTCTAGACCTCATGAGTCGTTGCCAGGACAAGGAAAAAGACATGCAAAACTTAAAAAAGAAAAATGATTTTCTGAAAGAAGAACTAAAGTCTTCTCAAGATAAAATTGAATATTTAAAAAAAGATCATATTGCTCAATTAAAGGAAATGTTTGATAAATCTCTGAGTGAGCATGAAATGACTCTTCAAGATTTTACCATAACAAGTCCCGAGAGAACAAAACTTGATTCCATCATATATGGAGTAAGTAAGAGCAAAGGAAAAGGTATGGGTTATAATGAAGGATGTTCTAATCAAAAATCTCAATTCTTGAAAAAAAAACCTCAAATCCTTCTTCTTCAAGTAGTGCTCAAATAGAGCTGAAAACTTATTATGTGTCTGCTTCTGATAAAGAAAAACTATGATCCCATAAGAACCTTAGATGATAGAATCAAAGGTCCCGACCAAATCAATAACTGAGACTTCAAAGTCAAAGGTCCTAATGAGATTAGGACCTATCACTCAGAAATAAAAGGTTATAAAAATATCAAAACCCAAGACTTATGGATCAAAGGTTCTGAAGGGGTCAAAATCCAAAGTTAAAACTTATCCCAAACAAAACTATTATAAGCAGAAAGTTTGAATGAGTCTTGACCATTTTATTAGAAAAAGGCTCGGGATAAAAGGAAGCTTGTCAAAACTAACAATAGAGGACCCATAAGATTATGAGTACCTAAATCTCAATTTATTTTTGTTGCAGATATGCCTAAAAGGAGAAACAAGACAACAATCTTGGTACCTGGACAGTGGTTTCTCATGTCATATGATGGGAGAAAGGCATATGTTCTATACCATGACTCTAAAGGAGGAAGGAATTGTGGGTTTTTGAGGAGGACAGAAAGGGAAGATCATTGATATGAGTACTGTTGGTAACTCCTTAATTTGTATCAATAATGTTTGGTTAGTATGTGGACTCAAAAGTAACCTACTGAGCATTAGTCAATTTTGTGATAATGGTTATGAAGTCTTATTTAATAAGAACTTTTGTTCATTTGTCAATGAGTCTGATAAATCCATCTTATTCAAAGGTAAGAGGAAGGGAAATGTTTATAAAATTAATCTTTCTGAACTGACTGATTAGAAGGTAGTTTGCCTTATGTCAGTGAGTAATGAGAAATGGGTCTGGAACAGAAGGTTAGGTCATGCTAACTGGAGATTAATCTCCAAACTTAGAAAGCTACAACTTGCTAAAGGGCTTCGAGATCTTGACTATCACTCAGATGCTCTATGTGGAACATGTCTAGTAGAAAAGATTATAAAAACTTATTTTAATTCTAAAAGTATTGTCTCTACCTCTAAACCTTTAGAATTACTTCATATTCATTTATTTGGTCCTATTGGGAGTGCTTCAATCAATAGGAAGAAGTATGGATTAGTCATTGTTGATGACTATAACAGATGGACTTGGATTAAATTCCTAAGATCTAAGATGGATTATATGAGATATTTAGCAACTTATGCACACAAGTTTAATATGAAAAGGAATCAAAGATTTTGAATATCATAAGTGATCATGATGGTGAGTTTGAAAATGAGCCATTTGAGAAATTATGTGAAAAATATTGAACCATCCATGAGTTCTCTTATCCTAGAACTCCTCAGCATTATAGAGTTGTAGATAGAAAGAATAGGTCCTCACAAGAAACTGATAGAACAATGATCCATGAAAATCATCTTCCAAAATACTTGTGGGCAGAAGTTGTTAACACATCTTGTTATGTTCAGAACATGATCTATATCATACCAATTCTGAACAAAACATAATATGAATTTTTTAATAGAAGAAAGCCAAGCATATCTATCTTATTATCATCAGTTTGGTTGTACTCGTTACATTATGAAAAACAAAGTCTACCTAAATCAATTTGATGCTAAAGCATAAAAGGGTATATTTTTAGGATACTCTGAACACTCTAAATCATACAGGGTGTATAACTTTGAAACCAGAATGGTTGAAGAGTCTATACATGTAAAATTTAATGACAAAGAGCCTGACTATCATGTGTCAGAGCCTGTTGATAGTTTTGTAGATATTCAGGTTTCCGAAGGTCATCAGTGGTTGGACCTTCAGAAATAAGTAGTTCAGAAGATGGTGGCATATGTCTTGGTTTACCAGAAGCTTATCCAATTTCTGAAGCTCACCCATAAGATGAAGATTCTGAAGAAACCCTTGATGGTAGTGATGGATTGGAGATTTTTGTCTATGCAATTTTTGTAGGGTAATCAGCTGGTGAAACTATAGGGCCAAGGAAGCATACAAGAGAAGCAGGGTTACTTGAATACATTCCTTGAAGACAAGCAAATGAGGGTCGGGTCAGATTGGTGGTGGTCTCAGCTAGAGGTGTACGTGGACCGGTTTAGGTTGAGTTTGGCCAAACCCAATACTCAATCCATATAGGACACTTTGTTTGGGTCAGGTAAAACAACCATTTGTTACACTAATGGGTTGGTTTGGGCAAACCCATTAATTTCTGGGTTTGGTTGGGTTAGGTAGTGGATTGCCCAAATATTTTATCTTTTTGTATTAATATTAAATGACAAAATGGTGAGTCATCATATTGTTTTCATAAAAATTACTCAACATTTATATTTTCTTAAAAAAATTAAATAACTTATTTTTTCTATCTTTTAGCATCATAAAATAATAAATTATATCATCAACTAATAAAATTATCATAAATAGCAACAAATTAAAGTTGCATGACATAAAATTATATTAGCATCAAAAAGTTAAAGAATGAAACATTCAAAATTAGTTAAAGTCATGATTTACTATAATAGTAAATCTTAAGAGATTTAAATTGCAACAACTAAGATAACATTCATCAAAATTATTAAAATTGTAATAATAAATATTTGATTAGTGAGTCAATGGATATTTTAGGTTTGGTTCTGGTTTTACCTGAAACTCAATTTTTTTAATGGATTATTCAATTTTTAAACCCATATTCAGCCAATTACCAGACCCAACCCACTTTTAAAGATTTTTTTGGGTGGATTTGACTGGGTTTTATGGGTTGACCCAACCCATGTACACCCCTAGTCTCAACTCCAACAATCAAAAGACAATCAAGCTCTAGTGCCACTAGAGTTAAATGGCATCTTAGAAAATTTTCATGAAGTTTTCAAAGACCATATTCAGTTACCACAAGAGCATAGTCAAGTTCACCAGATTAAATTGTTTTCAAATCATGGTATAACTAGTGTGAGACCCTACAATTATCCTCATCGTCAGAAGGATGAAATTGAGAAACAAGTGAGTGAATTGATGAAGGTAGGTGTGATCAGACCTAGCATGAGTGCTTACTCAAGCCCTATGATTTTGGTCAAGAGAAAAGACAAGAGTTGGAGGATGTGTGTGGACTATATGGCCCTCAATAAAGCTACAATTCCAAATAAGGATCTCATTCCCATAGTAGATGAACTATTAGATGAATTATATGGTGCAACTATATTTTCAAAAATTGATCTCAAGTCGGGTTATCACCAAATTAGGGTGCATAAAGATGACATCTATAAAACAACTTTTAGAGCTCATAATGGCCAATATGAGTATCTTTTCGAAGCTAGCGGAAATATACTCGAACGCATCGCACACTCGAACATATACAGAGTTGCCATCAAACTTTATTTATTACCAAAGGAAAAGGAAAACATCGATAAAACCAGGGGGAAAGAGATATATTGGGTAAGGAAGTCGGTTATGCAAGGGGAAGTTATTAGAACCCCTAACATCCATGGTACTTCATGGGAACCCTTTTGATTATTCTTTCTCGAATAAATGTTATATATAAAGTTACTCGCAAAAGAATGAGGGAAAGGGAAAGAAATAGATAGAGTTCTCGGTGAGGATTGGCGCCCTCGTGCCTACGTATCCTCATAGTGAAATGAGGAATTCATAGCTTTGTAGTTCAAAGAACTAGTGGTGGGAGGTGAAAAGAAGTTATGATAAAAGTATGGTCTAAACCAAAGAATAGTGTTGTTTGAACTCCAACAAGGGGTGAAAATATGAACCCAAGAGTAAAACTGGTATGAACCAACAAGTGAGGGGCTTAAGGCATGGTATCACTGTATTGGAATAACCAAAAAGAAATAGAATTAAGTGTTTGGTTTCACAGCACAAACAACTCTTGGTTCACAAGGAGACACAAGATAGAGCTCAAAGAGGTAGTGTATTTGGCTAAAAGAATATGGTAAATCATATGAAGTGAATGAAGGTAGAACATGAATGCATCAGGGAGATGAATGGAGGGATGCCCTAAGGCAGGAAGAATAAATAAGTATGCTCGCAGAGGAATCGAACCCTCGTGCCTACATATTCTCATCGTGCAATCAGAGCAATTGGAGTTCAGCCTACTACGACTGAAAATAAAGGGATATTTGATAGGATTGCCCAGAGGCAAGGTAGATTCCTTAACGAGTAAGAGTATGTCACTAACCAATGATGGTAATCAACTACAAGGACAAATGAGATATAACCAGAGTCTGAACTCCATAAGGCAAGATAGATGAATGCCATAGTCTGAACTAAATACAAGGCACATAACAGATTCCCCAGAGTCTGAACTTAATTAGGGAAAAGGGACATGATGCCAAAGTCTGAACTTCCAAACAATGTCAAAGGTTGTAAGAGTCTGAACTCCATGGGCAAGGTGTATAAGCATGACATAGTCTGAACTATACAAGGAAAATGAAATGATCTAAATGCTAGAGTTTTAACTCTATAAGGTCAAAAGAGTATGATGTCAAAGTTTGAACTATAAGGCAATGAAAGAGGTAGCCAGAGTCTGAACTCCATGGGCTGAATGAATGAATGAATGTCAAAGTCTGAACTGTAAGGTAAAATAATATGTCAAAGTTTGTACCGTATAGAAAAAATAGGATGGCCAGAATCTAAACTCAATAGGGAAAGGATACCAAGATCTGTATCTTATAGGCAAGAAACAAAGCCAGAGTATGTACTCCATGGGCTGAATGTCAAGGTCTGTACCTTCTGGGCAAGGAACAAAGCCAGAGTCTATACTCCTTGGGCCGAATGCCAAGGTTTGTACCTTATGGGTAGAGGATAAAGATGCCACAATATGAACTATATGAGCACAAACAAGGGTTGCCAGAGTCTGAACTCAACTTGGCAAGAATGCCAAGGTTTGCACCTTATGGGCAAAGAACAAAGGATGCCACAGTTTGAACTGTGTGGGCGAGATGCCAAGGTATGTACCTCATAGGCAAATAATAAATCCATAGTCTGAACTCCATGGGCTGAAGGAAGATGCTAAGGTATGCACCTTGTAGGCAAGAAACAAAGCATGCCATACTCTGAACTGATAGATAATGCATGAAGTAAATGATTGATAAATAGGTATGTGATCCCAAGATAATGATCCCAAGAGATGTATGAACATCAAGGAGGGGATTCTGATACTAAAGGAGGATTGATGTGCAATGATGGTTCACTGTTGAAGTGTTGAATGACTGATGCGTGCTTGAAGAAGACTTGTCAATTACATGATTCAAATTGCACTAAAGTCTATGAACAAAGACAAGTGCTTTGAATAGCTAGGGCCTATGTCCCGTATGCAAAGTCACTCTAGAAAATGGTAGGAGAAACCTCATCTCATCATTCCTCATTACTTAAGGCTCATAGCGTGTAACCCTTATCATGATTGACAAGTGTTGTTAAAGGCTTCTGATTATTGATCTTGATGATGCCATGTTGTTTGTTGTATTGAGAAGACCTGACAATTGTTTGATACAAATTATGCTAAAGTTTATGAATAAGGGCAAATGTTTTGAATAGATAGGGTCTACGCCCCGTACATAAAGTCACTCTAGACAAGGGTAGGAGAAACTCTGTCTCATAATTCCTCATTACTTAAGGCTTATGGCTTACAATTTGAATCTCACTTCTCAAGTGTTGATACCTTTGATATGCTTGGAGAAATAGTTCACTTTGTTAGCTATGCTTGATTGATTGTTAACTTGAAGTCTTGATCTTGCGTTTGAACCTTGAGGTCTTGAGCTCCTGAGGTTCAGCATATCCACAATAGCTTGAGCATAATGAACTTGTCATATCAAGTGATCAAGAGTCTTTTGATCACTTGAATAGGCTTGGGGCTTACATCACAATTACAAAGGATTTGGTTGACCAAAGTGTCCTTTGGTAAACACTAATAAGTGGGATTAAAATAATAGTTGAACTATGTACAATAATAAACCTATTGAATTAATCAACTAAATAAAATCAAACAAATCTGATTAAAGCCCTAAACTAAGGGAACATGTATTAAAATCAAGATTTTAAGCCCTAAGGGAAAAATGGTCAATATGTCAAAAATGGATCATTAGGAAAATAGTTTCTAATAATCAATATTTAATTAAGAACTAATTTCCTAATTATGCCTAATTATGCTAAACATCTAAATTTAATTATTCTAATTAGACTTAAACCTAACTTAATTTAGATTTTATAATTAATTAAGCTCTACAAAAATTAAGTAATTTTGGCATTCTAATTTCCAACTTAATTAAACCTCAATTTATAATCTCATTAACCTCATTAGATTTATCACTAATTAATTCTAAAACCACATCAACTTATAATCCAAACTCTAGCTAAAATCTAATCTTAATTACCAAATTAAATAATGATGAGCAAGACAAAGGACAAAAAATAAAAATGGCCAGAATATGGGTCACAAGCCCATAGAGCAGACCCATCTCGGTTGAAGGTAGCAAGAACAAAGGGGTGCAGTGGTGGAAACTAGGGTAAAAACGGAAAAGGCCCATGGGCCTGGGGCTCTGAGGCCTAACAAATCAAGGGAAAATAAAGTCAAACTCGGAATGGGGTGTAAGGTTCTGGAACCAGGGCCCAACACTCAAAAGTCCTTCAACCGTATCAGCAGACAATACATATAAAAGCTTCTCATGTCATTGCTTGAAATCCAAGGGATTAACTACAAAGGATGATAGCTTCCTTAACTCTTTCAAGTCGGGACATCTGAAACTGTACTTCTTAGTGTTCCTTCGTCCATAATCCATGATCTGAAAATATTTGCAAATAGACCTTAGTTTCCTTGAAATTTATTTTCTATGATGAATGTTGTGATGCACATGTATGCATGAATGCAACAAACACAAACAAGGGATTACACACAAGGCAAACATAGATAAAGGTCAAGGGATGGATCAAGTCATCATCAATATCAATTATCCATTTTGGTGGATCATGGTTTTCACTTTTATCAACACCCAAGTTCCATTGATATTGACAAGACTGCTCGGATCAACCAAGAATCAAAGGGTTTGTTGCGAGTCACAAGCATGGAGTCGAGTTAAGAACCATCCCGAATGAGTGTACTAAGGATAAAAACCTGTAGATCATGTTCAAAAAAGTTCCGAGAGTCGTAATCCTATCTATCGAATACTATAGGTTAGGATGACTGACTCATCAATCCATAGTATTCTCAAGAGAAACACATCTGAGTGTAGTATCGCGTAAAAACTATTATCAAGTCTACACTTGAACAGTCTTTGCACTACGTCCTAAAATAGGCCAAGTTGGGTTAAATGTTCTATGGTCCTCAGCTTCTCGGACCCCCAAATTAGAGAAAGTAATGTTTATCCACGACTTACTCGTGTGACATCAATAACTCCAAAGAGTTCTCCACTGAGTGGTGGATCTCATGTCAACTATTTCAGGGCTACTCCTTCAAAGCCAACATGACTATACGACCCTCCTATCTTAAATTGCACTCAAGTTCGAGTTAGAACTTATCTCACCACACAGAGATCATCAAGCATATACAGAAAGTATCACACAACAATATATATAAACAAACATCAAATATACAAATATATACACACACAAAAGTAGGCTAAATCCACTGAGGACTATCCCCAGCAGAGTCACCACTCTATTTCTGTAGTGGTAAATCCATGACCATCGAGCTACTGGTTAACTCAACATCAATAAAACCAGAGTCACCACCACGCTTTTATTGTTTCCAAAGGAAAGGGGAAAAAGTATGAACAAAACCTAAAGATAAGAAGTTTTCAAATCAAAACTAATAAAATATCAGAGATTACAAGTAAGGGGGTTGGTTACACAGAGGGAAGGTATTAGCACCCAAAGTGTCCTAGGTACTCCTAGGGAGCCCTTTTTTGTGTGCAAGTGTTTTAGTTTAAAATGATATTTGATATAAAGGAATGAGGGGATGAGAAAAGAATTCATTAATTATATTTTTGTGTTTGACAAGACCTTCGGTCTTATGCCTATGTACCAACATAAAAATGAGGGATAAAAACCTCGTACTTCATGGTAAAAATTTCAAAGAGATTGGTGGATTGATTTTAACAAAAGCTTAAAGATATTTTGTTATAAAAGGGAGAATAGTCAACCAAACATCCACCTATAATGCGTGTTTTACAACATTTAAGAGGGAGGGCTCCAACTTGGATTCAATCAACAAGTATGCGACTAACCCCTAATAAATGGAAAGACTTATAATCAAATATCATGGAAATGGGAGAATTATATCTCAACCAAAGATAACTCAAATCTAAATGCTTTCTTTTGAAAAGGTTAAAAGAAAAAGGCACAAAATGGCCAAAAGGATTAGATGAGGTTGTTAGTTCTTTTTGTCTTTTGAAATTAAAGTCAATATGGTTAAGTTTATTTACAAGTTTGGTTTAGGAAAATGTTTGAAAATTCAATGGCATAAGGACAAAGTTTCTACTCATTAAAACAAGTCTAAGTTGAAAACACAAACAAAGAAGGTTTTAAAATGAGGGATAGATTTTGTAATTAAATAAGTGGGAGGAGATGTAGGGACTATCCTAGACAAAAATTGAAAGTTTAGAGTTGAAAAGATATGACCAATTGGATGCAATCCACAAGACAAGAATGTCAGATAGAACCCCATTTCCTTTGGACTTTTAAGCAAGCAATAAGCACAACCATCCAAGCAATTAATATGAAGGTCATATGCATCAAATAGAGATGGCCAAATCCAAGCAAGCACTCCAAAAGCAAGCAATCTTCAATGTCTTCAAAATGTATCAGATGAAATATTCCTTGTGGCACACTCATAAAAACAATCATCAGATATAAATAGCAAGATCAAAATAACAGCCTAAACACAAAGATGAAATAACAGGAAAAACAATGGGGAACTCAAGGCTTGTCTCAGATGAATGGCATTGGCCAAGATAAATCAGTCTCAAATGATGGCATTGACCAAATCCTCAAAGCATGGGGAAGTTGCCTAATCTAAGTCCAAAAGTTCAAATCCAGTCAAAGGCAGGGGTCCAATAGTCCACCAACATACTTTTTAGGGTTTTTGTTGTTATTAGATATTTTAAGGTCCTAAGACCACAAACAAAACAAAATCACAAGCACACAATATATAAGTACAATGGTATGGCTTAAGTGAGCAAAGTAAAAATGACTGAAACATAAACATTTTGCATGAAATGTAAATGGAAATGAATGATAAAAGGTACTAAAATTTAAATTTGAGTTAAGTAAATGACATTAAATATAAAGAAATAATAAAGAAATGTTAGTCAAATGTTAGTGAATGATTCAATTGTTTAAGTCATTCTTTGGAGAACACTCAACCGTCCACTCACAAGCATAAAGACATGAACAAAGACATCATCTATGACAAGGGCTCCAACTTGAATAAACCAACAAGTATGCCACTAACTCTCACAAATGGAAAAAAGGTTAAGTCTTAACATAATACCATGAGGAATGAGAGACTTACAATCTCACTTACTAGAATGTTATGCCTTTCAGAACAGATTTAGCTATATGTTAAGCAATAGTAATTGGACTTATATAGAAGTCACAACCATATGAGGTCGAGCAATAAAAACATTGGTGTTAATGCATGCTAGAGACATGGTACAAAGAACCAAGCTCCTAAAGCATACCACACACAAAAATAAAATGGGGTGGACCTATCTCAATCAATCTCATGTTGATTCATCTGACACAAGGTCATTGATGAATCAACTAGCATTTGATTTATAGAGAAATCATTGGTCAATGATGGATTAAGGAAGAAGAGGGATAAAGATGAAGAGGAAATGGAAATAGAAACCCAAATTGATCAAGGGAGAAATTTCATCTGATAAATACTATCCATTCATCTTGAGGGATGGAGTTTACACTTCACCAACCCCCTAAATCCAATAGTATCAATCAAATGGAAGTTCAAATCAACTATAATCAAGGCCAAACAAAAGATGAAACAACACAATGTCAACCAAATGGCTCAATAATATTTTTAAACAATTAAACAATTAAAAATCATTTAAAGGAAAAACATCAAATCCCTTCAAATCACCAAATAAATGGCCAAGGGATTTATCCTAGGTCAAAGGACCTTAGACAACAAATTTCAGAATACTTAGAAAGTCAGAAGTATTTAAAAATATTTAAAAACAAGTCAAAACTATTTAATTCACAAAAAAAATATGAAATATAATCCAAAAAATGATTTTAATTCAAAATATGGAAGAGGAAATTATTTAAAGATTTTTGGTGAAAGTCCCATATTTTTGGATTAAAAATGAATTTATAATGAATTAAACAAAATAAGCTAATTAAAACGAAAGTCGGAAATTCAAATAAAAAGAGAAAAAACAAGGGCCATCAAATCTCCCTCATTAATTGAGGTGGCAAATCTGATGGCCACGCGTGTGATTTCTACCATGCACCAAGTCAAACGTGCTGCAAACGTGGTAATTCAAACCAACGGCCAAGATTAGAACACAAGGCAAGTATCAGATGGCTTGGGACGTTCCAGCGCAGCACCAGAGCCCTAGCTCCGGTCATCTTCTCTGATGGCCCTCACCGGATTGATCCATCTCCAAAGCTCATGAAAATGGAAGATGCATATATCGATTTAAAGAGAAAATGATGGAGAGCACAAATCCGACCTCTATTTTTTCCAATTCTCACTATATAAAGAGAGACATGGAATTGAAAATGAGGTGGATGAACTGAGTTGCTTCGATTTAACCTCAAAGCAACTCAATCTTGTTTATATTGGTATGACTTCAGACAACCAAGAATCAAGAGAAATGATGGAGAATTGAGGGAGAATCGAAAAAGGAAAGTTTCTCAAAAATCACCTTCTATTTGCAGTAATGGAGCTCGATCTCTCTTCCAATTTGCTTTGCCTTGCTTCTACCAACTTGTAGGAGATGATTTGGATGCAAAAAAGCTTGAACCTTTGGAGTTTCAATCCTAAAACAAAAGGGGAATTAAAACTCGATTTCAAGATAAATCCTCAAGGTGTTCTATCAATGGAGGGTGAGAGAGTTTTCAGGTCAAATCTTTGGCTCAGGGTCTTTCAAAAATTGGCCAAAAATAGCAATGTGGTGTGCATGGTTTCATGGGCATGACACAAGACTTAATTGATGATTGAAATAAGTCCAAATTCGTGCACATGTGATGCTGAAAGCAATTCATGAAGCCATGCAATATTGATTGAAAATTGATCACAAAAGTTTCCAAATAGGGCCATGCAATGCACCCATGCGCAAGTCCCTCAAAATTAATTCAAATGCAATGATCTTAGACTCTTTGGAAATCTAGCATGAAGAGGAACAACTTTTCTGTTGAAAGTTTTTCCATTTGGAGCTTGGATCGTGATGGATTTTGGTGTGGAACTTGGAAGAATCAAACATAGTTGAAAATTTTCTAAGTTGAAAGTCAAATTACCACTTTTTCCACCTTGAATAACTTTTGCTATGAGCTTAAAATGACTTTGGTTCCTTCTTTAAAGTTGTATCTATTTAAATCCTTTTCAATTTGGTCATAAATTTGACACCATTTGAATCTTGTATGAGGGAGTTGTGGATTTTAGAAGTTGAGGAAAATTGCTTGTTCAATGATGATGGCTCAAAATGACCTATAATGTTTTCTCTTGGTACATGCCATTGAAAGTTAAATTTGACATTTATCAAAGAAGAAAAGTTGGATAATACACCTTGAAATTGATCATGAAACTTGGATAGTATTCATATCATAAAAATTGAGTAAGTTATGGTTCTTGGAAGTTGACCTTCCATCTAGGGCATAAACAAAATGACATATAATCTTTCACCATAAACAATGACTTTCCAGGTAAACTTAACTCTTGATTCCAACATGAAAGTTGTTTTGAATTTCATAAAGAGTAATTTTTCTCTTGGAGTCATTTTCATATGACAAAAATTGTAGGATATAGGGTCTAGGAAACCCTAGATTTGACCAGTTGACTTTTCTGGTCAACCTCATTGAACCAACTTGCAAACTTGAAGTTCCTTTGCTATTTGGGGCTAATGGAGAATCATATATGCATAAGATGAATTACAATGTAGTATCCCTTGATAATATTGACAAATTTGTTGAAGAAACTTACTGAGGAAGACACACAAGATACCCATATGGATTAGGGCTTCCAAGGCAAACAAACTTCAAAATCTTGATGCATTCTTGATCAAATTGACAAATAAAGAATATGGGGATCCATATATGATGCTCAGAACTAAATTGGATCTTTGCTTGCTTGATACCTTGCACTTAGGATCTTAAACCCTAGTTGTGAGCTTGATGAGGCACATGTGGACACACACACTACCTACAAAAGAAACAAAGTTACACTAGACATATTTTTTGGTATTTTAGTTAATAAACAAATAAAAATAAAGTATGATACAATCAAATATGCTTGGTGATCTCTCCCAATGCAAACCTAATGAATGAGGGGTGAGGAGGATACCAAGGTGTGATCCCAAAGCTAATGCAAATGATGAGATGACATGAGGGATCTTAGGGTCAAAATTGGGGTATTACACTTATATAGAGCACAAAACGGTTAGAAATTATAATGAAATCCTCCCGAAATTCATCTGCAAATTCAGTTTGAGTCAGTTTTTAGTCAGAAATTGTAATTCAAATGAAATGAAAAGTTGGTTAGAAATTGAACTGGTTAATTGAAATATGATATGTTCTATTAGAATGAAATAAATTAGTTAGTAAATCGAAATGTAAATTCAAATGAAATGGAAATGCATTAAGTTGAATTTGAATTTAGTTTCAATTTGGGTTTGAATCTAATTGAATATAACTTGAGTGAATGTGTAACTTAATTTGGCTTTATTTTTTTGTAACTGTTATGCGGTTGTTGGTTATGGTGGACTTCAAGTTTTCCAGAGTTATGAGTTCTTTTAGAAAATGTGCAGGGTGTACAGTAGTTGTGAATTTTTTTCCATGCCCTATTAAAAGGAAATTCGCAGGTGTACGCGTGTTAAGCTCTGTTATGCATTTATTAAATATTCAAGTTGCTTGGAATACATGTTTAATAGGGCCTCGTGGAATGAAGTTATTTTTGCATTTGGAATAAGTTGTTTAGAATATTTTATTTTAAATTGGTTAAAAAATTCTGGTTGATGTTAGTTAATAAACCATTAGTTGTTAGTTTTGAAACTGAAAGTAAAGGTTAATGTTTAATTATGAACTGACAGCTAGAGTTAGTAAGGGCAATGTTTGGTATGTTCAATGGGTTGCTAATTTATGGTGACTGCTTATGTTTATGTTGCAGCAGGATGGATCATGTGCATTGCTTGGCCTATGTTTGGTAGCATGATAGATGGAAATGGCAGGAAACAGAACTTAAAGATTTGAGGGAAAGTAGGTCAATGGTTAATGCTTAATTTGCTTGGATTCAAGCTCGGAATTGTCATTTAGAGGTTTTGTTAATGTATTGTTGTATGCAATTATGGTTATGATAACATGAATGGTTTGATTTTGCAGGTTAACAATTGGTTCATAAGTTATGATTCTTTATTATGGAGTTGCATTAGAATTGGCTTGTTGTTGTAAATTATGTGATAAATTGTGTATTGTAATGTGATTGGAATTGAATAATGGGAATGTTTATGGTTCATATATGGCAAATGTATTGGTTTAGAAATGTGTATGAAAGGTCACTTGGAATATGGTTTAGGCCTTCTATTGTAATGTAATGAACAAGGTTTAGATCTTGGTTGTAATGACTTAAAAGGAACATGTGGTTATGGTTTAGAGAAGGTTAAGAACACGAGTAATGGTTTGGAAAATGAGATTTAGGTTTAGAAATGGGTGGGTTGACTTTGGTCAAAGTTGACCAAAAAGTCAATTGTTGACCAAAGTCAATAATTTGTCAAAATTGTATTTTTTGTATAAATATTGTAAGCTTGGATTTGTTTTAAAGGAATGGACTCTTTGGATGGAAATAGTTCCTTTGATCAATGAAACAAGTCTTATTCAAATATCATATTTCCCTCCAAAATTATGTTTGAAATCTCTTTGGATCATATGGGCTATGAATGGACCATGGGCTTATGGAACTTGAATAAATGAGATTAATGGGACAAGAATAAAAAATC
This sequence comes from Lathyrus oleraceus, assembly GCF_024323335.1. NCBI lineage: Eukaryota > Viridiplantae > Streptophyta > Magnoliopsida > Fabales > Fabaceae > Lathyrus > Lathyrus oleraceus. The sequence goes on from NC_066585.1 coordinate 150,128,672, forward strand.
GATGAATTAGAAATGCAATATGAATTTGAATCAATGAAAAATGGATTTGAATGAAAACATGAATGAAACAAGGCCTTGTACCAGAAGGATCATCAAGCAAATGGGATGATGCAAACCCAAAAATTATCAGATGGTTTAATTCATATGTTAGGGTTTCAAACACAAGATCAAAAATGCCAATCATCAAATCAAATATTTGCACCAAACAATAATGCCTTCCAATCAAATCCCAAAGCAAACGGCCCAACATGGATATGAAACAACAACTAGGGTTTCAAGAAAAGGCACAAGGTTACACAAGCACCTTTCCAAACCATGGGTATACCATTAGGGTTTCAAGTTATGCTCCATGATGAAGACAACAAGGATGAATGGCTCACCTCCTATTCAATGCCCCTTGTGTGATAAAGACCCTTGAATCCATGATTTTTAGCTTTTCAAATGCAAGTGGAATGTATTATGATACTATGGATATGTAGATGAGACGAATGCTTATCAGGATATGCAAATGATTAGGGTTAGTAACCTAAATGATCATTGTGAAAGGTATGACGAATTTTGGGGTATGACACTTGTTATACCCTTTAGGTTGATGAATGCCCCAACCACTTTTCAAGCCACCATGAATGTGTTTTTTCGACCATTTTTGAGGAAATTTATATTGTTTTTTTTATGATATTCTAGTGTATAGCATAGATACTCAAGAACATCAAGATCACTTAACACAAGTTTTGTCAGTGCTGTTAGCAAATTGCTTTGTTGCAAACCAGTCTAAGTGCAAATTTGGTTGCAAGCAAATTGACTATCTAAGCCATATTATCTCTGGAGATGTGATGGCAGCGAATCCAGAGAAAGTTAGGTGCATTCTAGAGTGGCCTGAGCCAAAGAATGTGAAGGGGGTTCGTGGGTTTTTAGGCCTTACAAGTTATTACAGAAAGTTCATAAAATACTATGGTAAAATGGCAAAACCTCTGACATATTTGACTAAGAAGGACAAGTTTGTTTAGAGAACAGATGCAATGAAAGATTTCAATTTAATGAAGCAAATTATGACTTCACCTTCAGTTCTTGTGCTCCTAAATTTTGAGCTCCCATTTGAAGTCGAATGTGATGCGGCTGGTAGAGGGATTGGTGCAGTCCTTATGCAATAGAGGTAACCAATAGCTTTTTTTAACAAGGCATTATCTGATGGCAATTTAGCTAAATTGGTGTATGAAAAAAATTGATGGCATTGGTCTTAAGTATTCAACACTTGAGGCACTATTTATTGGGAAAATAGTTCATCATCTACACTGTTCATAAGAGTTTAAAACATTTCTTACAACAAAGAGTCTCCTCTTCTGACCAACAATGTTGGTTAGCCAAGCTGCTAGGTTATCAGTTTGAGGTAAAATATGTTAAGAGTCCCACATAGGATAATATATGGCCTGAATATGTGTTTATAAGAGGGAGCAATCCTCACTCTACCAACCAGTTTTGCAAGGTTGAGTTAGGTCCAACCACATTTCTTAACATGGTATCAAAGTTTGGTTTAAGATCCGGTGGTCCATCTACTATAGTTTCCGCTATCGGGTCACCCACCATTTATTCTCACACTCCAGTTGTCTAGTCCTGAGCGTGAGGGAGGTGTTAAGAGTCCCACGTCAGATGATATATGGCATGAACATGTGTTTATAAGTGGGAGCAATCCCAACCGATTTTGTAGGGTTGAGTTAGCCCCACCCACATATCTTAACAAAATATAAACATGGCTTAGATAATAAGGTTGTTGATGCCATGTCCAGGTGCTATGATGAAACTAAGTCCAACACCATGATTTTTTATTCGTAATGGGTGTGTCGCACCTCGAAAAAAGGAGATCAAGACTTAGCGAAGCACAATCGCACGCTCGCGTGATGGACTAAACAGAGTCGCCACCAAACTTTATTTATTCCTAAAAAGGAAATGGGAAATATCGATAAAACCCAAGAAAGAACGACAATGATTATGGTCGTCGCAACCAATATCAGGGTTCGAGAGTCGATTACACAAGGGGAAGGTATTAGTACCCCTCACGTCCGTTGTACTCAACGGGAACCATTAGGTTAGTTGTGCGTGTTAGTGTTAGTTTGAAATGTTAGGCATCTCAAGTTATTAAGTGGGAAAGAAAGAATAAAAGAGAGAAGAATGTTTTTGGATTTTGCAACGAAGGAGACTAAACCTAATTTTCTTATTAATGTGCCTGACAAGATTTACAAATCCTGCTCCTACGTATCTCCGGGTGCAATAGAGAACTCAAGGCTTATGTAGTTCTGGGTAGAAAAATATTTGTTTGTTGGTCGATTTTAGCGAAATCTATATTGTATTAATCGACGAAAACATTATTTTACCCAAAACAGATGAGGAGCGGACGTATACCACACATCGAATGGATTTACAAATCAACATTCGGAAAAACGTCACTTATCTCAACTCAACAATTATGGCCGAAGCATTGCTTTACATCACCTTAAGACAAGATGTCTTTCGTTTATGAAAAAGTTTTAAAGATCGCACGGTGGCGAAAAAAGAGTTTGATTAGTTGAATGTATTTTTGGGCTTGAAAGACGAGTATTTATGACTTGCAAGCTCTTACAACTTGGGTCTAATACTCGAGACTACGTTTGGACCTTTCACCCAGGTAATATTTTTCTTCCAATTTTATTGAGAAAAGAAATTTGAATAATTACAAGTGTTTTAAAGAAAAGACGAATACATAAGGCTTACAAGCTCTTACAACTTGGACTTAATATTCGGGATTACGACTGAATATTCCATCCAGGGTAATTTTTTTCTTCAAATTTTATTGAGAAAAAAGATTTGAATATTGGAATGTTTTGAAGAGAAGACGAATACTTATGGCTTGCAGGCTCATACAACTTGGACATAATATTCGGGATTACGACTGGATATTCCATCAAGAGTAATTTTTTTTCAGATTTTATTTAAGAAAATGGTTTTAATAACATAAGTGAGATAAAAAAAAGTTTGAAAATGAAAATGTTTTTTTGAAAATAATTTGAAGTTTATTTAATCGACAGTGAGATGTGGAACATGATTATTTACATGTATGAGAATATGAACATGAGTAACGAAATTACATAATTAATTGACTAAATATTATTTAACCAAACAATTAGTAATTAAAGTAAAGCAATTAATTAAATCAGGTTTAATAAACTAATTAAGTAAAGATTTAAACCAGTAAATAAATACTAAAATGATTGAACTAAATCATAAGAAATGTAGAAAAATAATGAAATAAATAAAAGGTGAAAAATGATATTGTCTACTAATTAAATTATATATATTATTATTATTATTTTTTTTTTTTAAAAAGAATAAAGAAAAACCTAATTAATATATATATATATATATAATATATAATATATATATATATATATATATATATATATTATATATATTAAATTTTAAAAAAACTAATAAGAAGAGAAGGAAAATAACAAACATATGAGAACAAAGGGGCTAGGCACCTCACCTCTTTAGAAAATAAAATCTCAGGTCTCTTCTTTTAAAAAAAGAAAAATTCAAAAAGATTAATGAGACGGTGACACATGTTATAGTTGAGTAAACATAAAACGAAAAAACATCCATTTATCTCTTTCATATCAGTAGGAAAAATAGTTGATGAAAAATATTTCCATAAACAACTCTCTCTCGCGCATGGCCTTGGTACAGGAAAACATCACCTTCTCGTAGGTTTCATGAACAACACCAACAATTAAACAAAACAACAAACAAAGTAAAATATGTATATTTTCTTCCTCATGGATGTTCTCAAATCATAAAAACTAACAAAGACTCTCAAACACAAGTTAACAAAACTCAAACACAAATTTTAGATCTAGAATAAAAAGAATTCATGACAATATTTTAACAAACAAGAGAAAGTAATTAAAGAGTACCGAAAAGATGACCGGTGTGTGGTCTTATGATTGAGAGGTACGACAAAGTGTAGAGTTTGGTGGCCAATGGTGTTGAGTTATAACAAGGTGATTGAAAGGTTTTTTCTAGTATGGAGGTTAGATCTATTAGAAATATTCTTGAGTTATTCATGGTGGAGGGAGTGTAGAAGAAAATATTAAGAGTGTAGAAATTATGATGTCTTCATGTTTATCTTTGGTTTGAATGGAGAGGATTTTTTTACCATTAGAAGAGGTTATGTTTATGAAGGTTGTGAGAATGAAGAATAATAAAATATGAGAATGAGGTGTTATGATTTAATGAGTTTCATGATGAAGATGATGAATGGAAGCATGAGTGTGTTGTTGGTTTTCATTGTGTGAGTGTTAGAATGAAAGTTTGTGGAAGAGTGATGTTTAGATCTTGGTTTTCTTGGATTTTTTTTACATGGAAGATGAATGCTATATAGTTTGTGAGAGGTTGTGATTAATAAGAGGAAATGGAGTGAGTTAAGTTGACTTTCTTTCTCAACATGAAGAGAGGATAAGGTACATGACATTCATACAAAAAAATGGTAGCAAAATGAGGTTTCTCCCTAAAACACTACTAGAGACGTTGGCATATGGGGGTAGCCGCCTGTGTGCTATTGGCTATCCTTCATGGTCATGCATAAGTTCAAATATACAGTAGTCCTTAGGGTTACAAGTTAATGCAAATGCCACAAATACCCTTGGATATTTATCTAAGAGACCAAATTAATTTAAAACTAAATAAATTAAATAAAAACAAAAGACTAAAAAATAAATACAATAAAATTGAAACAAAACCACAACTAATCCTATTTAAATATTTCAATTATTTTGACGAAAATAAAAATAAAAATAAAATGACTCAAAATAAAATAAAGTCGGACATAAAAGTGCTTCAAAAATTAAATTGAATGCACCAAAATGATCGGCACAAAATAAATCTCTCGGAAATATACAACGTTTGATCTAATTTTGAAATAAAATTTGATCGTTAAAAGACTCAGACTAATAAAAATGCGACCGAAAAAATAGTCGAAAAAAATAAAACAAGCACATCAGGTTAAACTATAGGAATAGTAGATTAATAAAACTGACGTCTGCAGACTAGATTTTGAAATTTTTTGTCCGCTAATTTTATGCACATTTGAAATCAGTCTGCCCGATTTATCCATGAATCTGAAAAAATAAATTATTCCGGTTAACACTGTGGGCATTATGCGGTATGGAATGCATGATATGATATGATATGCAAAGATGTAACAGCTATGATGAATACATCGAATCAGCGATTCAGGATCAAAATCGGGGTGTGACAGGATGCATAGCAAGAAATTGCTATTGACCCAAGAATTACAAGTCTCCCGTGAAGCTAAACCAGGATTCCATGTCAAACAAGAAATTCTATTTTACCATGAGAGGTTAGTTCTTTCTCCCAAATCGCTATAAATTCCTATCATATTATAAGAATATCATAGTACCCCCACTGAAGGACACTCTAGTTTTCTTAGAACCTATAGAAGATTGGAAGACAATTTGTACTGGGTTGGAATGCAGAGAAGTGTGAGAGACTTTGTCAGGGCTTGTGATGTGTGTCAGAAGCAAAAGTATGTCGTGACTACACCCGGAGGTTTGCTGCAACCCCTTCCCATTCCTAATTCCATTTGGGAAGAATTATCGTTAGATTTCATTACGGGATTGCCCAAGTCGAGGGGTTATGAGGTTGTGTTAGTAGTAGTGGACAAATTATCCAAATATAGTCGTTTTATACTGCTTAAACATCCATATACAACCAAATCCATTGCTGAACTGTTTGTTAAAGAAATAATGAGGCTTCATGGTATCCCTAACTCCCTTATCAGTGATAGGGATCCCTTATTTGTTAGCAATTTTTGGTTGGAATTATTTAAATTGGAGGGTACGAAATTGCAGATGAGTTCAGCATACCATCCGAAAACTGGTGGACAAACAGAAGTCATAAATCGGTGTTTGGAGAGCTATTTGAGATGGTTTGCTTCAGATCAGCCCAAAATATGGTCAAATTGGATTTCGTGGGCCGAGTTCTGGTATAACACCACTTACCATGTGTCTATTGGTAAGACTCTGTGTGAAGTGGTGTATGGCAGACAACCTCCTAGTATTTTGCGGTTTTTAACCGATGAGACCAAGGTGACAGTTGTTGCGATGGAATTAAGTGAGCGAAATGAGGCTCTAAATCAACTCAAATTGCATCTCTCACGAGCTCAAGACCAGATGGCTAGCTATGCGAACAAGAGGAGGATATACTTGTCTTTTGTTGGAGGGGAATGGATCTTTTTGAAGCTACGCCCTCATAGACAACATTATATGGTCAAGAGGATCAATCAAAAGTTATCTGCTCGCTTCTATGGGCCTTTTAAAATTTTGGCAAAAATTGGAGAGTTGGCCTATAGATTGCAACTCCCCGAACAATCTCGTATTCATCTTGTCTTTCATGTGTCGTTGCTGAAGAAAGCCATATGAGAGTATCAAGTTCAAGGTGAACTTCCCAAAGACATGGAAATAACAGGTGTTGTTGATGTGTACCCCGAACAAGTGATGGGCTCTAGGGTAACTATGCAGGGGTGTGGTTGTGTACCAAAGTTTGATCAAATGGAAATATAAGTCTTTGGATTATGTTACTTGGGAAGATGATGCTTTTTTGCGTGGTCAATTTCCAGACTTTAGCCTTGAGGACAAGGTTGTTTCTATGGAGCATGGTGTTGATAGAAACATGGATCCAGAGATGGGTCTTGATATTAAGCTCAAACCAAAGATATGGAGGGTGTACAAAGAAAGGAAAGGGAATATAGAATGATGATGTGGTTGATTGATGCATGATCTGTATGGGCGTGTGGTTATATACTCCATTCGTTCCACGATAAGTGACTCACTCATTTAGAATAAAAGAGTATTCTAAAATGAATGACTCATTTCAATTTTCAATGCATCTTTTTCAATTTAACCCTTTAATTAATATTATTTTTATCATTCACACTACATGATAAGAATATTTTAATAAAATATCATTCACTCTCTTTCATTTATTTCTTTTTCTTAATATATGTGAAATAGTCAACTGAACCACTCATTGTGAGACGAAGAGAGGAAATAGAGAATAATTAGATATGAATTCTGATAGAATTGTGGGGTCACTGAGTGACTTGGGGAGCACTGTGTGCTTCAGAATTGATAGTCTTCCACTATCAGTTTGTTATCGGAATTCCTTGCTAAAACTCTTGTAATTGTTTCCTCCATTTATATACAATTACAAGCGCCTTCTTATCATTCTGTTATTATCATTATTGTTTCATCTATTATTATTCATATATCAACCCATCAGCAAGCAATCTTAGTATCTTACAACTTACATAACAGCGATTTTCTTTTTACAAGGGAAAGAAGTACATTATGAACTTATGCAGAACAATCAAGACAGTGACAGAAACAAACATCAAAACGTGATTCTACACTCTACTCCAAATCAATGCCTGATAAATCCTAAGAAGCTTTTTTCTTCTTGTACTTTTTGGCTGAAATCATATACACTAACATATTTAAGAAACTAAGCCCAGCTAAAAGCCAGAAAAAATAATCAAGATGACCTTTGTTCAAGTTATCCGGAATCCACCCGGGTTTTCCGCCTTGTGTAGTGAAGTAAGTTACAACAGTAAGAATGAAAGAGCTCAAGTAATTCCCAAATGAAGTTGTCAAAAGCGAGAAAGCAGTGCATAAACTCCGCATTGCATCGGGAGATTGGTCATAGAAAAACTCAAGTTGCCCCACATTTGTGAATACTTCTGCTGCTCCAAATAAGAAATATTGAGGTATTTGCCATAATACACTAATCGGTACAGCGACAGGTTTATCAACAAGCTCAAGCTCTCGCGCAAGCTGCAGTCGCTTAATCTCCACAAAAGCCGCTGCAAACATGCTAAAGATTGAAATAAAAAGGCCAATTCCCATTCTTTGCAGCTCTGAAAAGCCTCGTTCTTTGCCGGTAAATTTCCTTGCAATCGGAACTATAATTTTGTCGTAGATAGGAACCCAGAAAATAACACTTATTACATCAAAACACGAGAGTGAAGCTGGAGGAATTTTGAAGGAACCAATACTTGTGTCCATCATAGTTCCTTGTTCCACAAACATTGTGGACAGCTGGGCATAAACAGAATTAAAAACAATTCCAGCAGCCCAAATTGGAAACATTCGGATCAAAGTTTTCAATTCCTCCACCTGTGTCACAGTGCAAAGTCTCCACAAGTTAGAATTGTCACCGCTTTCCCTCTCAGCATCCGACACTATAGCTGCTCTGTCGAGACACCTTCATTAAGAGAATAGACATCAAAGAACATCAGCGGACCGACCAACTATTACTTGGAAAAGTTAATAGTAAACTCAAAGTTAATTAAACAATTGCCTTAGCTCATCGCTATGCTCGAGTTTCCTACTTCCAAGAATCGCAGATCTCTTGTCCGGTGTCTCGTACAAGAGACTACTATCCTCAGGGAGAACCAGTCGCCGCTTCCGAAACGACGCTACAACAACTTGTAATATCCTTGTAATAGGGCTTCCCCCTGGTTTTTGAAATCTGTAGAGGGGTGTGCCTAAAAAGAAGCTTCCTATAGCTAACCCCATGAATAAAGCAGGAATGCCAAATCCGATACCCCAGCCTGCATTTTCTTGAGTCCATACAATAAAACTGCTTGATACAAAGGCACCAATGTTGATAGAAAAGTAAAACCAGTTGAAAAAGGATCCTTTCTTAATCCGTTCTTGAGGATCAGTATCATCAAACTGATCTGCCCCAAAAGATGACACGCATGGTTTAATACCACCAGTTCCAAGTGCAATCAGGTAGAGACCAAAGAAGAAGATAGCATATTGTGCAGAAGTAGCTGGAGGGCACACCGAACTAAAACACTCTGCAGGCTTCAATGCTGGAACCGTTGCAGAAAGAGTCAATGTACACATTCCCTGCATGAAACAACTATGTTATAGATTGAAACATGTAAGGGAAGATATTTAAACAACAAAGTATAAAGAAACAAAGGATGCGCAGAAAAAAATGACAGACAAAGAATACCAACATGCTGATACAAATACAAACAAAAAGAACATATTTATTGGGAATTATATTCAATCAAAAGAACACCTTAATTCAATGTTAAAAATTTCAATATATAGTAGAACCAAATCAATGCAATCATGGAAGGGAGAAATTTGGATCTTAGTACATTCAAAGTAGGTTTTCATATCCTCGCTTTTCAAAACTTCTTTGACAAAATTTGCTTTTCTTTAGTCCATATTTCTTGACTTTGCCCATAAATATGAAACCTTGATATAATGCAAGCATGTTTTCTATTTTAGTGTCAGGATATTTCAAGCACTGTAGCAAAAATGAGATGTGTTTCGAGAATCACTAAACTATAAGAATAAAGGCTTATTAGTATGTAATTACAATGAAATAAATTGCAGAAAAAACAGCAATTGTCCAGTATCTGCCCCAGTAAGAATCAGCTAGAACGGCTCCAATGAGTGGTGTAAGATAACAAGTTCCTTGCCAAGTGGTGACATTTCTTGCAGCAGAGACATTTCCTTGATGTAGTTTGTGAGTGAGATAGGTAACAAGATTTGCTCCAATGCCATAGTATGCCAAACGTTCGCAACATTCATTGCCTGTGATTCATATTACACAAAAATGATATAAATAAGTGAAACAACAACAATGACCAAGCCTTATCCTATTAAGAGGAATCGGCTATATACATCAAATTCAGCCATAGTATTGTTTTATTCAAGACCGTGTTTCTATCCAATTCCTTAATCTTGAGATCTTTCTTAGATAACCGAAAGCAAAAGAAAAAAAAGAAGTTACCTAGAATAAATGGGCAAGCTTTCCAATTTCCAGTATTGAGCTTGAGAACAGGCCTTCCTTTAAAGTCAACAGAACCATCTCCTGTATATTGCCTGCTGTCTTCATCCTTCAGATACAAAATAACCAATTGTTCATCACAAGCAATATACCACTTTGTAAATCCTTTAGTATTGAAATTAGTGGAAAAACATTGAAGAAATATGTAGTTAAATAAGATAGAGAGAAAGAGGAACCTGAAGAAGAGATTGTTCCACAAGTGATGAACCGTTCTCTATGGAACCCATAGTTCCGTTGAGAGTTGAGAGTTGAGATGATACAATTTCCTTTATGACGTTGTGATTGGTTAATCAAAGGAAATTCATGGTTAAGGTTTGTAAGACACGGAGAGGTCAAAGTGAAACTACCTAAGCAACAAACGTGAAGAAATACTCTCCCCAGACCTTTCTAAAATAATTTTACACTATTTTTGTTTTCATTTAAAAAAAATACTAATACATACCACTAAAATATAAAATAAATATTTTACAGAATAATTTTGTATAAAAAAATAAATAAGTAATCATTATAATATTTTTATTTTTCATAATACTATAACAACATGAAATATAATTAGCTTCTAGTAATCTATGTATGGGGATGTACGCGCCGCCGCTAACATCGCACATCTGGCGTTTGGTTCTGGCCCGATTTTTGTCGTCCCATTCACGATCCAATACTACTTTTGGATCCGGCTTCGATTTTTATTTTCGACTTACAGAAAACCGTGATATTTTCTCTCTTCAGATACCCTCAACTACTCCTTAGAACTTTACGTCAAACTAAGATAATTTCCTGAGGTGGTATCAGAATTATCATAACTTAGATTCTACCACTTCAGTTGCACACATTGGTCATTCATTTGTTTGTCTCTCTCAATCATCTTCTATTGGACCCAGGGTCTGGACAGAGTACTATAGTACTTATATCCATACTTGCGATTTGAAAAAATTCTCGTACCCGAGTCCATACTCGCTTAGGCGCTAAAGTTAGCACACATACTTGTGTCCTATGGGTATGTAAGTACTCATACCCGTTATCCGCATTTAATATTTCTATTAAATTAAATAGGTTAATTATAAAATATCATACCATTTTAAATTTTTAAAATATTAAAAAGTTTTCAAAAAAAATTATTATTGAAACAAACAAACATTTATATTAAATACATACTGGATTAACATCGATTTACTTTTTAAAATTGATAGACATACATATTTATATATTAATATAAATTAAAATATATAAATATAAATTAAAATACATAAATATATTATACGGGTATGGGACAGGGTGGATATCAAGGTGTACATACTCACACTTATACCCGCTTATTTTTGTGGGTAATTACCCGAACTCGTGCCCGTACCCATTTTTGTGGATTTTTACCATATCCATTATGGATAAATTTGCGGGTGTCCATTGGAAATGAGTCAAATTGTCATCCCTACTTGGGTCTTTGATTTTGGTGTGTCTTATCATGTTACTGATAATACAAATATTTTCTCTTCCCTCTCTACCTCTAGTTTCTTACCTATTATAACTTCTGCCAATGGTTCTCAAACCTGATCTGAAGGGATTGGTACTGTTCGAATTCTACCATTTATCTTTGTTACTTCTGTTCTCTAAGTAACTAATTATCCATTTAATTTACTTTCAGTCAGTTGCTTAACTAGTTCTCTTGATTGTATTGTCACCTTCACTAACATTAATGTTACATTGCAGGATCGGAGTTCGGGACGGATGATGGGCGTCAGATGTGAAGCTCAAGGTCTTTATTACCTTTAAGTGTCATCTCAGACATGCTCAGCCAAAGATTCTCCACTCATTATTCATGCTCAGTTAGGTCATCACAATCTTCCCAAACTACAGAAGTTGGTGCCAAGTTTATGAAATGTATATAATTTACATTGTGAATCGTGTCAGTTAGGGAAATACACTCGTAGTCAATTTATCAATCGAGTAAATAAACAAGCTTCATCCCTTTTTGCTTTAGTTCACTCTAATGTTTGGTGTCTCTCGCGTATTGTCTCTAATCTTGAGTCTATGTGATTTATCATCTTTATTGATGATTTTTCATGTTACACGTGGTTATTTTTCATTTTGGGTATTTTATTCACAATCTCTCTCCTAGACTTGATAACTATCAGCTCGATCACTAAAGTATGTCTTTCTTGGTTATCATCGATCTCAAAAAGGTTATCGTTGTTATTCACCTACTCTACAACGATATCTGTCAGCCGATGTTACCTTCTTCGAGTATGTTCCATATTTCGAGTCAAACCACATAACTTTAGAACCCCTTCAGGAAAGTACTCATACACCCTTCCAAAAGTTATTAATATCTTGCCTACCATTGTTTGCCATCAGCCTATAGATCATGACCCATTGAATATTCTTACGGTTGACCCGCATCCTACCCACACTTCTCAACCACTTCAAACATATTTGTGTCATCATCCAACGTCTGCCGTCCCTATCCTGAGGTCATTGCAGACTCTCCTCCAACGTCTCCCCCATCACCAGATCCGATCCTGCCACTTTAGTCCGATCTTTCAATTTTCCTTTGAAAAGGTATACATCAAACATGAAATCCTTCTCCACATTATATTGATTTATGTTATCACATTATTTCCCCTTTTCATTATATTTGCTTGTCTTTTTTATCTTCTGTTTCTATTTCTAAAAATCCAAATGAAATATTATCTCACCCTGAGTGGAGACAAGTGATCAGAAAAACAATAAGTGTACTATTTTGCCTGTTATAGTAATAAAGGGGAAATTCCCCGAATGTCGATCTCAAGAATTGCAAGTCAATATCGAGTTCAAATTATCATTCAATTAAACAAAAACTATGGTTGGGGTTTTTTAGATTCAGATATAAAAATAAAGGCAAAAGAAAATAATATCGTAAAAATAAGGGTTTACAAGGTATGAGGAACAATGTCAGGGAAGGTGTATGATTTGTCCATGTAACAACTCTGAGTCACTATTGCATCAACAAATATCAATTACTATCAGTTCTCAAAGGTATTTTCTCCCAAGTCCTTGGTAAGAAAACTTTTAATCATTCTACCCTAATTTCTATGTCCATATGCAATTAGGGTGAAATTAAGCTTTATTATATCAAGAATGCTCTGATTCATACAGGATATCCCTAGTCCTAGGTGATATCTACTGCAGAGTAATCTTATGAAAACCTTACCAATGGTGGTCCATCCTAATTGATAACCACACAACAATCTCGATTGGCCCGAAAGAGAAAGCATTAAGCACATCAAAAGATTACCGTAAAAACAATATTATAAATGCAATCATAAATGAGGAACACCCCCTAGTATTTGGGGGTTTAGTTACTCATATTGTTCAAAACAAATTCAAGATAAAAAATACACATTGCAAGCAATTGAATGACTTGTCTTCAATCGCTTCCACTCATGAAAACCTTTCGCTCTCCGAATTCCTTGATCTTTGTAATCCCTGATCGTCTGACAATTTTGTGTCCCCTCGTTCCAAGATGATCTTTCTCTTGTAGAAACTCTCCTAATATAGTGAAAATCCATTGGCAAAAGGTGGAAATCTCCAAAACGTCCCTGCAGCTCAAGCCCGATGAAAAAGCCCGAAAACTAGAAAATTAGCGTTTTGGACTGACACGGGCGGCCGTGTTAGCTCTTTTCCTTGTTGTTTACTTGCTGACACGGGCGGCCGTGTCAGGCCACTGTCTTGGGCATTACTTGTACTTATTTTTCCTTTCTCCTGACACGGCCTATGTCAGGTGACACGGGTGGCCGTGTTAGGCCTTATGAACTGGGAAATCTTCTTTTTTCGAATTTCGGAACTTTTCACTTTCTCGCATTGAGTCCGTTGGATCTTTTAGGTGGAGCCGAAGGGCATAAACACGACAACCAAAGCGTAAAATCACGAAAACACAAAATAAAACTAACAATTAATAAAATTGCTTAAATAATTTACGGGAATGAAAAATAATTTTAAAGGTACCATAATGCGTACATAGTGTCTCAAAATCCTTTATTTCTTGTCGGATAAGTAACGAAAACATAGTGAAAATGATGACCGATCAACAGGCAATGATTGATGAGATGTGTGGTCTTCAAAGCAGTACATGGGATCTAGTTCCTCATCCCCCGGAAAAAAATGTATGCTTGATTGTGAGTGTGTATGGAGTTGAACATAAGAGTATATGTATGTAGTTCAATGTTTTTCTATTTTTGTTTCTGTTGTTGGTTTTTGAATATATGTGTGTGTGCATTTAGGTATATATGGAAAAAAATTTATTGAGTAGAGTATGGAATAAATTTTGATCATGAAGTTGACTGCATTTAGTGGTTTTGTTGTATAATTTGGATCTTGATAATGACTAATGAGTATGTAAATAAAATTGATTGAAACATATTGAACTGAACACACCTCTTGATATTCTTATAAAGTAGCATTATCATTGAGACAACTCTTTACAACTGGATGCAAGTGTTTAATGTAACACTATGAAGCTAACATTAGTTTGCGATTGTTATTCCTGAGTGATTTTAATTGAGTATAATATATATGGAGTATAATATGGAGTAAATTTTAATCATATAGTCTATTGTATTTAGTGGAGTATATGTATGGAGTAAGTTTTATATATGAAGTATATGTATGGACTATGGAGTATATGTATGGAGTAAGTTTTATGTATGGAATATATGTATGGAATACATTTTAGTCATGAAGTTTATTGCATTTTAATCATGAAGTCTACTGCATTTAGTGGAGTATATGTATGGAGTAATTTCCAAAAAAAATTGCCAAAAAACAGGTTTTTGAATATTTTTTCTAGACATGTTAAGTATGCTCTTTTTAGTATCCATAACATATTAGTATTTTAACAATTTGCTATTTTCCTCAGCAAACTACCAAGTCATTTGCATACAATTGTTCTTGTTGTTTGCTGCAGGAATATGTGGTAGATTTATTGCACTGTATTGCGAAGATAGTAACCTATGGTGATAGACAAAATCCCTTAATTTTTTAGTATGAATTTGTTGTTGAAATTTCATTTTTGACATTGTTCTTATTTTGGTGATGATAGTTTGTGACTCATAGTAAATATTTAGATGTTTCATGGAACACTAAGTGTTGTTGTTTCACTTTTCATGTTGATAGTTTCTGATTAATAGTAAACATTTAGATAGTTTGTTCTTATCGAATGCATTTTGTTGTTTCACTTTTATGACATATTGTAGTCACTTTAATCATGTAACGGTGATGGAATGATGACGATGGAATGTCGATGTTGTGATGGTGATGTAGTTCACTTTTTTTATGAATATGTTGTGGATATTGTTGGCTTGTAATGAACTTGAAATATAATATATTAGTTTATTACTTGAATGATGATGGAATTGTAATATAGTGTTAATAGTTTATCACTTAGATTATGGTGAAAATCTAATATAATGATAAGTTATGGTTAATTGGTTCGATATAAAATATGAATGAAGTTTAATGAGTATTAATGTGACGAGTTTTACTGGAATGATAGAATTTGGGTTAAGATGTATTGGTCAAAAAATATTTATTTAAAAAAAATATTTTTTTTTGCTTTTTAGTAATCCAAACCGATTAAACCGATAATTCGTCAATCGATAAAATCAAACATAGTTTTGGATGAAATTGGGTTTAACTTTTCCAACAATGGGTTAGTTTGGATTAGCTATTTTGGGCCTGAACCCACCAATAACTGACCGCCGTCCACCCTTAAAAAAACCTCTCTCTCTCTCTCTCTCTTCTCTTCTCTCTCTCCTCTTCTCTCCTCTCTCTCTCTCTGCTCTCCCTCTCTCTCTCTGCTCTCTCTCTCTTCTCTCTCCTCTTCTCTCTCTCTCTCTCTCTCTCTCTCTCTCTCTCTCCTCTCTCTCTCTCTCTCTACTCTCTCTCTCTCTCTTCTCTCTCTCTCTCTCTCTCTCTCTTCTCTCTTCTCTCTCTCTCTCTCTCTCTCTCTCCTCTCTCTCTCCTCTCTCTCTCTCTCTCTCTCTCTCCTCTCTCTCTCTCTCTTCTCTCTCTCTCTCTACTATATATATAATATATATATATATATAATATATATATATATATATATATATATATATATATATATATATATATATATATATTTGAACATCATATATATAAATCAATATAATGTACGAAAAAATTGCAAATAAACTTATAACATAATCACTTTAATATAAGATTTAGACTTGCATAAAGTATGACACTTTTGAATTTTACATAGTTATTGACAAATAATTAACAAATAATTATTGAACATTCCAAAAGACTTCTTTGTAAACAACATTTTTAATTTCACTTGTATCTTGACATTCGTCGTCGGTTAGCAATATCTTTAATCTTTTTTTAAGTAACTCTTGATAGTGCCACATATAGTTGTCCATGAGAAAAAATTGACTAGGATAGGTATACTCCAACGAATTTAAGCGATTGACCTTAACTTTTGTTGATAGTCGTTGCAAATGAAACTATTAAAGAAAATTGGGGATGTTGAAATTCGAAAGGAATTCTTTTATCCGAAGGAGTTAATGATAACCTTGAAATAAAAATCATTTGACCAATATTGTCATCGGATATAATCTTACCTTCAAGTACGTGCCTTCCCATTTTTGTAATTACACTAGTGTAGATAAGGGATTTAACACCAATTTTTGTAGAGATTTAATGCCTGTTTTTTTTTCCGATGTTGTTGCTACCGGTATTGTAAGTATGATTTTGACACCAATTTTAAAAAAGGTATGAAAAATCAATTTAACACAAGTGATAAATTAGTGTTATAAGTGTTACATACGAGTATTCAAACTCAGGGTCGGCCATGTGCAAGTACAGTATGTGCTGCAGCACAGGACCCCAAATATTAGAGGGTCTCAATTTTTGAAAATTTTAATTTTTTTTATAAACATTAATAAAAATAAATAAAATATTATTTAAAAAGTTCAATAATTGAAAGAAATGTTAGGATAAAAACTCAATACATGTAAAAATCAAGAATGATCAAAACTCAAAATAATTATAATTAAATTTATTTTTAATTAATACATAATTGTATTTTTGATATATTTTTTTTAATTATTATTATTGTATTTTAAAAAAAACTTGGGTCCATTTTTGTAATTAGAACGGGGCCTCCGATATGATTGGGCCGACCGTGTTCAAACTAACCAATTTTCTCCAAAATTTGGTGTTAAAAGTTTAACTGGGTTATTTGGTTATAAATCAATCTTTCACGTCTTTTTTCCCCCTTAAATTAGGTGTATAAACTTTTTTTATAAGGTTTGTATAACGTATTTGTCACACATGTTCTTCATTAAAGTTAGTATCATAAATGACATCGAGTGTGATTTAATTATAAATGAATCATCAACCACTCTAAAATGGATGAAAAAATACATAACATAATTGTTGAATCTTAAATCAAGTTGAGGTTACATAACTTGTAAATTTTTCATTAACTTTCCATTTGAACAAAATTAAATTCTGAAATTTTAGTTTAACTTTAACAAATTATACCAAAGAGTGTAAATCAAAATTCAAAAATAATATTATATTAACAACAATATTAATTAGTAAGTCAATATTAATTCTTATACAACATCATTTTTTATCTAACTCCTTGTTTCTTTCTCTTTAAATTAATGTTGTTCTTCCACTATTTGCAAAAAGAATTGAACCCAAAGTTGTTGGATATTATCAATAACATCTTTGTCATATGATAATGAATCATCATATATCTACAAATCCAAACAATAAAATAAATTAAACGAAAACATATTAAAACATAATATGATGTAATTTACATATTAAACATTAAAATATTTTGTTATTACCATGTAGTCATTGAAATATACCAGAATGGATAATGTCAAATATATTTTTTATTATATAATAACACAAATTCAACTATTATCTTGTTGATGTGCCTACAAATTAAATAATATATATATATATATATATATATATATATATATATATATATATATATATATATATATATATATATTTATATATCTATAATATCAATAAATTTAAGACAATTTACTTACCTCGAAGAATATAAAATTAGACTTTTTATTTATAATACAACCTCTCAGATTATTATAATCTCTCATAACCATAATAATAATAAAAATATATTTAACAAAAATCTAATTGTATTTAATAAATATATAAAGTTAAACAATAGAGAAATCTCAACATAAATCTTAAAAAATATATTTTATCTTAAATCCTTAAAAAAAAACCTCTCTATTGAGTTAACATTTACATATATTTTGATAAACATTTAAAATATGACAGCTCTAGATTCCTTTCACGTCTTACTCCTAAAATGATTTTGAAATTCAAATTACAAAGTTTAATAGAGAGAATTAATTATTACTTAATGGGAGTTATAAAATACATTACTCCATTTTATATAATAAAAATTATATAGAAATATTCCTTAAATAATTTTTAAAAGGGTAATCTAATTTGTATCTTTAAAACACAAGTTAAGAAATTTACTTATAATAAAATCATATATATAAAAAATTAATATTTTTATTGAAATCTACACAATTTTTAAAATAATATTTTTTATTTAATTCTTAAGTTGTGCTCAATAAAACACAAATTAACATTATCTTTTTACAAACTTAAAATGGAATTTTGTTTTTAAAATAACATATTTTTCAAATAAAATTCTAAAATAACATATTTTTCAAAATATTTACGGAAATAATCATGTTTCATTAAGCATGCGTCAGTTGGACTGACGGACCTAATTTTCTACTGAACATAGGTGCTAATGGCTTGGGTGTATGCATGTATGGAAGCCAATTGCACTGACGATTGCATACACTACATCATATGTATGCGCCAATGCATGTGGCACATGCACTATGCAATTATTTTTAATTTTAAATTTATATTTATAAATAATCAAATTAAATACGTAAATAAAAAAATTATTAATATTATAATATAAAATTAAAATACATAACAATTGACAAGAAAATCAATGATCCACTCGATTGAAACGCCCATATTCCACATGTAGGTACGTTAGCCTGTCTTATAGGTCTCCCTCGATTTCCCTGAGGTAATTAGGGTCTTTGAGTGCTGACATGATGCAATGGTGGCTGGTGTGAAGATCCGGTGGAAGGCCTAACGATATTTGATAGATTTGTCATCATTTCTCCCTAATAGTTTGGGTGGTTGTCGCCAACGACGCTTCTGTAATTGAGTTCGATGTTCATGTTGTCGTAGTTGGGTCGTTGTAGTTGATTGGTTTATGGACGGTGTGGTTGCCCGAATTGGGACATTTAATCGTTTTGAAAACAAAACAATGGTTCTTGTGGTGCACTAAAGTCAAAATAATGGTTGGGTGTTGTGACGATGAAATGTGTGGGTGTTCATTAGTGGGAGGCTACGATGGCATGACGTTGAATCGTATGAATCATCCGGGCTATAGATTGTTGTGGTGTATGCGTATGGTTGTTGGTGGTTAGAGTTTGGTTTCTGGTTTTGAGTTTGGGTGTGTGACATGAATTGGTTGCGATGTTGGGTGTTTGATGATTGAGTGTATATGGTAGGGTGATGGTGTGAGGTTGGTCGTTGAGTTTGGGTGGGTTGATATTGTTCTTGGACGGGGATTTGTCGTTGCATGCCGAACTGCAGTTTTACACGGTCACTCTGGTGCATCTCCATAGTAGTGAACTGAATGATTGATATTTTTGTTGTCCAAACTGCATCATCATCATGGTTAACCTGATGATCAAGAGCCATATACGACCTCCAAATAAACTGTATAAGAATTTGACATGATTAGAGGATATGTATGTTGCTCCTCGGCTTAACTTATGTTTGATCTCCGACCGACACCCTTCAATAGTCAGTGCCTACAAAAACATTGATAATGTCTGACAAGATCCTCCTTCGATGCATGTCTACTGCATTAGACATATCGCTCAAAATTTCATGTGGAATATCAAAGACAAAACGTTGTGGAAGAAGGTCGTCAACACATGGTATGCATTAATAGAACATTCTTTCAAACACTACCGGAAAGACATCAAATTGTCAAAAGCAGATGCAGTACGGTGGATCGACAATATTCCATTGGAGAAGTGGACTAGGACATATGTGAGAGATGTTGTATTTATAATAGGTGAGTTGTGGAGCAGTGACGTACACACATGGCTACATGCATGCACTATTGCATGTGGCGTTAGTGAATACAATATTTCAATGCATGCGCCCAAACCATTGGCGCATCAGTTGAATGAAAAATAGATGCGCAGTCCAACTGGTGCATGTTTCATGAAATGTGGTTATTCCCATAAATATTTTAAAAAATATGTTATTTTAAAATTTTAATTAAAAAATATGGTTATTTTAAAAAAAATCCTTAAAATAAAATTATTGCTTTTCCAATAAGATTCCGAAAATATAATTCCATGATGATCTGACGGTGTAAAACTTTTTTACACTTTCATCCAATAAAAATATATTATTTTATCATATCAAACAAATATTTTGAAATATTCAATCTGATTCGTGGTCGTAATTGATTCATCACTCGTTGTCTCATTTTTAAAATACATTTAAACTTATATTTTGAACATTTTTTTACCAGTCTCATATTTTAAACTGAATATCATAATTCAATGCTAAAAATTACTCGAATATTTGGCAGTAAGGGCAAACACTAAACCGAAGCAGAGTTCTTTCGAAAAATGGAAGAAAAAAATTCAGGCGAAAACGAGAAAGCGGCTCTTCTACTCCTGGATCGTGCATCTCGAGCGACAAGGGGCAAACGTCTCTCGAAGCTTCTCGACGACGAAGTTCAACAAGACGAATTGTTCTGGGGCCAAGACGCTCTCAAAGATGAAGAAGAAGACGATAACTACCAAGAGGAAGCCGAAATCGCCGACGAATTCGACTCCGATTTCGACCAAGACGTATCTATATCTCTCTCTCAAACTCATTCACAACAATTGCATAATTCAATTTAACTAATTCTTCAATCTTTATATTTTCAGGAGCCTGAACCTGATGAGGAACAACCTCAGGTTGACGCCGATGAAAGAATGAATAAGAAGAAGCGATTGATAGTTCCTGGGAAGACGCCGGCTAAGAAGAAGAAAAAGAAGAAAGTTTTATCTAATTTGGAAAATTCTCCCAAAAAGGATGATCAGGAAGATGATAATAACAACAACAAACCTAGTGTTTCTGGGGAACACCATGATGATGCAAAGGAGATAATGATTAGGAAGTCCACCAGAACTTCAGTCATTGTGCGACAAGCTGAAAGAGAAGCCATTCGTGCTGCTATACAAGCAACCAGCAAGGTCACTACTCCTCTATGTCCATGTGATTAGGTTTGATTAGGTTTAGGCCTGTTTGTATAATCAGCTTAATTAAGTGTTTATATCCTAAGTGTGTAGGTATCATATATTTCTGTTGCAAAAGATAATATAAAGTCAGATTGTTTTCGTAAGCTATTTTGGAGAGCTGGTGAAAATAAGCTGAAAAAAAGCTTATGGACATGTCATAAACTGTTTACATAAGCTTTCTCAAATAGTTTTACAAGTGCTTGTGCTAGTAGATAAACTCAAATAAGTCTATCCATATTATCAGTTTTTGAGTAAATTATTATGGTTTGAATTTTTAATATATATTTTTTGGTTTTGCTTTGGCTCAGCCAGTAATAAAAAGGAAGAAAGAAGGTGAGGAGAAGAAAATGTCACAAGAGGAGATGCTTTTGGAAGCTGCTCAAACAGGTTGATATTATAAATACTTAACATCTACTCGCTTATTAATATCTTTGCTTGTTTGTTTGTTTTAATTTTTAAGCTGGTGTTTTAATTATGTTTTTGGCTCTGCAGAAATTATGAACCTGCGAAACTTGGAGCGAGTTTTAGCCAGAGAGGAAGAAGTTAAGAGAAGAGCGATTGTGCATAAAACTGTCTATAATGGTCCACAGATACGCTACGTTTCACAAAATGGTTGGATTTTTAGCAAATAAAAAAGTTAAATAATAGCTTCTTTGGATGCTGCATTTCATTCGGTCATATTGGTTGTTGTCTTTTTACATATAGCAATCTGTTGTTTTTCCAGGTTGTAATTATCTGGAGTTTGCTAAAGGGGCGTCATTTCACTCAGATATTGCCACAACACCTCAAGAATGTGCGTCCCTCTTGTGCTAGCTCTATAATTTTGTTCATTTTATGTTGAAGAATGTTACATATCCCGTTTCTTTGTACATAAAGCTTACAATATGTGACTTCTATGATTTTCACAATATTGGGAAGAATTTAAAGTACCCAGCTTCAGGAAATTCTAGGTAGCTAAGTAACTATTTGTTTCAATTGTTTTCTTCACTTATATGATCTACGTCTATTTCTTTTCAGATCCAGAACAACCTGTTTGCGTGATTACTGGTTTGCCTGCCAAGTAAGAGCCTCACTTGCCAATAGTGGTTATTGTTTTATTCTTCAATATCCTGGTTAGAATGTGAGAGACACACTGTTTGCAATTTGGAACCACTTGATAATTGTTTATTTTCTATACTATAGTTTATGCACATATATGGCTTTCAGCTTTGGTTTCTTTTGTAAGTGATTTAATCTTTAAAAATAGACTAATTGGTTGAATAGATTTAGGATTTTAAATTCATTTAAAATTAGATATTTATGGGAAAAAGCCAATGGAACCTTGCTTTGGAGATTATTTTCTATAGATGGGGTTATATTGTACAAATTGTGTAGCATTTGGCAATAAAATGGGTCAAGCATTAACAATGGGTCTCTTCCAAGATGAGAAAGAAATACATTTATAGTGGATGTGTATCACGATTAATCATTTATTTTGTATTTAGAGGTATCTTCAAGAGGTTCTAGCTCTAATGTTGATTGTTGATGAAGTTTGGTGATGCTTTCCTTGGATGAAATAATCACTTAATGATTTTTATACATTATACATCAAATTTGCCTTCTAGTGTGTTCGTTGTAGTCAAACTTTAGGTGTGTTGTCTAGGTTGCTCTTCTGTTTCAATTGGTCTCTCCCTTATTACAATTCTTCTTGATTATTTTTTTTTCCTTTCCAAATTGCATCATATGAACTTTTATGAATGCTGTGATTGTCACTGATTAATAGTAGTTCAGTTCAAATATTTTCCTTAATCTATTACTAATGTACCTCAAATATTGTTAAGAAGTTCTCTCTCGATACAGGTACCGTGATCCAAAGACTGGGCTGCCATACGCCACAAAAGAAGCTTTTAAAATAATTCGACAACGGTATGGCCATTCTTGGTTGCTAGTAACCTTAGCTCTGAATGTGTATTGAATTTGTCCTATTTTCCCTTTCCTAGTATTTTTTTTACAGTATGTTAATGTGATTGTTTTTATAGGAGTATTTTACAAAAACATTGACTAAAATATAACTTTTTATGTTACTGTTTTCTTGCCAATCTCTTGTTTTTGTTCTCCTGCAATGGTTTGGTCTAATGTTCCATAGAAGGATGTCTGCTGACCAGTTCTACCCGCGATAGTGTTATTATTGAATTACAAATGCTATCAAATTTATTTTGAATGCAAAATTGAATAGCATGAAATTTCAAACCAACAAACCATATGTCATCTTAAGAGGGAAACAAATGATTGACAAATCGATGCTCAACTTGCATCAATTGGATCTTATCTTCATATATTCTTTTTCTTTTAATTAGTCTTGAAGCATATGGCACATACTAGGCTATTGGATGGGTGTTATGTATAAAAATCATGCATGTGGCTTCACCCAATTGCTCAAGCTTTTGGGAGAGATGGTTTAGACATGGTATAAGAGCTTCCACGCCCTGAGGTTGTGTTTGATCCTATTTATCGTTGTTCTTATAAATATTGAAAAAATAAATTTCTACACAATGTAAGGGGGCTTATACATTGTCTGCCGATTCTACACATTAAGGGTTCTTGCATGAGGGTTGTGTTTAATATAAAATCATTCATGTGGGAATTGGTTTCTTATAATGGGATTAAGACTTTATTTAAGAAATGTGTTTGAACATTGAATGTATTGTTTAGAGCATGTCATCAAGTGATTGTTTCGTAATTGATTTTATTTGACATTAATGGGGGATTGTTTTGCAGCATTCTGGATGAAAGTGCCAACTCTAGAAAGGAGACTAGTATGGGAGGCTTATATGATTCAGTTTCTGGATGTGGTTTTCCAACCAAGCGAAAGAGATCAATAGTGCATGATAAAAATATACATCCACATGATCGATCCTTGGCTCGCTTTAGGAGAATTCCTTCTTTTGAGGATGAAGATTCTGACTGACTGCCTTCGTATTTTTTCTAATTCTCTTTTAAGTTAGAAATCTTTTATTTATCATCCTCGTGCAATGATGATGCATGATTTTAATTTCAGCCGCAAATCATGAAAGAAGTCATGATGTGTTATATCTTGATTCTTGATATGGACCTGAGGCTGGGACTTGAGATAGTAATAGAAACCATGTCTGAGGCCCATTTTAGTGTTGGTAAAGTAGTCTTATCTCCTGTGGTATGTCTTTTTAAAATTGACCCTGGTCATTTTTTAACAAGGAGAATGCATTAGACTTTAGTTAGTTAAATTCATGATATGTCGCGTAACTTTCTTTTACAGTTTGTCATTTCTGTAATGATTTACAGTTTGTCATTTCTGTAATGAGCTGGTATGTCTTTGTCTACAAGAAACGAGAAGTATCGAGACGAGTGAAAGGAGTACGAGGATGGTAGACTAAAATTTGCGCTTTTAGGACTATGCTTGAATACCTAATATTATGCTGGTACCCGCAAAAAAATTTATCTTCTAATAGATGCTATGAAATAAAGTATCTCGTAAAAAAAATAATAAAACTAGAACCAGAAACAAGTTCAAACACTATTAGTGTCTATGTTATTGAATTGATCTTATTATATATGAAGAGACAAAACATAAGAGTCTAAACCAATCAAGGCTTAAGTTGATCTAAATTCGCTTTACATGAGATATGTAAATCGAAACTATTCAACTGAGTTGAATAAGCAATATGTTATTACAAATTTATTATTATAGTTTTTAAATTTAATGAAAAATCTAACACAAATTTAATTTTTATACACGAAATTCCCATAAATGCAATAAAACTTAACATGCAATTTTAAAACAAAAACATTAAAACTTAAACGTATAATTTTATTAAACAAAAGAGACAGAGACAAGAAAAGAGAGATTACACCAAATTTATAGGAAGCAAATAAGTATGGAATTATTTCATCAACCACTTAAAGTAAAAGGGCATGTATGTAATTTCTGTAGTAATCTTTTTTCTAGTCTATAGGACTCTAGAGAAGATAATAATATGTAGTTTCTCAATTCATTTTCTTTGTATGTTGAATCTATCAAAATTCATTATTAGAAAAACATGATTGCTTCAGTATAAATAAACTATAAATAAAAAATATACCATTTACTTTTTAACAGTTATCATACTTATGTTTTGATCCACGAACAAAAAGATTTTGGATGTTCTATCCTATATTCTATTTTATAAAAAATAAAAAATTTGAAAATTGTAAAAAAAGAAAAACAAGAAAAAATAATATAATTTTATCATTGACAAATTTGTACTATTTTAATTTTTGTAAATAAGATTATCAAATCTGTTTATAACCTATTCTAATTTTCAAACTTCTGAATAGAGAAAAAATTTCGAAAACAATTTTATAAAATTAGACTATCAAACAAATTTTACTCTTTTCAAAATTTGAAAACTAAAAAACAATTTTATAGAATCAAATAAAACAGGTTGTTATTATTTTATTTTTGTAACTAACATAACATAGTCAGTGATTTAAACCTACCATTCTTCCACTGAACGAAGTCAAACCAAACATTCAAACACTGCCCGACTAACATCTGATTGTTGAAACCGGAAAGATATTATAAAGCAAATTCACAACACAACCCTTCATCAAGTTAGATGTCAAACAAGAAACAGGTCTTTGATCAATGGCATCAACAAATTCCGGCAAATAGGCCTCAGGTATGACTCCTTTGATCTTGTTAGGTTCTTGTTAAAGCATGTTCATAATTTTGAATGCTTTTACTTTCTCTAGTAAGTTAATTTTGTTCATGCCATAGTACTCAAACTTGGTTTGTCACTAGGGAGGAACTTAACTAGAAATCATAGACACTGAACTTTTGGGAGAACCAGAAACAAGGCTAGAGAAAAGTGAACATTCCACTAAGGAAATTTTCACTACGCTGTTACCCTAAAATTTAGGGATAATCAGTCTCAACCGTTAAAAGTATATTTTGGAGAGAGAGAGAGAAAAGAAATTTAAGTCAAAAGGAAAATTTTAGTCGAACAAAAAAGATGTAGGGATACACAATAATTGAATGAAATATTATGATTGTGGCTTAAGAATCTCAGTACATTCCACCGACTTGTAACAGTTATAGAAATTAAACTTCAAAACTATTTTACAAAGTTATCCGTGTCCCGTTCTCCCATAAAAAGTTTGCTCAATGCGTTGAATTGTTGAACCTGAAAAGCAGTTTCCTAGTTTCACAGACGCGTGCAAATATATCTTACTGTATTATTATACATAACATAGCCCAACACGTTTGACAATCCATCAAATGTCATGTTTCATAAGATAAGCTACAAACCTTATAAGGGAGAAGTTTAAAACCAAGATATTAGCTTTCTCACAAACATACTATAGATTGACTTCTCTGTCCTCTTATCCTTGGAGTGCAGAAACATCCAAGAAACAGATAACCGCTAATGATGCCTTGTGACTAAGTTTTTGCCATATGCTAACCTTTTTAACGAATTGGGTGATATTGTGTGATTCCTCGCTTAGGCGGTAGTTTTCTCAAAATGAAAAGGACCAAAGAAGAAGGCAATATTTCCACCAACTGCAGCAAAAGGGCGAGAAGAGGTCAGCGAGACGTATGACATGAAAAACTACCATTTTGATGGCTTACTCTTGAGACCAAATGTTTATAAAAGAGAAAAAGCATAGGAGAGATTGCAGTTATTAAACTAAGAATAGCAATTCAATTTCTTTTTAATTGGACATCAAAACACTAATTAGCCGTTTTCCATGAGAAAAATCCCCATGAGGTCAGAAAGTTGCTAAAGATAGACCCCCCTTAACAGTATGAATAGGAGAAATTTAAAACAGCAATGACCTGATTATTTGATAAACAATTTCCCTTGCCACTTAGGTTTCTTGTGAAAACAATCTTACCAAGAATTCTAGACCAGCTTCAAATCACATGCTAGACAAAATTTATTTAGGAAGATAGATAAAACTACGCACATAATTTAGTGGTGTTGGAAAAAATTCAGGCAGAGACTATCAGCTTTCAACAGTGTTCAGTATGAGCCCATGTAAACAATAACTTGAAGAACTCAACAAGGAGCAACAGTAGGACAAAATTAAAGGAATGTAATAAACAAACTCACCAGGAAATATATAAGGTTTAGAATGGGATGGTCCAATACATCAATGTTAGCCGCTTTATCAAGTGCATTAAAGCACATCTGATAGATTAAAATATGATCAAACTCATATTAAAAACCAAGCAACAAGAATTACACATTTGAAGAAAAAGGGGACTAACCATAACACATCTGATAAGGAAACATGAAAAACATATGGTAGTCACGTAGCCGACCTGAATTAGAAAGATCAGATAGATAGTTAGAGAAAAGGAGTGGAGGGGAGGGATGAACGGGCCCTTAAGATATACATTGGAAAAAAATCCCTTGTAAGAAAGACTGAGTACCTCTTGTAGCTTCTTGCGGCGACCTTTGGATTCAACAGGGAAGCGTTGCAGCATCAAGAATAATCTGTCATAGACCATGCTCAGAAAAAGTACAGTGGGTACGGTAATGAAAGGACACTAAAGAAGCATATACATAAGACATTGAAAATTCTATATTTGAAATACATCTGTGAAGTGCCTTATTGGAACATGACAACTACAATGAACTATTTACATTGAATGAAGAATATGCATCAACATTTACAGCTTTTGGAGTTACATTTTAGTTTCTAGTAAGAATTATAATGGTAGTACATGCTTTATAAAATAACGTGACCATTGGTAAAACATTTATATAGTGACTATGTTTTCGTGCTACTGGAATTTCACCATTTCAGAAATGCAGTATAGATTTGAAGAATTCACATGCTTTTATAAATGCTGTTATGGATTATTTTTATTGTATTTTTTCACTGCAGACAGGGCAAATTCCTAAGTCAATGTTATTTTGTAACCCAGATGCATTAATTTTGTTTTGTAGACCAAACACATAAATGTAGTTAAAAAGTGAAAAAGACAACTACCTCCCACCATAGAGTAGAAAGCCAAGAGCCGCAAACAAAGAGACCCCTACATACATGCATCGAAAAACCCGATTAATATTATGATCAATAAAATCTGATAGTTGGTGCCTGGCCTCAACACAGAATAAAGAAACAAAAGACAGAAAAACCTGCAAAGAATATCTTTGACAAAATGACCAGCATGCTGATAGGTTTCCACCATAATATCAACCACAAAGCAATCTGAAACATTTTAAATAAAATATTAGAAGACTTCATAAAAAATTTTAAAAATAAAAGAGAAGTCAACAAATACAAAACTAATCAACATGAAAATAGCAGTTATTTGAAATTCTGAATAGATATTATAGAGTAACAGAACTGATACCATATATGTGTCAAATACTAAAGAATAAAAGAACTGATATCACATATAAGTGTCAAATACTAAAGGTAAAAAGCAGAGGGAGATGTTTATAAATTTTTAATCAATTATGTAAAAGAGCATTATTTAGATTGGTTTAGAATATTCTTCATGATTGTTTCCTAAATTAGGTTGATGGTTCAATGGCTAATGGAGTTGAGCTTGTAATAGTAGTATTTTTACCTGATTAAATTAAAAGTATAAAATATAAATGAAAACTAGGCTAAGATATTGGAACATCATACATCCATCAATTATATTCTCAGTTTAATGCCTATAGTTGTTTTTGTCCCGTTTCTTTATTTCTAACCCTAAACCATTATTCTTATTAGAGAAGTACTATCCACCTTCAATGTGTATCCCTTCTGAAGTGTTAAGGTCCGTAGTACTACTCTTTAAAATTCCACTTATTTGTTTGTTCGTAATATTCTATAGTAATTTCTCTGCAATGTGACGAAAAAACGCCTTGAGAGATCATGACAAATATCATATATGAAGGCCATGGAAGCCTCTAGGGGCAGGCCTTTGATATTTTACGCAGTCGATATGGAGTTGTCTAAATGATCAACAGCTGATGGTTGAATAGCATCGGGTAGTTGGCTGGATGGCAGTGTACTTGTAGCTAAAGGATGCATTATGCTGTTGGGGCATTATTGGGAGATGCAAAGTTCTAAAAACCGGGTGGGTGGGGGAGTCTCGGTTCTAACCCATGAAATTTTAAATGGTTGGGAAGGTGTGGGGGGTGTCTCAGTTCTAACCCATGAGATATTAAATGGTTGGGAAGGTGTGTCAGACCAGACGTATTGATTTAAGCGTTTCGGTGCATTTCATTCTGTACATGTTTAAACCCCAGGGGTTGGCTTGTTGGTGAAGGTTTAGGTCCTGAGAGTACGCCCTGAATCCCGTTAAGTGCTAACAATCTTTGTGTTGGGTTAGTCAATGCAGAGCTTTGCTCTGGCTTTAAGTGAAAAACAAGCATATCTTCTAACAGTTGACTGAGTCCATATCTTTTTCCCTCAAACGCATATTTTTGTAGATGATGAAAACAGCTCTGGTTTTTGGGATAGATCAATGAAAAAATACTAAGAAAATGAGTCATGGAGAGTGGAGACTGAAAAGAAGCTTTTGAAACAAAGGGATTTTGACAAAGTTAGAGTAAAACAAGCAGAATATATTATAAGGAATGCGGGTGAGTCTGTCCCGATACAGTGAGTCAAAAATTGGAAATTATCATAGTTGTTCAAGATAGGTGGACTCAATAGAGAAATACTTTAAGTACAGAGACCAATGATTAAGGTGAAGACTCTTTGTTACGTCAAGAAGCTTTTGAAACAAAGGGATTTTGACGAAGTCAAAATAACAATTGTTATTTGTTAAGAGTCACACAGAGACAATATGTGGCATGAACATACGTTTATAAGTGGGGGTAATTCTCACCTTATAAGTTGGTTTTGAAGGGATGAGTTAGGTCAAACTCTAATTCTAAGAGTATATATTATAAGGAATGTGAATCTGCCCCAATACAGTAATAATCAAAAAATTGGAAATTACAAGAGTTCAAGATAGGTGGATAATAGAGAAATACTTTAAGCATGATCTGTGGTTGCAGAGTGACAAGCAAACTCAATGGGAAATTACCAGACAACTAAACCTAACAATGCTTGGTAAATGTTCGGGAATTACATGTCATCCAAGCAAAAAAATAAGATTGACAGAGAACAGTGCTGCAAATCTAAAGAAGTCTACATGATTTGGCCTGTTTAAGGTGGAGTAGGTTAGTCAACCCAATTAAATCAAGGTCAAAACAGCTCAATTCATAATGGGCAGGCCAGGTGTTTTCGAGTTTACTAGAGATTGAAAATTATAGAGTAAGAGTAAAACCCATGATATATCCTATACACACAGATCATAAGGCAAAAAATAACTAGAATCCTTCATTGTTGGTCGCACATGTTGACCGAAGTCAATCCTAGGCCAGAACTCAAAGAGTGCTGAACAGCATCATCATCCCGCCCAACAGCACTGTAAATGAATTTGCTAAAGAGAAACTCCTCCACAACAGCAATTTCTAAGTTAGTCTGAAGCAATAACTTTTTTATCCATGGGAATCAAATAATGCGAGAATGTTCGATAAACTCCAGAAAATTTCTCATCTCTATTTGATAATTGATTATAAAATACATGAGAGTGGAACACAAGTGTTGGGCAGTAACAGTTTTCTGGGGTTGGGGAAGGATATGTGAACAAATGGAGGGGTTCCACTAGTCAGATCTAACAAAGCAACCAACTTGGATCTTAGAGCTTCCATCAGAAAGGCTACATACAGAAGCAAGGTTGTCAAGATCAAGATCTTGCATAAGATAGAGAGAGAATAGCAAGATCGTAAAATATAAAATCATAGCAAAGATCGGAAAATTCTACCCAATTATTTTTGTAAGATCCAGAGGGGGTAACAAGATTGTAAAACATAAGATCGCAACAAAAATAGTAAGATCCTACTAAAATAAAAAGTAAAAATATAAGTATACATTTAAAGTGTATTTACATGATACGTGTTAGTAGGCAAGTGTATTCATGAGAAAGTGACTCTTTCATATTCTTTAGACATGTATGATTGAGTTTTTATACTTTATTACTACCATATGTAACATTTGTTAGATACTAAGGACATATTTGATCAATTACTAGGATGATTGTAAGTCAGTTAGTTAAAACAAACCCTACAAGTGAGATCTTTATTCTTTAAACCCTAAATCTAAATGAAACAAGCCCCGCGAATATGTAACATTTGTTAGACACTAAGGACATATTTGATCAATTACTAGGATGATTGCAAGTCAGTTGGTTAAAACAAACCCTACAAGTGAGATGTTTATTCTTTAAACCCTAAATCTAAATGAAACAAACCCCACAAACAGTAATTGTTATGCCTCTACATCTTCTCATCCTTCTCAACTTTTAAGAGCGATGGCCAGAAAATGGACAATCATGGTTGAAACTGGCAAAAATTGCACAAAATCAATGATTTGACGATTTTTTGACAATTCACAAGATTCTACTTAAGATCGGGATCGTTGGGGGTGAGTAAGATTGTAAGATCTTAAGATTTTAAGATTTAGATCGAGATCTTGACAACCATGTACAGAAGAGCTATGTGAACAACAATATCGAAGGACTTGAACATACTGTAAGTGTTACTATATAAGCTAAGAAATACAAGATGAAAATGTAAATAGGTTGCTCTCCACATCCATTGCCTAAAAAAACAAGTAAAACCGACTATGTTGACCACAAGTGCAATCACAGGCAAGATTTTTCACCTGAATAACATAAACCACAGCATTAATCGTGTAGAAACTTGGTCTCAGACCGTCGGTAGATACAGCTCGTGCCTGCAAAATAAGATCACAGAAAATGAGACCACATATTAACAAATTAACAATACAAATTGTTATTTAAAAATGTATACTTGCAAAAAAAAAAAGTAAACTTGCCTGATAATAAATCTCAGCCCAGAAGAGAACCAAAAGTGCATATGTGGTAAAGAAAGCAAGACTGGGCATGTCAAGTAACATATGTTGGACAATCTACACACACAATGTTTAGCCGTTAGAATTAAATCCTATGTGATTTTGAAATTTATCATGTAGCTTAAATGAGATACTCCTACCTCTGGCTGTAACTTCTGCACATCTCGACGGAAAACGAAAACTAAACATCTAACTGCAAAAACCACAATTAAACAACAAAATTCATAAAAAAAATCAAAGCAAAAATATTCAAAAAAAAAAGAAGAAAATGATTTGAATGATACAAACCCCCATTGACGAAAAAATTGAGAAAGTGAAAGACCTTCTGCGTCGTCCAACCATATTCCGGAACTCTCAATTGTATTCGAACAAGTTGAACCTAAAATTACAACAACAACAAAAATTAAAAAATTAAAAAAAAATATTTTGATCTTGAGAAAAGAAAACCCTAACAAAAATCGGAGAATATACGAGAGCGATGGCGGCTACGATTCCGTAGAGGACGGCAAGGAGATGGAAAGTACGATCCTGCCAGAGAGGGGAGTCGTTGATATCTCTCCACCAGTTGGATGTCTCGGTGAAGTCAAGGGAGGCGACCACGGCCATAACCGCTTCCCCCGGCACGCCTCTGGCCACCATCGAATCGGTGAATGATGATTTAATACAGCCTTTAATATATATATTTTTTCTTCTACAATGAAATAAACACAGAAAGAAAAGGAAGAGAAGAAGAAACAAAAGGAATCTAATCTATTCTAATCTAATTATTCAATCAATGTTGATTTTTTTGGGGTTTTGTTTTGTGGCCGGCGATATAGAGAAATAATTTAGGATTTAGAGAGAGGAAACGGACGGTAACGTCGGTAAGGATGGAAAGTCCAAATAAGTCATCATTAACTCAACTTATATATATATATATATATTTAGGTTTAAAAAGCTCTACTAACTTATTTCAAATGTTTTTTTTACTTTAGGTCTATTTAAAATGAAATTAAACATCTTTTTTTGACCAAATGTAATTTTAAATTATTTTAGGTGTGTAAAATTGAAATTGAAAAATGGAATTATTGAATGGACAATGGCAACTCATTTGCATGTGTAACGTGGTCCCTATAATATTTTAAAATTCATACGCATTATGTGTTTTATTCACCTTGGCGCCATTCTGGATCAGCTTTTGCTCCAACCAACGTTGTTGCATCATCGATCTTACTATG
This sequence comes from Lathyrus oleraceus, assembly GCF_024323335.1. Lineage (NCBI taxonomy): Eukaryota > Viridiplantae > Streptophyta > Magnoliopsida > Fabales > Fabaceae > Lathyrus > Lathyrus oleraceus. The sequence continues at coordinate 150,162,144 of NC_066585.1, forward strand.
TTTTCTATTTTTTCACAACTCTCCCGTGAGATGATTTTATTATTTTGTTTCTTTATATTTAGATTTAGATTGTGTTTTTTTTAAAGAGTTTAAAGTTAATATATTGTTGGTGTAAATTAATTTTATATAATTATTTAATTAAATATTTTAATTTGTTAAATCATATTAATTTTTTGAAATTAAAGGTGTAAACTAGTTTTATACTATCATTCAATAGAATTATAATATTTTGTCATGTAATATTATTATTTTAAAATTAAACGTGTGATTTGGCGGGATATACGTCCATAATTGATTGACAGTGTAAAAATATTTTACACTGTCTGCATATTCTTTTTTTTCTTCATATTTTATAAATAAATAAAAATTTAATGGAATATATGTCTCTTATTGATTGATTGGATAAATATATTTTCCAAATGTATAATGCAAGTTCTTTTTTCTCATTTAAATAAAAAAACAATAGAATTATATTGCATATTTATTTTTAGAGAAATGATATTCATACACAAAAATCTACACCTACACCGTATTTTATTGTTCTCAAATACGATGAACAGTGAAATATTATAATAATATATTTTTTTTTTAAATAAAATACAAAAAAATATTTTTTATTCTTAAATTAAATGATATTTATATAAAGTTGTGTGATTAACCAACTTCATAATTTTATTAATCAATATTTTACATTGTATTAACCAATTTTGATAACTGCTCAAAATTTATTTGGACAACTGAACATTTATTAATCAACTTCATAATTTTATTAACAATTTTTTATTTTTTATTAATAAACTTTGGTGTACTAGTAAAAATTATTTTTAATACTTGGACCTATAGTAACAAATTTCATCACTCTATACATTTCATTAACCAATTTTACTTCATTACTCTAGAGGTATTGTTCACGGGTATTATTCATATATTGTTCATGTACTATTTATTTTTTTTAAGTTAAAAAAAATATTGATTAGCGTGTAAATACGATAAATAGTGTATATGATATATGTATTTGGTATAAAAAGTGGTGCATGAATAGCATATCTGTTATTTTTTATTTTAAAAAAGTCTTTTATTATTAGTGTCTATTTAGACCAAACTCATTTGACATATTTTTAAAAGAGATATTTTAATCTTAAAGCAACATACTAAACAAACAACTAAAAAAAATACAAATGAGTATAACAAGCTTTATTAGTTTGAGTTACAAATTTAGTATGTTATTTCTATCATTTAATTAATGTTATTTAGATTTTTGTTGAGTAGTTTTACATTTTCCAAGAGTTGTTTTGGTATAATCACATTTTGTGTAAGTGTTGTTTTGAGTGTGTTTTTCACATTTATTGTTTATCGATGAAGATTTTTATTCTCTAATGTTACTAGGAAGACTTTTGTATATTCATTATTGATATAATGAAAGATTTTATTGTACTAGATCCCGTGATATTTATTCTCTCACTTTGAGAGAAGTTCTCAACGTTAAAAATTTGGTGTTCATGTTGTTTTGTCTTTCTGTTATTATTATTATTATGCTCTAGAGTTAGTTTTATTGGTTGTCAATTAAATTGCACACGTTTGAAAAAAAGTGTTTCACTTGAAAAATATTCTTATTCTTTATTATTTCTTTAACAAAAATGGTATCGAGAGCTCTACTTGTTTTATACATTTTTGTCGCGGCCTAAAAAATATAGTATGCGAAAAAACAACCGGCGAAGAAGAAATGACAGAAGAGTCGCCACCGTGCGTTATTTATCCCAAAGGAGGGAAAGGAAACGCTCGAAGTAAACCTGAAGAAAGGAAAGGAAAAGACAAGGTCTCGCAACCAAATCTTGGGTTCGGGAGTCGATTATGCGAAGGGAAGGTATTAGCACCCCTACGCATCTGTAGTACTCTACGGGATCCACTCTTGTTGTTCTTGTCTAAAGGGTGTGTGTTTGTCTAATGTACTATTTACTAAAAGAAAAGGTCAAAAGAAAATGACTCGCACGGATGTCGCATCCACTGCATACGTATCTCATCTGAATATGAGAATCAGAGTCTTCGTAGCTCGGCTACCTATGGGTTAAGAATAAGTGTGCTTGCTAAGACATCGCGTCTTATGCCTACGTATCTCATCTGGAATGAGAATCAGAGAAAAACGTAGTTCAACTAACTACGGGAACAAATGTCTCGATTGCAACTAGGGCAAGAGAAAGGGAAGGTCTCGATCGCAACGAGGGCGAGAGAAGGGAAGGATTAGTTGTTAGTCGTCAGTCAAACTCGGAAAGACATCGCATCTCGTGCCTACGTATCTCATCTGAACATGAGAATTAGAGTTGTCGTAGTTTGCCTAACTAGGGATTGCCATCTGAACATGGACTTACAAAGGAGGACACGAGTTGTGTCAAAGGAGAGTGGGCAATGTGTTCACATCCTAGCAGCAGGTGTCGCAGCTCGCTGAATCGAGTCTTAGGCAGTTACCTCTTTGCAATAGAACGGACTACATGCCACAAGATCGGAGACGCTCGGAAAGGTCTAGAAGTGGGGGAAGCTCTGTCCTAGAATTGTCATGCAATGTGGACCTATGTGTTAGGATTTACAAATGGGGACATCTACCTAATGTTAGCATACGAAGTAATGAGGGAATTCTACCTATGTTATCATACAAAAGAATATGGGAATCCTACCTATGTTATCATACAAAAGGATATGGGAATCCTACCTATGTTATCATACAAAGGGTTCTACCTAATGGGTGCTACCTAAACGGAACAAGAATCGACGAATGGAGCAAGGAGAGGTATTAGGGATAAGGGTAGATGGCGATGCATGAAGCAATCGACTTACAAGGTTGATGGCGATGCATAAAGCAATCGACTTACAAGGTTGATGGCGATGCATAAAGCAATCGACTTACAAGGTAAAAATGGATGAATACATGTTGGTTCTGTTAAGTTTTGAAAAATGATTACTCGACGTTGAATCGAGGTTTTGATCTTGTTATGAAATGGTTATCGGATGTTCATTTTATTTCTTGTATTAACAGATGAATGAAGAATGAGAGAAATAAACATTATACAATTCATGGGAGAGGGATACATTTGTAATGAATGGGGATTGTACATGGCAATCAAACAATAATAATATATGCCTCATACACCATACAAGTAGGCCACAGTTAATCAAACAAGTAAGATATAAACAAGTATATAATCAAATCAAATAATCAAAGAATGAAATAATGAAGCATTAAACAATGTATGAGAAGTATAAACATATTAAACAATCAAACAATAAAAACATGGATGAAAGAAACAAGTATAAAAAATATCAAATGAATAAGACAAGTGAAATTATGCACACAAAGAATCAATGAATAATTTAATCGGGAAATGATGCAAGGATCAAATAAAATCAAGATGAGATGCCTCTAACATATGGCATATGAGATGAATAAGGGAGGATCAAAAGATCTCTTCATTTGCCCTAAGCAATCCCTATGTCAAACATCAATCATAAAAAGTCAACTATAAAGTCAAGTCAACTTAAAAATTATCAAATAAATAGTAAATTAATTCAATAAATTATGAAAAAATAAATTAAATGAGGTGGGGTCAGGACATCATCATCCCCCAAAAAGACTTTAAAAATAATGAAAATTGGTGTATAAATTAATTGAAATAAAACAGAAGTCAAATGAAAAGTCAACCAAGCAAACTAGGTCAAAAATAAATTCAAAATAAATTGAAAATGGGAAATAAAATTCCAATAAAAGGTCAGGTTGACCATGAGACATCGGTCAACCCTCATCCAAAAAATCAGAATCTAAAAATAATTTTAAGTTATGAAAATAAAATAAATGAAAAAATGTGTGTTAAAATGGACTATTTGAACTAAATAATTAAAATAAAATATTAACATTAAATAAAATATGAAAATAAAAATTAAATAAATTAAATAAAACATTAATCAAAATAAAAAATATTTTTTGGTATTTTTATGAACAAATAAAATATTTTAAAATAATTAAAATCTAAACAGAAAATAATATGGAAATAAAAAAAAAGAATGAAAATAAATGTGAATAGAAAGATGTGAGTGGGCCAGTGCAGGGGGTGGGAACAGCAGTGTGATACCAAGGCCCAGCCCACAGAATTGTCAGCGTTACAAAATAAAAAAATGAAAAGCATTAATTTGACAACTCCCGCTTATGCCCTAGCGAATGAAAGAAGGGGTCGGTAACTGGATGTGCGTAGGTTCGAACCATCCTTGTGTTATTTTTATGAATAAATAATGAAATAAAGGAATTGGGCCAGGCCCATGAAGTTGGCGCGTGACAGCCCAGAAAAATGAATAAATATTCATTCAACAAAAATGCATGTGGTATGTATATCGATTGGGCAGCTAAACCTTTAGTCACTAGAAGACAAAACGGAACTGGTGGCTAGGATAACGGACGCACAGCGCGACACCTCATCGCCCTCCCCATGCAGCCAACAACAATTCATGTTCAGCATTGAACACCAGGCCCGGGCGGATTTTTTTTTTTACTCATCTTCCACAACAAATTTCTCTCACTACAGTGCTCCAAATGCCATGGTATAAAAAGCAAAGTTCTAGTACTAACTGAGAGGAACAACGTGGTATTTTATTTAATGCAAAATAATGACTTTATCATAGAGAAATATGGACTACAAGGTAGGCTCGTGCAAAGATTTTCAGAAAAAATAAATGCCAAAAAAAACTTAGAGTTTAAAACAAGGCCTCATGATGAGAGTTTTATGGACAAGTAGTGCATATCATTAGCATAAAAAAAAGCATGAAGAAAAAGAGAGCATGGCATAATAGAGTAATACATAAAGTATGTATAAATATCATAGAATGAACATGGGAAGTATGATAAACAAGCAAAGCATTCATGGCCATGGGAGGTTGGAATAAAATGATTACCTAGTGGAGAAAGTCCACTGCTTCTTGTTGGAATGAGAGGAATGGAAAAGGAAGATGCTTCAATGGTGTTGCAAACTTGAAGAATGGAAAATGAATGTGAGAAACAACTTTGCCTTTGCCTTGCTCTTGCTTAGGTTGAAGATGTAGCAGCCTCTTTTTTCTGATTAGGGTTTTAGGAGTTTATGTATGTAGGGTTTCAAGTGTGTGTATGGGCTTAAAGGTTGGTTTTTGAGTCATGGACCAATTGTGCAAACATGAGGTGTGAAAAGAAATGGTTAAAAATGGAAAAACTTAAGTGAATGAACCAAAAGCAAATAGCCAAATAAGGTAAAAGATGTGTTGGTCGTTTTGGGGTTTGGCTTGGCTTTTCTTGTGAAACATGAAAACAACCCAACTAGGTGACTTTAAGGCATTGTAACTTGATGAATACATGACCAAATGACAAGGTAATGCAAACAGTAGAAAGAGGGTAGGGAGCTTAACATCTTTCATGTTGAACACATCTTGAAATGGTGAGTGGAAAGAGGTGAAAAATGGCCATAAAGTTCAGGTCTCATGGTTGCAAAATGGTTGGGCCAGTTTGGCCAAAATGCTGTCAAAAAATTCAGCATATGATACCAACTTTAGATGAGTGTATCTTCCAAACCAATAATCCAAATGGGGTGGTTCTAAAAAGGTGTGAAAGAGGACATAACAAGGTACAACTGTCATGAATAAAGTGTTTCCAAAAGATGCCTTGAAGTGCAAGAAATCTGGCCCATAAGTCTTGACAAATTTTGCAAATTCTGGACTTAGAAAATTTTCTAAGTGTCCTAAAATAAAGTCCTACTTTGACCAAACATAACTTTCTCAATTTTAATCCAAATGAAACAAACTTTATATCTCTAGAAAGCTTGGAATAAGAGGAACAACTTTCATGTTGGAGAAATTTTCAAATGGCGCTTTCATCTTGATGTAATATAGGCTTAAAGTGGGTGCAAAAAACCATAAAACTTGCCTTAAATGGAAAGTCAACTATTTCCAAATTTGGTAACTTTTCCAACTCCTGATTAAATGATGAATCCATGATCCAACCTTAATCAAATTTCACATATAGGCTCCCTTAGGCATGAATTTTGATATTTCGCTTTCAAAATGTCGGGAGTCGACTTTTCTGACCCCACCGTTGACTTTTCCCAATCTGTCTGATTTCCGATTCCATTGATCAATTGAAGCACCTCTGACTTAAATAAAGAGCTATTTTTTTGCACGTAGATCCTTGTGGACATGTGGAGGGCCATGGAAATGAGTTTCACTCAAGGAATCTGAAACAAACGGATTTTATACCAAAACCTAGTTTTAGGGCAAAAAATGACTAGGATCTGATTGCACTGATTGCCAATGGATCTTTCTGTGATAATTGTGGATCTTCTTAGGCCAAGATGCCTCTATAATCACGACATGAATGAGCCCTTCTACTTCCAACCAAACCTTGCCTGTTGCGGGTAGCCATGAAACCCTGATTTTTTTGATTAAATCCATATGCACACTCTGAGGGTTCTGAATCTTCCACTGATGAACTGAGGTCCATAATAAGACATATGGAACCCCTTGAGACTTGTATATTTGGAGAATGAAATTCAATTCTCAGTCTTTCTCTGTGTAGGCTCCTTCTGTTAATGAGTGATCAATAAAACCCTAATTTCCCAAGTCACTGATGCAGTATGCAATGAGTATGATCTAGTATGGTGCTAATGCAATGTGAAACACAATCCCATGCCTCCAAGAAAAATGAAAGGTAAATTTTTGGGTATTACAGCTGCCCCTATTCAATCAACTGGAGACCCGAAAGGAAGATAGCAGCGGCTTTCGCACTTTCGAGGTATCAAGGGATTGAATACAATAAAAAACCCGGAAATTTACACTGAAGCGAAATGAAGTAAAAATGCCTGTCAGAATCGGCAAAGAGGTGGTCTTGAACAAAAATCCGTCTGGTACGGTGAGAGTCGGTCTGAATACCGAAAAAGAATATTAATCTGGATACTAAAATAAATGGTAACACAGAAATAACCATGGCCTGAATGCCGCTCATCGGTCTGAATACTCGAAATGACTTCGATCTGAGCATCGGAAGATATTAGATTATCAAACATCGGTTTGAACACCGGGAAACTGGTCTGAATGCCACTCCGGTCTGAATACCGGGAAATTGGCCTGAATGCCGCTTCGGTCTGAATACCGGAAATTTGGCCTGAATGCCACTTTGGTCTGAATACCAGAAAATTGGCATGAATGCCACAGGTTGCATCGACCTGAACGTCGGAAACTTCTTCGATCTGAACATCGGAAAATTGGCCTGAACGCCACAAGTTGCATCGACCTGAACGTCGGAAAATTCTTCGATCTGAACATCGGAAAATTGGCTTGAACGCCACAAGTTGCATCGACCTGAACGTCGGAAACTTCTTCGATCTGAACATCGGAAAATTAGCCTGAATGGCACAAGTTGCATCGACCTGAATGTCGGAAACTTCTTCGATCTGAATATCGGAAAATTGGCTTGAACGCCACAAGTTGCATCGACCTGAACGTCGGAAACTTCTTCGATCTGAACATCGGAAAATTGGCCTGAATGGCACAAGTTGCATCGACCTGAATGTCGGAAACTTCTTCGATCTGAATATCGGAAAATTAGCCTGAATGGCACAAGTTGCATCGACCTGAATGTCGGAAACTTCTTCGATCTGAATATCGGAAAATTGGCCTGAATGCCACTTCGGTCTGAATACCGGAAAATTTTCATGCCTGTCAGCATCGGCAGAAATAAGGAAAATGATAATTGAGGCGGCACGTGGGCCAACAACCTATGCTGGGGATAATAAGTCATGAACAACCTTCAGTCTGAGTACTGGAAACAAGCTTCTGGTTTATCACTTGGGATACCGAGAATGTCTTATGCTTGACATGCGTATGTTTGAATTTTTCAATGGCGTAATGCTCCATGAAAATGGAAATGCTACGCGATTTGGGAGGATGCAATGCAATATGATTCTACATGCAGGGATGTAAAATGCTGGGGAGAATGCCAAGCCGAGGCAAGGAATCCTGTTGGGGAAATGATTACAATCTTCTGGACCCTGGCACTGCTGTTGGAGATGCACAGCATAATGAACTATGTGGGGAAATGACCGGCCACGCGGTGTTCTGGCAATGATAAGATACCGAGACTCTGACTGGGGAGAGAATGACACTGAAAGTTTGCTGCTGAGGAAGGCGACAGTGGTTCTGGCAACCGTAATCTACGAGAGATGACTCAGTAGGGGGAGCAAACACCGATACGGTACCGAGATTATATTTCAAGGAAAGAGATCATCGATCTGGCATCGAGATCATCGATCTGGCATCGAACTCTGAGGAGCAGCTGCTTCTGCTGGGAAGATACAATTTGGCACTGTCAACTCCGCTGGGGATATACAGTCTGACACTGTCAACTCTACTAGGGAGTGTATAGTCTGAAGCACATGCTTGGGGAAGCACCATAGTGAGAACTTGCTGGAATCTTAAGGTAATGCCCCAAGTGTACCTGTTCTGAATAGAAGATTCAAAGTTCTTAAAATTTACAGCAATTTTAAAATGTTCATTGAGCATGTACCTGTAAAGCTCTTATGTTTCATGATGCAATGTTTATCAAAAAATTCGGACGTCATTTTTGCAAACAAAACAGTAAAATGAAAATGAACACAGAGATATTCTAAATAACATGATTTCATTGATTGAATGGCCTATGAATAGGCATTTTCATCGGGAAGCAATCCCTGGAAAGAGGTAATCGCACAAAAGATAAAACAGAAATTAATCTAATGGCAATGTGAAATGGGTTTCTATTGGGTTCCAATTCTGCTATGACTTGCTCGTCTTCAAGATCCTCTAGATGATCGACTTTCTGAAAAGGGTGATTGGAAAGTTTCCAGTTATCGACATGAGATGAGATTCAGAATTACTCAGAACACAGTCATTCGCTTAATCCCTAACTTTTGCCTGGATCGCCCTTTCTGGTTTTCAATCCACCAGGATACCCATTCTTGCCTAAGTTGCCCTTTCAGGTTTTCAACTTACCGGGTGTACAATCTTTTCATTTTTAATCCCTAATTTTTGCCCGAACCTTTCTCATTTTCTTGGTTCGTCGGGATGCCCATTTTTGCCTGGACTATTCTTTTATTGTCCAGCGGGTCTATTTTATGCGAAGTATTTTTTAACTGCGTCTGAGTTTACAGGGGAAGTGAAATCTTCACCATCCATAGTTGCAAGCATTAAGGCCCCACCATCAAAAACCTTGGTGACAATATACGGTCCCTCATAGTTAGGAGTCCACTTGCCCCTGTGATCTGTCTGAGGAGGAAGGATCCTTTTCAACACTAAATCTCCGACTTGGAAACACCGAGGATACACTTTCCGATCAAAGGCTCTCTTCATCCGACTCTGATACAACTGCCCATGACAAATGGCTGCCATTTGCTTCTCTTCAATAAGACTCAACTCGTTGAATCTTGTTCGAATCCATTCAGCTTCGTCCAACTTGACATCCAACAGGACTCTTAGGGAAGGAATCTCCACTTCAACAGGCAGGACTGCTTCCATACCATAGATAAGGGAGTAAGGGGTTGCCCCGGTCGATGTACGTACTGAGGTACGGTACCCATGCAAGGCGAAGGGTAGCATCTCATGCCAATCTCTGTACGTAACGACCATCTTCTGCACAATCTTCTTTATGTTTTTATTTGCTGCCTCAACAACACCGTTCATCTTAGGACGATAGGGGGAAGAATTGTGGTGTTGAATGTTGAAGCTCTGACACAACTCCTTCATCATTTTATTATTGAGATTGGAACCATTATCAGTAATGATTCTTTCGGGAACCCCATAACGACAAATGATTTCTTTCTTGATGAATCAGGCAACCACATATCTGGTGACATTCGCGAATGACGCTGCTTCGACCCACTTGGTGAAATAGTCGATGGCAACAAGGATGAAGCGATGCCCATTGGAGGCGGTCGACTCAATCTTTCCAATCATATCAATGCCCCACATAGCAAAAGGCCACAGCGAAGACATCGCATTCAAAGGATTTGGCGGCACATGCACCTTATCAGCATAAATCTGGCATTTATGACACTTCCGAGCATATTTGAAACAATCAGATTCCATGGTCATCCAGTAATAACCCGCTCTTAACAATTTCTTAGCCATTGCATGTCCGCCGGCGTGAGTACCGAAGGAGCCCTCATGAACTTCTTGCATCAACATGTCTGCTTCGTGTCTGTCCACGCATTTGAGCAAAACCATGTCGAAGTTCCTCTTATACAGCACATCGTCCTTGTTCAAGAAGAAACTACTTGCCAATCTTCTCAAAGTCTTTCTGTCATTGTTGGATGCCCCTGCAGGGTACTCTTGATTCTTCAGAAAGCATTTGATGTCGTGATACCAGGGTTTGTCATCTACTACTAGTTCAGCAGCAAACACATACGCGGCCTTGTCGAGGCGCATCACATCGATCCTGGGAGCATGGTTCCAACAAATTACCTTGATCATGGAGGATAGAGTAGCAAGTGCGTCCGCCATCTGGTTCTCATCATGAGGTATATGATACAATTTTACTGTTGTGAAGAAAGTCAACAGTCTTCTCGTGTAATCTCTGTAGGGGACCAAAGTAGGTTGGAGAGTGTTCCAATCACCATTCACTTGATTGATCACTAGAGCTGAATCTCCGAAGATGTCCAGAGTCTTAATTCTCAAATCAATGGCTTGCTTAATACCCAAGATACAGGCCTCATACTCAGCTTCATTATTGGTGCACTCGAAGGTCAGACGAGCGGTGAAAGGAATGTGGGCACCTTTCGGAGTGGTAATGACAGCACCAATTCCACTTCCTTTGGCATTGACGACCCCATCAAATAACAAAGTCCACTTTTCTTATGGATCAGGTCCCTCCTCAACAACTGGCTCTTCACAGTCTTTCATCTTGAGGAACATGATGTCTTCATCTGGAAAATCAAACTTCATCGGCTCATAATCATCAATCGGCTGCTGAGCAAGATAGTCTGACAGAATACTCCCTTTGATGGCTTTCTGGGATGTATACTGGATATCGTACTCTGTCAGTACCATTTGCCAATGAGCAACCCTTCCGGTGAGAGCTGGCTTCTCGAATATGTATTTGACTGGATCCATTTTAGAGACCAGTAAGGTTGTGTGAGACAGCATGTATTGCCTCAATCGCTTAGCAGCCCATGCAAGTGCACAACATGTCTTCTCAAGCATTGAGTATCTTGACTCGCAATCTGTGAACTTCTTACTCAAGTAGTAGATGGCATGCTCTTTCCTACCTGTCTCGTCGTGTTGACCGAGAACACAACCCATATAATTGTCAAGTACTGTCAAGTACATAATCAGCGGTCTCCCGGGGACTGGAGGCATGAGGATTGGAGGATTCTGCAAATACTCTTTTATCTTTTCAAAAGCCCTTTGACAATCATCGTTCCACCTGATAGCCTGATCTTTTCTTAGCAACTTGAATATTGGCTCACATGTGGCTGTTAGGTGAGAGATGAACCTTGCAATGTAGTTCAACCTCCCTAAGAAACCACGGACTTGCTTCTCTGTTCTTGGCTCAGGCATTTCCTGTATTGCTTTCACTTTGTCAGGATCCACCTTAATCCCTTTTCCGCTAACAATAAAACCCAACAATTTTCCAGATCTCTCCCCGAAAGTGCACTTGTTCGGATTAAGCCTCAGCTTGAATTTTCTTAACCGTTCAAACAATTTCTGCAGATTCACCAAATGTTCTTCTTCTGTCTGAGATTTGGCAATCATATCGTCCACATAAACCTCGATTTCATGATGAATCATGTCATGGAACAGAGTTACCATAGCTCGTTGATATGTTGCTCCAGCATTCTTCAGGCCAAACGGCATCACCTTGTAGCAGAAGGTGCCCCATGGGGTTATGAATGTTGTCTTCTCCATGTCCTCTGGTGCCATCTTGATTTGATTATAGCCAGAAAAGCCATCCATGAAGGAGAATACCGAGAACTGAGCCGTGTTATCCACCAAAACGTCGATGTGAGGTAATGGGAAATCATCTTTAGGACTGGCTCTGTTTAGATCCCGGTAGTCAACACACATTCGTACCTTCCCATCCTTCTTAGGTACTGGGACGATATTTGCAACCCATGGCGGATAATTGGTAACTGCTAGAAACCCCGCATCCAACTGCTTTTGCACTTCCTCCTTTATCTTGACAGCCATCTCTGGTCTTGTTCTTCTGAGCTTCTGCTTGACCGGAGGACAACCCTCCTTGAGAGGCAAACGGTGTTCCACAATGTCTGTATCGAGCCCTGGCATGTCCAGATAAGACCAAGCGAAGATGTCGACGTACTCTTGCAACAGTTCAATCAACCCCTTCTTCACATCATCTTCCAAAGCAGCCCCTATCTTGATTTCTCTCTTGGCGTCCTCGGTGCCGAGAGTAATCACTTCAGTAGATTCTTGATGCGGTTGAATGACCCTTTCCTCTTGCTTTAACAGCCTGACAAGTTCTTCAGGGAGTTCACAGTCTTCATCACCCTCTTCTTCAGCTTGGAAGATTGGATTTTCGAAGTCGAAGCGAGCCATAGCAGAACCATTATCAATAAGATCCGGTGATGTGCATCTGCATGAGTGATGGTATGTGCTTATGAGTGTGAACAGTGAGTGAAAACTAAATAAAACATTGCCAAATATTTTTATTCTTTTGAAATTTTGAAAACTGCAAAAATAGAAAGACAATGAACAAAATATTTGAATGCAAAAGACGTCCTTCATTTATGATAAACAATGCAGGTATTCACATAGATGAGCCCTACAATGAGTCATTACGCCCTGGGCGGAACGTAAGACTTGGACATGCATGAATAAACAAAGAAAAATTACTCCTCTAGAAGAGTGACTTGGACAATTTCCTCGGAAGACCAATTGTTGATGACTTCACCCGGGATCCTTGGACGCACCCAGTTGTCGATGTCGCAATCACTATCCCCATTTTCATCGTTGATCGCAGAGATCTGGCCATATTGGATGACGCTTGCACTGGAGAAAGTAATCGGCCCTTGACGAGTCTGAAGTGCTGAGGTTGTAGAAGTCAGCGCTGGTTGATACCCAATCCCGAACTTGTCGTCTTTCATTGGTAACTCCAACAAACGTCCCCAACCGGGAGCAACACCTGAATCCACCAAGGCCTGTGCCTGCTTAAAGGATGAGATAGAGGCACCCGCTTTAACCTCTTCCACCGGAGCTGCATCCTTGATCTGAACTGACTCAAAGGCCTGACACAGAGTCTCATGAATTTCACCTTCTACTTCTACATACTTGAATGTAGACAGTGTCGCACCTCGAAAAAATGGGGATACGACTTCAAAGCGAAGCGCGATCGCACGCTCGCAATGATGGACTGAACAGAGTCGCCACCGAACTTTATTTATTCCTAAAAAGGAAAGGGGAAATATCGATAAAACCCAAGACAAAAGAAAGGATAAGATATGGTCATCGCAACCAATATCAGGATTCGGGAGTCGATTACGCAAGGGGAAGGTATTAGCACCCCTCACGTCCGTTGTACTCAACGGGAACCATTAGGTTAGTTGTGTGCATTAATGTTAGTTGAAATGTTAGGCTTTTCAGTTTATTAGGTAGGAAAGAAAGAATAGAAGAAAGAAGAAATGTTTTTGGATTTTTGACGAAGGACTAAACCTAAATTTTTTATTAGTGGGCCTGACAAGATTTACAAATCCTGCTCCTACGTATCTCAAAAGAGAAATCAAGGCTTACGTAGTTCTGGGTAGAAAAATGTTTGTTTGTTGGTCGATTTTAGCGAAAACTATATTGTATTAATCGACGAAAACATTGTTTTACCCAAAACAGATGAGGAGTGAACGCATACCACACATCGAACGGATTTATAAATCTACATTCGGAAAAGCGTCATTTATCTCTACTCAACAATCGTGGCCGAAACATTGTTTTATATCACTTAAGACAATATATCTTTCATTTATGAAAAAGGTTTTTGATTAATCGCACGGCGGCGAGAAAGAGTTTGATTGGTTGGATGTATTTTGAGTGATGGCGAGAACTTGGATGAGCGAGATATACATCTCGAATCCTAGCCTCAGGAGTGCATGGTATACACCATGTTCCATTTCCATCTTTATTGAAAGAGTTTAAGATAGGAATTAAGTATTTTGGAATTTGATTGAGAAAGGGTTTGAAGAAACCGCATTGACAATTTTAGACGATGGCGAGAATTAAGATTGGCGAGGCATACGTCTCGAATCTTAACCTCAGGAGTGCATGGTATACACCATGTTCCATTTCCACCTTTATTGAGAAAGTGTTAAATAATAATTAGGTATTCTGAGTTTTGTTGTGAAAATAACTTGACCTAGATCAAGTATTGATGGACGTTGGAGAAAAGATTTGAATGAGTGTTTGAGAGAAAACCAAAGTGGATAAACTTGGATGATGGCGAGAGTTAGGATTGGCGAGATATACATCTCGAATCCTAGTCTCAGGAGTGCGTGGTATACACCACGTTCCATTTCCATCTTTATTGAAAAAGTCTAGATAGGGATTAATATTTTTTGAGTTTTTATTATGAAAATGGCTTGACGTTGAATCAAGCATTTGATGAAAGTTTGAAAAAGATGGGATGGAATAGGATGGAGCAATGAGTTGATTTGTTTATTGAGAAAATGCTCGACGTTGGATCGAGTCATTTATTTTTGTATTTTTGAAAATGTTGATTTTATTCTTGTGTTAGTAGCTAACTACACAGTCAAGCAATAAAGAAATAAAACAGTACAAGATTATTACACATCGGGGGAGTGGGGTACATTTTGTCAAATGGGGATTAAAAAATCATGAAATAATTAAATCGGACTCAAACAACAAATAATGCATGAGTGTAAGTGCAAGAAAACCGGCTCATTGTAAGAAAGCCCAAGAGTAAGCTATGTGAGGTTGGCGGCGATGCTTAAAAAGCAATCGACTTACAAGGGTGTGAAAATGGGCTCGATATAAAATCGAGAAAATATGATTTTTATAAGTTAAAATAAATGGTTTCGAATGCATAATGCAATTAAATTAAAAAAACAAATCTATATTATTAAACAATAATGAAAAAAAGAAATATGAATAATAAAACATAAATATAAAAGAAAGCAAAACTACACCTAGGAGTATCGAACCCACTACACTAAAGATCTAAAAGCCACTCCCCTCCACCAGACCACTTACTAACTAACTGTTATTTTAATACTAATTTAAATATATAGGCTAAGATAAATTAAAAAAAGAATTAAAAACTAAAAAAACTAATAAATAGGAAACTATTGGACTACCCTAATTAAACCTAATTAAACTAATCAAAATTAAAAAAAAACCTAATTAATCAGATTAACTTCTAATTATGATCCTAAAAAAAATCTAATATTCTAAACTAATATTATTTTATTCTAAACCTAAATCTAATTTTAAATTTCTAATTATATCCTAAAAAATCTAATTAACCCAAATCCTAATTGATATTCTAAACTAATTACCTAATATTCCTAATTAACCTATTATATACTTAAGGAAAAAAAATCTAAATAAATAAATAAAATGAGAACAAAATACCTAAGCCCAGAATCGAACTGGTGACCTAATGGGAGATGGGAGAAGTCTCAACCACCAGGCCAAAGGCGGTTGGTTGGAATAAATCTTCACCCAACAATAATAATACACAATTTAAATGAAGAATTTTTCAATAAAAAAAAGGAAAAAGGCCCACGAACGAATGGCCTACATGGGAAACTCTTGGGCCTTGGACGCGGGTTAGGAGCTCCGGGTCGGAACTCAACTGACCCGCCCGAACTAAGATACAAAGAAGAAACTCTCCCTTTGGAGGAAAACCCTAACGGCCGCCTCTCTCTCTCTCGCGCGATGCTCTCTCTCAATCGCGATGCTCTCTCTCAATTTCTCTCACTTCTCACGTTTCTCTCAACTGCGCCGCTCTCTCTTCGTTCGCTCTCACTTCGTCTCACTCTCTTGTTCTCTAACTATTACTTCCAGAAAGATTCAAGCCAAAAGAAACTCACCTTCGGTTGCGGCGACAGTGATGATGGAGTTTAAAGCTTCACTATTTCGCCTCCCTCTTCCAGGTATGTACCGATTTTTGGATTTAGGGTTCTTTTAAAAGTTCTCGCCGTTAGCTCTTTCGTCTCCCCCTTAATGATTCCTTTCTCTTCTATTTATGCTAGGCTGATTAGGGTTTCGAACGGTACTCAAAAGTTCAAAGAGGAAAAGTTCCAGAAGTGCTTTTTGATGCTCAGAAGTGCTTTTCCTATCTGATGATAGATTTCAAAGCGGTAATTTCGAACTTAGCTTTCTTCTTCGCTTTCGTCCTAATTCCAAATTTGGGATTTTTTGAATTTTGAAATCTTACTGATTAATTTATCCTTTACCGCAGTGAATTCTTTTTGTGAAAACTCAGGAGTCTCATCAGTAGTATAACCAAGCATATGACCCTGGTCACCAGCACCAATCTCCTCAAGCTTCTTGGTGAAATGTCCATGCACGCCCTGAGCAATATTCGGACTCTGCTGCTCAATACCCACAAGAACCTTGCAGTTATCAGCATCAAGACCCACGTCTGCAGAAACAAACCCAATGTTCCTGCAGGTGCTACGGACAATCTTCTCATAAATCAACATTAGCCTTGGTTGTGATCTCTCCAAAAACCATAACCAAGTTAGTCTTGCTGTATGAATCCTTTTCTCTTTGAATTTCTTTTTATGATTTGTGTCTTGTGTTACTTTGCTGACTTGAGATAAACCACTTTTTTTGTGTACAGGAGAACGTTATACGACGTATTCCCGCACGGATTGAACTCCTCGGCAGTGGCTGCAGCAAATATTTGAATGCTTGCGCATCTCTTGTCTGGTTGTACTGTCACACGTAGATGCTTTATCCACTAAGTTGAGGCAATCATATTCCTCTTCTGTTTCTTTGATTTATCTAATAGGTTTGGCAAATGGAAGATTTGATGTGTGAACTGTGCTGTTATTGCAGGTTATGATGCTGAAGTTTGCAGAAACAACGGCGGCATCAACAAACAAATGCCCTTCACTTGGTCAGAAATTTCTTGTGCAGAGGTTATGTTGCACATGAGTACATCCGTGACATAGCCCGTGATTAACAGCATCAGAGATTGCTTTTGACAAATGCTGCTTGTCGGAACAGCGAGGCCGTCAGGGTCTCCATAGTGCTAGCTAGAGCTTTCATTTGAGTCATTAAAATGTATACTGAAACCATGTGTTTGGGTCAGAAAATGTAGGTGATGTAATACCTGTACTTAAACTCATCAATGCCATGAGTATTTTCAGTTTTCTGTAATGGCAATTGAAATACAATTCTGCATCCATTATCTTTTGACATGCCTCAATTAGAACGTCTAGAAACATGAGCTCGATGGAAGTTATCTTTTCATCTTTTCTTTTTTTATCTTCAGTCTAACAATGTTAGGGGCTTCACATTCCCAATGGCTTAAGAAATTTATTTCAATGCACCGACGGTGCAAATTGATTATACAATTTACTTTATAACTCTTGAAGATAAACTTTTGGCCAATTGAACGAAATTAAAAGAGGATAGATGATTTAAACATTCAAGAACACCGACAAACTCCTATGATTATCGGTTGTGCAGTAGAAGACGTCTGGCTATGATTTCTTTTAGGCTCCTTATAAAGCTTGGATAATGCTTGAACAGCAGTCCTTATTGAAGGTCTAGTTTTGGAAACTCCACTGACACATTTGAATGCAAGTGGTGCACAATAGGTGGATCAGCCCCCCTAATGTAGATATTCCAGCACCCTTGCAACATCTAGTGTTATGCTAAGTCTCAAATCCCAGCTTAATGGCTCATAATCTTTTCCATATAAATGAGAAGCAAGACTGTCTTTGCTCATGTAAATGTAAAGGAGCATATGTCGTCCTCTTTCCGCAGCATATCCCACCAAAGCCACAAGGTTTTTGTGATGTAATCTTCCAAGTAATAGAACCTCAGTCAAAAATTCTTGTTCTCTTTGTCTTGAATTAGCACCAAGAACTTTAACGGCAACCGTCTCACCTGTAGGCATTTGTGCTTTGTAAACAGAACCAAATGCTCTCAAGGCCAATGATCGTTGTAAAATTAGAAGTAGCCTTTTCTACATCTTTCAAACTGCTTTTATCAAGCCAAAATCCGAAACATCTGAGCCAGAGACATCAAGGATTTCCCAGGAAGCATCCACTAACGCAATCAAGACATCATCACTCAGCAACTTTCTTCGTCAAGACATCATCACTCAGCAACTTTCTTCGTCTAACAATAGCTGCCACTGCTAACTTAATATCACCCGGCAAGCCGATAGCAATCTCTTCCAAATCTTCAATAATATCCTCCAAAGGTATTCCAAGAACTCCAATGCAAAGGTTGACTAGACTTTGAGGCTTTTTCTTCTTAGATAAAAATCCGGGAAATTGAGGATGGTTGCCTTTGATCATGAATGTATGCAAATGAATTTTAGGCCAAGTGCCAAATAAAAATAAAAAATTCAGGGTCAAAATCGGGGTATGACAGTTGCCCCTATTTAAGTATCTTCAACTAGAGAATATGAAGCAGGACACTCTTCATATGATCATAGTGGGAGATGATTAAATACTGAGAAGACCCGGATTTTGATCCTGAATCCCCATGACATGATGTGATACGATATGATATGACATGATATGATATGCATGGATATGATATGATATGCATGGATGCATGATTCTTTTTTTTAATTTTCTTCCCTGCTAGGGATATGGTGGACCCTTGACAGGAGATACTAATAGACAGACCAAACTGTGGGGAAAGCTGATGATCCACAAGGAGGCAGACAAATGGTAAGAAACAACTTGCTGGGGAAACAGTCTTGCTGGAGAATCAGACACACACTGGGGATTATTCAAAGTGAGATTTGATAAACAATATTCAGAGTACAAGTAAGTTCACACATGACTTACCGAACCCGAATAAAGGAAAAGATGCTACAACCAGTTCACATATGACCTGACAACGCTGGGGAATAATCATGGAGAAAAACTCTTCAGAACAGGTTCATGTATGACCTGACACCGGAATAAAGCTCAACAACAGGTTCATACATGACCTGAATAGTATTGAACAAACAGAGAAAGAATCTTCAGAGCAGGTTCAAGTATGACCTGACACTGGAATAAAGCTCAACAACAGGTTCATACATGACCTGAATGGTATTGAACAAAAATTGGAAAAACTCTTCAGAGCAGGTTCAAGTATGACCTAACCCCGGAATAAAAGATCAACAACAGGTTCATACATGACCTGAATGGTATTGAACAAAGAATCTTCAGAGCAGGTTCAAGTATGACCTGACCCTGGAATAAAAGATCAACAACAGGTTCATACATGACCTGAATGGTATTGAACAAAGAATCTTCAGAGCAGGTTCAAGTATGACCTGACACCGGAATAAAAGGTTCAACAACAGGTTCATATATGACCTGAATAGGATTGAACAAAGAATCTTCAGAGCAGGTTCAAGTATGACCGGACCCCGGAATAAAAAGGTTCAACAACAGGTTCATACATGACCTGAATAGGATTGAACAAAGAATCTTCAGAGCAGGTTCAAGTATGACCTGACACCGGAATAAAGCTCAATGACAGGTTCATACATGACCTGAATAGGATTGAACAAAAGTCTTCAGAGCAGGTTCAAGTATGACCTGACACCGGAATAAAAAGGTTCAACAACAGGTTCATACATGACCTGAATGGTATTGAACAAAGAATCTTCAGAGCAGGTTCAAGTATGACCGGACCCCGGAATAAAAAGGTTCAACAACAGGTTCATACATGACCTGAATAGGATTGAACAAAGAATCTTCAGAGCAGGTTCAAGTATGACCTGACACCGGAATAAAAAGGTTCAACAACAGGTTCATACATGACCTGAATAGGATTGAACAAAGAATCTTCAGAGCAGGTTCAAGTATGACCGGACCCCGGAATAAAAGGCTCAACAACAGGTTCATACATGACCTGAATAGTATTGAACAAAAATTGGAAAAACTCTTCAGAGCAGGTTCGAGTATGACCTGACCCCGGAATAAAAGCTCAACAACAGGTTCATACATGACCTGAATAGTATTGAACAAAAATTGGAAAAACTCTTCAGAGCAGGTTCAAGTATGACCGGACCCCGGAATAGCAACAATTGGACTTTGACCGTAAGCAATGGACTACAACCAACTTTTAACGGATTTTGCCAACAACAATTGGACTTGAAAAATGACCGGGAAAACCGGATGTTGGTTTAGGGATACCAAAGACAAGCTGGAATTAGAGGTCAAAGGATCATAGGATCGACAACAAGACCTGGATCAATGCAAAATGAGCACGAAGTACATTTCGGCTATGCATGATTTGAATTTCCTTTTATGCATGATATATGAATGATCATGATTATGAGAATGCTGACACTGGGCAGACTGGGAGTTTGTAAAGGCTTTTTATGGAAGCTCATGATTCCTCAACACCGAGAACTCAACCAAATATTTTATGATAGATGTTGTCAAAGGAGGATTCTGTCCAGTTTGATAGCCACAGCTTAGCCAATGGATCCTTTTGGAGGATTAATGAATCGTGCTAGCATAATTTTCGGGCACTCGTCTTAAACTCAATAGTTGTTGACGTATGGCAGAATTTGTTTGAGCAGTTTGAAAACACGAAGAAAGAGGTTCTGCCCCTCTGTGGCTCATCTTGCCCCAGTTTGTTGGGTCTTTGGAAATGTTCATCATGAAAGTGGGTTTGGAAACAACTTGCCATGAGACTACCTCGAGATGGCTTGCCCCAAGTGTTTGAAACTTGCAGTGGTCTGAACTTGACTAACCAAATGTTGGAATGGAAGACTCTTGGTTGATTGTCCTTTGGATAGTTGGACTCAATGAGCTCTGAGGTGGCCTGCCCCAATCTAAGTCTTGAAGTAAAAATTACTCTTGGCGAGATGACCCTTAGGGTGACTAGCTCGAATTAACTGATGCTCAAAGTGATTTGCCCTTGACTAGACTTCTTTTACTCCATATAGTTCCTCAACTGTGTATTGAATTTCTTTGATGCTGAGTGTTGACTCGCAAATAAGATTGTTCATTCAAAAATGGTAATTTTAATTCAATGTTTATGCAAAAATTTGAAATCAAAATTTATTGATATGAACGGGTGAAATACAGTGAACGAGTCGTTGATAAGAACACAATGGTGATCAAGTCATTCGCAGTATACAAGTTGGTGCTATCAAATGATTAACAAAAATCGTTTGGAGTCAAGTTAACACCACCTTGTTATAGTATGCTTTCAAAATAAACCCTGCCTCAATTAGGTCTTTTAAGGGTTGTAACGTGGTCTGGTTCACGGTTTTTTGAAACAAAAGGATATAAGGCTCAAAATTTATTTTTACCCACCCCTTTTCCTTGATGATAACACGAAATTATATCACATTTTAAGACTTAACTTAATTAGA
Organism: Lathyrus oleraceus; assembly: GCF_024323335.1. Classification (NCBI taxonomy): domain Eukaryota; kingdom Viridiplantae; phylum Streptophyta; class Magnoliopsida; order Fabales; family Fabaceae; genus Lathyrus; species Lathyrus oleraceus. Next base: position 150,183,715 of record NC_066585.1, read on the forward strand.
TTATATTATCATTTACTTTAATTTATCCCATTTTATCAGATATTATGCAGTATTTCTTTTCTATTTACATCAGGTACCCATTTTGAAGCAAAAGTGAAAAAGGGAAGAAAAGGAGGTGTAAAAAGCAATAAAAAGGAAACAAATAACCAAGACCAAGCCCAGCCCAAAAGAAAGCGCACGTTGCCCCTGTGACGGGCGTCACAAGGAGTGTGACGAGCGTCACACTAAAAGCACTCCTGTGACGAGCGTCACACATGGTGTGACGAACGTCACACCAGTCCTCTATATTTTTGGCGCAAGGAACTCAACTGACCATGTTGAAGCCTACTTCCACGCACGCTTAACCCTCGGAACGAGACCACGCACACGGAAACCCTTGAAAAGTAGTTACACCAGCAGCTGTATAAATAGCAGCTAATTGGGAACTTTCAAACACACAGTTTTTGCACGCTCAGTTTTGCGGAAGCTCTGCCAAATTTATTTTTCACGCCTTTGCTTATTTTTCTTCCTTTCCAACATTGTTCATTTTATTTATTTCTTTTGCAAGTTTTACTTTCTCTTTTCCCCTTGCAATTTATCTTCCCCGTTTTTAGCTTTTAGATATTTTTCGCGTAGTAGTTTCTACACCGGAAACTACTGTGCAACTTTATACCGGATTTAACCTTACGTTATATTCCAGTTTTATTTCCTTGATTTAATTTACTGTTTAATTGAAGAATCCAAGAACAAATCCTACCGGCTTGTGGTGGAGTGTTCAAGACCATTGTATTACGCATTCAGGTTCTTTAATCGTTATTTAATTTTTAATGTTTTATTCTATTGTTTATTCATATTGCCTGCCTGGAATGAGTCTGTTTATGCATGATATAAATTCTTATTTAATTAGCATGTCTGGCTAATTTGCCTAGGTATCGGTATGTAAAGTAAGCAGAAAAGGGGTCGAGACTGAGTCGGTCTATCTAAACTTAAAATTAGAATCAATCTTTTTACGGTCTCAACTTACAGGTTTAATAACAAGATTTTTTACAAAAAGTAAAGAACATAAAGAAGTTAAAACCAACAGAGCGAGAGTTTGAGGTTTTGACTGGACAGTGTGAGTTAGGCATTAATTCTAGATCAGGGCGAGAGCAAGTTTTAGAGTCAATTAAATTCTGACCTTTTCCAAAAAGTATTTTTAAAGATCGAATGTGAGGACGAGAGTTAAGCATTTGGATTTAATCATATAACCTAAGTCAACAGAGCGAGAGTTTGAGATAAGGGTGTTTAAAACGGTCAGTATTTTCTTAAAAAGAGTTTCTGCAACTTTATTGCTTTCAAAATATGGTTTTTGACTTAATTATAAGTGACAACAACATTAATATAAAATCATGGTTTATTCAACAGAGCGAGAGTTTGAGATAAAACCTTTAACCAATAAAGTTAACTGAAACGATTTATTTTAAAAACCTGGAAACCGACAAAGACTTGATTCCCTAGTTTTGACGAACTACATACCGATATCCGTTTTATTGATATTTAATCTAGATATTAGTTTAGCTCTTAGTTTTTCCCCAACAATCAAACATTTTCACCTTAGATTTACGTAGTAACTTTAGATAACGGTATATCGATTCATAAGTCCCTGTGGGATCGATATCTTTTAAAACTACGCGATAGAACTGTGCACTTGTAGTTTGTATCCCATTCTCGACTCACACAGTCGAGCGATCAAGTTTTTGGCGCCGTTGCCGGGGACTTTTATTCAATCGATATCGTAACTCTTCCGTTACGCTGTAGAGACTAAGGTTTCTTTTTCCTTCTATTCTTTCTTTCGTTGATTTGTATGCCACGCACTCGCTCTCAAGGCGAACCGCTCTATTTACGAATCAACGATATCGAACTATATCTCCGAGTCTTACGACGAATTCGGGAATATCGTGCTGAAAACAATCTCCCTCCTATAAACCTTCCTGATATCAAAAACATTTTTCCTTCTTTAACCGAGATGGCAGAACCAGCTCGTGCTCTTAGAGATTACGCCGCTCCATCGCAAGATGAACCGCATTCAAGTATTGCTCCGCCCGCAATCGAAGCAAACAACTTTGAACTTAAACCTTCGTTGTTGCAGGCTGTGCAACAGAACCAATTCTCTGGAAATCTTACCGAAGATCCAAACCTTCATTTATCCGTATTTGTTCAATACGCTGATACTGTTAAAGCTAATGGTGTCACTTCAGAGGCAATTCGACTTCGTCTTTTTCCTTTCTCATTAAGAGATAGCGCTAGAAGATGGCTTCAATCTCTCCCTTCCAACTCAGTCACCACATGGAACGAGTTGAAGAAAGTTTTTCTTGCCCGATATTTTCCACCAAGCAAAACAACTATGTTAAGAGCCCAGATAAACGGATTTAAACAGAAAGACAACGAGTCTCTTTTCGAAGCATGGGAAAGATACAAAGACATGATGAGACTTTGCCCACACCATGGTTTGGAAGACTGGTTAGTAATTCACACATTTTATAATGGTCTCTTATACAATACAAGGTTAACAATAGACGCCGCTGCAGGTGGTGCACTAATGAACAAACCTTATGCTGATGCTTACCAGCTTATCGAGAGCATGGCCCAAAACCACTATCAGTGGGGAACCGAACGAACAACAGTGGAAAAACCTCAACCGAAAACTGGCATGTACGAGATAAGTAACCTTGATCACGTTAATGCAAAAGTGGATGCTTTGGTCCAGAAGATTGAAAGTTTAAACGTATCACCTCCAACCGCCGTGGTTGCTATAACTCAGAATTGCGAGGTCTGTGGAATCCAAGGCCACACTCCTGCGGAATGTCAACTCTTGACTGGAATCCAAACAGAGCAAGTAAACTATGCTCAAGGAAGCCCCTATTCGAATACCTATAACCCAAATTGGAAGAACCATCCAAACTTTTCATATAAGAGTAATAATGCTCTATACGCACCTGGACAGTCTCCGAATCAAACCCCATCTGTACCTCCGGGATATCAGAAACCGAATCCTAACAATAATAACCCTAGAAAATCCAACTTGGAAATCATGATGGAAAACTTTATAGCTTCCCAACAACAAACCAATAAAGATTTCTTAAACCAGAACATACACACTGGCGAACAACTTAAACAACTAGCAAGCAAAGTAGATGCCTTGGCTACCCATAACAAAATGTTAGAAACACAAATATCTCAAGTAGCTCAACAACAAGCACCTACTGCTGCACCAACTGGTACATTCCCTGGACAGCCCCAACCTAATCCGAGAAGCCAAGCTCATGCAATTATATTAAGAAGTGGAACGGAAGTGGAAGGACCGTCTGATCCAAGGATAGAAAACCAAAACCCTAAGAAATCTACTGAGGAAAGTGAACCTAAGGAAAAGGAAGAGAGTAATAAGGATACCTAGAAAAGAAGGAACCTTATATACCTCCACCACCTTACAAACCACCTATACCTTACCCTCAAAGGCTTGTTAAAACCAAAGATGTAGGCCAATTTAGAAAATTTGTCGATCTCCTTAAACAATTAAACGTTACAATTCCGTTTACCGAAGCTATTACGCAGATGCCCTCATATGCTAAATTCTTAAAAGAAATTCTTTCTAATAAAAGGAAACTTGAGGATAGCGAAACCGTTACACTCCCTGCCGAATGTAGCGCTATAATCCAAAACATGCCCCCTAAACTCAAGGATCCGGGTAGCTTCTCTATACCCTGTCACATAGGAAAATTTGTCATCGACAAAGCCTTATGCGATTTAGGAGCCGGAATTAGCGTTATGCCTTTATCCATATGTAAGAGACTGGAAATGGGAGAATTAAGACCGACCAAAATGTCTGTGCAATTAGCAGATCGTTCCATCAAATATCCTGTAGGAATCCTTGAAAACGTTCCCGTACGCATAGGTCAGTTTTACATTCCCACTGACTTCACAATTATGGACATTAGAGAAGATGATACTACACCTATTATACTAGGAAGACCATTCTTAGCAACTGCCGGTGCAATCATAGACGTAAAACGAGGAAGACTCACCTTCGAAGTAGGTGAAGAGAAAATTGAATTCATTCTTTCCCAATTCTTGAAAGCACCTGCAATAGAAGATACATGTTACTTCATGGATATCATCGATGAATGCATAAAAGAAGCAGAGTCAGGAGAAGACAAATCATCAGACTATCTTTTAGAAGACAAATCTAAACAATGCTTAGCAATAACACCGGACCCTACGCAGTGTCTTAACAAACCAACCCCTGATTTGAAAACACTTCCCAAAAATCTGAGATATGAATTCCTAGACTTAGAACTTGAACGACCTGTGATAGTCAATGCAGATCTAGGAAGACTCGAAACAGAAAAACTCCTACATATCTTAAGAAAATATCCAACCGCACTAGGATACCACATAACCGATCTTAAAGGAATAAGCCCTTCTATTTGTATGCACCGCATCATGTTAGAAGAAGACGGTAAAACCTCTAGGGAACACCAGAGAAGACTAAATCCGATCCTAAGTGAGGTAGTAAAGAAAGAAATAACCAAGTTATTGGAAGCAGGTATTATATATCCTATATCTGATAGCAAATGGGTCAGTCCTGTACACGTTGTACCAAAGAAAGGAGGCATAACCGTTATTGAAAACGAAAAAGGAGAAACTATAACTAAACGAATCGAATCGGGATGGAGAATGTGCATTGATTATAGAAAACTAAACAAAGCAACCCGAAAAGATCATTTCCCTTTACCATTCATTGACCAAATGTTAGAACGATTAGCTAAACATTCACATTTCTGTTATTTAGACGGTTATTCAGGCTTCTTTCAAATACCAATTCACCCTGATGACCAAGAAAAGACAACATTCACATGCCCTTTTGGTACCTTCGCTTATAGACGAATGCCGTTTGGTCTGTGTAATGCCCCTGCAACTTTTCAAAGATGCATGATGGCAATTTTCGCCGACTTTCTCGAAAACATCATGGAAGTATTTATGGATGACTTTTCTGTATACGGACAAAGTTTCGAAGAATGCCTTGAAAACCTGGAAAGAGTTCTTGAGCGATGTGTAAAAGTAAACTTAGTACTTAATTGGGAAAAGTGCCACTTTATGGTACAAGAAGGCATTATTTTGGGACACATCATCTCGAACAGAGGAATTGAAGTAGACAAAGCCAAAATAGAGGTAATCGAAAATCTTCAACCCCCAAGAACCGTGAGAGAAGTACGAAGCTTTTTAGGACACGCCGGTTTTTACCGACGATTCATCAAAGATTTCTCTAAGATAACTAAACCCTTAACCGGACTATTAATGAAAGATGCTGAATTCATATTCGACGATAACTGTTTAAAAGCATTTCAAACTCTTAAACAAGCATTGATCTCCGCACCCATTATGCAGACACCAGACTGGAATGAACCATTCGAAATAATGTGCGATGCCAGTGATTATGCTGTAGGTGCTGTTTTAGGACAAAGAAAGGATAAAAAGCTTCATGTTATATATTACGCTAGCAGAACCCTGGATGAAGCGCAGATGAATTATGCCACAACCGAGAAAGAACTCCTAGCAGTGGTATTTGCGCTAGATAAATTTCGTTCTTACTTGGTAGGAGCCAAAATAATAGTTTACACTGATCACGCTGCTATCAGGTACCTTCTAACAAAAAAGGATGCTAAACCTAGACTCCTAAGATGGATCTTGCTACTACAAGAATTCGACTTAGAAATCAAGGACAAGAAAGGAACTGAAAACGTAGTAGCAGACCACCTCTCTAGACTTGAGAACCTTGAACCAGAAAGAACATCCATTAATGATGATTTCTCGTATGACAAACTCATAGCTACTTTGGAAGAGAACAACTCCGACATGCAAGTAGAAACCACCTTAGCTATATCTGTCATACCATGGTACGCTGATCTAGTCAATTATTTAGCTGCCGGAATAATTCCACCTACTTTATCTTACCAGCAGAAGAAAAGATTCTTCCACGACATAAAACACTATTACTGGGATGATCCCTTACTTTTCAAAAGAGGCCCCGATGGTATTTTCCGTCGATGTGTACCCGAAGAAGAGGTAGAAAATATAATCCAACACTGTCACTCTGCGCCTTATGGTGGACACACAAGTACATCCAAGACCTGCTCTAAAATCCTACAAGCTGGCTTTTATTGGCCAACTATATGGAAGGACTGTAAGACCCCAATTTTGGGCCCTAAGATCCCTCATGGCCCATATCATATCATGTCATAACCTCAAGGATCATTGCATGCCCTAGTTTCCCTCCTAGTGGGTTGGTTGCCTTGTGAGTTGATTTCTTGATCACCAAGCATACTTTGCATTTGTATATCTTTGCTTTCATATGTTTATCATTCAAAAAGTACAAAAATATTGTCAGTCTAACCTTGTTGCTTGCAGTTGAAGCAATCATCAGCAATTAGGTCAAAGATGGTCAACAGTCAGTCAAAGCAATGGATGGTGGCCATTCTTGCAGAATTTGGGCACCATGATCAATAATCAAGAGTTCATACAACTTGGGACATCATTTGAAATCAAGTTCTCAAGGGATTAGGGTTTGGAATTCATCAGAAGAGGTTCAGTCAGTGCAAAACCCTAAAAAGTCAAACTTGGTCAACTGTGGATTTAATCAAGGATTTGATAGATGGAATTGATTTGAAGGAGCTCATTCATGCTTGTACAAGCCTCATCTATCATGTCCAACCTCATCATGGAAGAAAATCAAGTCAATCAGAAAATTTCCAGAAATAGAAAGTGGACCTGTAATTTCAACTGCCAAAAATGGAAACTTCTTGATCTTAAACTTACATCATGATACAAGCTTCAAATGAATTTTTGCCCAACATGAAAGTTGTAGATCTTGTCTTCCCATTTTCAAAAAGTCCAAGAACTCTCAAATCCCATGTGTGGTTGTCAAGATATGATCAAATCATTTTCACCAATTTTTGAACTTCAAAGGGCCATATCTCTCAAACCATAAGGCCAAATTTGGTGGGGTTTTTTCCTACAAACCACATTTTTCATCCTCTTTCCAAAAATATAAATTTCATTCATCAAAACCCTACCATTCAAAATGGCATTTTTGGACCTTTTTCATTTAAATTCAAAGTTTGACCAAACTTTGACTTTTTGATTCTTTGACTTTTTCTTGATTTGGCCAATTGGGAAATGTTCCATATATCATTTGTGATTTGCTCCAAGCTTAAAATCATGTTCATTTCACCCTTATGCCATCATTTTGGACCAAAAATACAAACTTGGCAAATTGTGCATTTGGCTTCATAAGAGCAAAACAAGTACAACAGTTCTGCAGCACACACAAACAGCATTTGGAATGGCCTTTGGCAGCCTGTACCCAGCCCATTCGACCAGCTTGCACCCTCTCATACTCACTTTTATGCCAATTAGCAAAAATGCAAATCATTCCATTAGAGCTAAACCAACTTACCATTTCTTAAACCAATTTAAAACAGACAATATAAAGTGCATTTTTCTGACATTTGGAAACCCTAGACACAGCAGCCATCACAGAAATATACACATTCTCTCATTTCCCATTCTGGCTCGACTGACTTCTTTTGGCCAAACCCTCCAAAAACTCGAGCAGCCTTTGTCTATCCCATGACCTAGTCACCATCTAGAACCCTGCTGCAGCAACATTTACCAGCTGAAAATCATCTTGAGTTCTGTTTTTTCCAAATATACAAACATGACAAATCGAGTGTTGAGGGTTTCCAAGCATCAGTGAGCTAAAGAACTTCAAGCATCAATCATTTGGGACCATCATCTTCATCTGTTTCAGGCTTATACTACCAAAACAGTACTGCATCACGAATTTCCTCAAAACAGGTAAGATAATCGACCTCCTCCTTTTACCATGCCATAATGTGTTTATGAAAGGTCCTTATATGCTGGTTTCAATGCACTTTGTTTCATTTTAAATGATGCTCTCATGATGGAGAAATCTGAACTTTCATTTTCATGACCAAACATGTTTTCCATCGATTTGGCTTGGCTATGATGATTTAGTGAAAAGTGATGATTTATTCTTGTTGCTTGATGTTTATGGATGATATTAGCATGCTTGGTTTTCGATTTCTGGGCATATGAAAATTCAAGTTGCATGATGATGATGAATACTGTTGCTGTTTTGAAACCCTTTACTTTTTCCAAAAATCCAGCTCATGTATGTTGTTTGCTGTTTGTTATATGAGCATCATGAGTGTGTGTTGCCATGTGGTTTCCATGTTGTTGTTTGATTTCGACATGATGATGAAGCTGAATGATGAAATACTGCTGCTGTTTAAAACCTATGCCCTGCCCGGATTTCCCATGTTTATGTGTGTTTGGCTGTTGATTAATGTTGCTTAATGATGATGCTTCCTGGCCACGCTTATTGATTGATGCTTTTGTTCATGTTTTGGACGATTTAATTTTGAGATGCATGATGATGAATGTATACATGCTGCTGTTTGCAACCTACCCTGTCCAGAATTTCCACGATTAATTGTTTGCTTGGTCGATGGGTTGATGTTGCTTGATGTTAATAATGCCATGCTGTTGTGTTTTTGCTTGGTTTGATTTTAGTTTGATGATTTTTAAACATGATAAACACGATGCCTTGCTGTTGTTCTAAACCCTAAGGGTTTATGGTTGAAACCCAGAAAACTCGAATGCCATTGGCTGTTGTTGCCCAATTTACTGTTTCATTGAGGGAGAGCCAATCAGGTTATTTCATTTGGCTGTATCAAAACGCGGGCGTTTTGATTAGTGAGCCCAGAATTACAAGTTTGCCATCGGTTGACCACGTTTGACCCTCTTGCCTTGCTATGTGCTTCATATTTCATCAATTTGTGCATCAACTTCAACAATTAATTTCTCATCCATTTCAACTCCAAAAATCTTGAAATTTTTTGCATGATGATCACAAAGATGTCTAGTATTTTATTGTGAATTTTAATTAATTTTCCATTGGCTGGATTTTTAATGATAATTGTTTTCTCAACATGTATGCATAAATGATACATTGAGCCATTCCTTTTGTGAAATTGTCATGATGCATCCAATGAGCCTGAAATTTTTTGTGGTGAAACTAGACACATTGACCTTCATTTCCATATAAAGTTTGTGCATTTATCATTTGTGGATTGAGAGTTATGATTTTCTGAAGTTATGTGTTACATTTGGTGCTATACCATGATCATGTATTTTCCCAATTTTTGTTCACATGCTTCCTCTTATCCAATTGACCCCAAATTTTGCATGAATCATCTATCACATGTCTAGTTTGTGTATGAATTTTCTTGGAATTAATCATGCTGTTTTCCATTTGATTGTGAATTTTCTTCCATGCTTAGTCATTTGTTGACTTTATGTGATACATGTTGCCAAATCTTTTGTGAAATTCTCATATCATATTGTATGTCCATGAAATTTCATATGTGATAACTAGACATCTCAAGCTTTCCATTGGTGTTAATCTCATTCATTTCTCTTCTGTTTTCAAATTGATATGATTTTTTGAAGTTGACCCATGCTTGTTGACTTTCACCATGCTTACTTGAATTTGGTTTGACTTCATGATTTTACTTGACTGCCTTCCTCTCATCCAAATGCCATGAAATTTTACATGTATACCATGCTAGATGTTAGGATTGAGTGTGATTTATTTCATGATTTTTTGAAATTGATTGGGTTGACTTTTGAATGAGGTCTTGCTGTTGACCTATTTGTGCTCCCTCTTGCCATGTTTTGACTTCTTTGGTTTACAAAATGACCATGATGCATGATATAATTATGAATCCAATTGAGAATGCTTCTTGAATGTTTAGACTTGGTTTGGGTTGACTTTTCCTTGCTGCCTTGACTTTTTCTTTCATCTTTGACCCTAGGCTAGTCCTAGTGGTCTTCTAAGCTTATGTTGAGTTCATCTGTTTCAGGTTAAGCACCAATGCCTTGAGGATCATTCAAATGTGTTTTAGTTTGATTGTTTAATGTGCTAACCTTTGTTTTGTAGGTGTGACTCACATACTTGAGTCTTTGTGCCTTGCACAATTGGTCCCTCTGTGGTTGACTATTGGTTCATTTCCTTTTGATTTTGACTGTTGAGCTGTTTACTAATTGGTTTGACTTTTGCAGGTACTTTAGTTGCTTAAGTTCTCTGAACTTGCTTGCTTTGCTATTTAGCATTTACTTTGAGGTATAAACATTTCTTCTTCATGTAGTCTGGAGACCCGGTCTGTTATTTGACCGGGCAAACTGTCTGAAGTCCTCCTTAAGAGGCAATGCCTGTGTGTGTTTAAATTTGTCCCAAGCAGGAAAAGTCCTTCAAGTAAGGCAATTGGTGGAAGGTAGGGATAAGCAATCTATCCCCCACTATTCAGTGTGTCCTCTCTTTGCTCCCATTACATGGTTGAAGCATTGAGATAAATACCCAAGATCTAATCGAGTCAATAATGTGGAGAGAGCTCCATCTTTCTGAGCTCCCACACTTTCTTTTATGCTCTCTCTGATCTGAGATAGAAGCAATGAGGCACACCCCTCATCTCCTTTTCATCTGCTTCACCTTAGCCTCTCAATGGCAAGGTTAAGAGCGACTTTTACCCATTACAGTGGACTTTCAAAGTCAAACCCTCTTGTGTGAGCCCCATTGTTTGGCTATAGAGTGTGCTGTTTGATATTCATTGCTTGATTGTTTGCTTCATGTGCACTTGCTTACCTATATGCTATGCCTTTATCATCATTATCAATTGCCATTAGTGCATGTTCATCTCATTTGCTGTTGTGTGCTATCATCGATTGTTTGCCCATTGAGGACAATTGTAAGTCCATCTCTTTTGGCCATTGCTCCTATGACATGGAAGTGAGTATAAGACCATCACCTTGGCCACTCATCTTATCTCTGCTCATTGCTTTGTTTGTTTGTATGTGAGGATACAACTGTAAGTCCCTGCAAGTTGGCGTTTGTTATCCTAGGATCATACTGTGGATGTTAGAGTAAGCCCAGACAGATTGGCATCTTACATCCATGTTTTGCTTTTGTTTGTCTATGTGAGGATACAGTTATAAGTCCCTGCAAGTTGGCATCTGTTTTCCTGTGATCATAATCTGTTTTGTTTGATTATATGAGAAATTGCAATTGTAAGTCCCTGCAAGTTGGCTTTTGCTTTTCTCATCATCTCATGTTGCATTGTTCTTGTATGTGAGGATCCTTGTAAGTCCCTGCAATGAGGCATTGGTATTCCTATGATCATATGTGTGGGGTTAACCTAAGTCCAGACAGATTGGCAGTTGACCTCCACATTTCATATCCCATTTCTTGTTTTCTTCTGTGGAGATTAGTGTAAGTCCATTGAGTGGCATCTGATATCCCATTCTGTTTTAGGAGATTGGTATAAGCCCAGTGATTGGCATCCGATATCCGCCTTTTGGATTTCACCTTTGTTTGTTTTCTATTATCCATTGCATTCCAAAGGACACACTTGAATCATCTCCCATATGATCTCAAGAAGTGAACCTTCTAAGAAGTTTTACTATCCATCCTCATCCATTCATCATTCATTATATCCTAGACTTTTCACACTTTATCTTTTAAACTTGACATAAGTGTTGTGCAAACATTTTCATGTTTTTCTAACTAAAAAACCTGGACCCCAAGTCCTTGATCTTTTTCAAAACTTCATTTTCATAATACTTCTTTGAATCAATCCTAATCATACTTTGACCTCATTTTCATAAACACAATCAATTAACTTCACTCATTCACTTGTTTTGGCTTTGTCCATTAATCTTTTCATGCATTAGCCATAGGCTTCAATTATCTTTGTGGTTGATGTAAATCTTGCCTATCCTTAGTGAGTCGACAGTAAGACTTCCGTACTGAAAACAGGGCTAATCCCTCTAGTACGTCGAAGCTATCCTCGCATGGTGGATGTTGTTTTTGGTCGAGTTTTCTCCCATTGATAATGAAAAGCCTCAGTGCTTGTGTTTAAAATCAAATCCACCAACTTTTGGAAATCTTTTAGCCGAACTACGGCGTTTTGATCCTTACCTTTGATGGAAGGTACGTAGGCAGCGGGTTCATCCGTTCAAACCCAATAACCCAATAAAACTTGTATATTCTTTTCTCACCATCCCAATCATGTTTGCACAATACTTATGTCATAACAAATAACAATCTTTTACAACAAGTGTGAAAAGGGCTCCCTAGGAGTACCTAGGACGTAGTGGGTGCCTAACACCTTCCCATTGCGTAATTTACCCCTTACCCAGAATCTCTGATCTTTTTATTAGTTTTCTACGTGTAAAACTTCTTAGGCTTTTGTTCGCTTTTTAGCCAGTCCTTTGGATAAATAAAAGTGCGGTGGCGACTCGAAATTTCAATGTATCTCTTAGCTTATGATTTAATCGATAGATCATATAGCGACGAATACACCGCTACAGAAAAGTGGCGACTCTGCTGGGGAGATGCTACAGAAAAGTGGCGACTCTGCTGGGGAATATCTCACCAGAATCTCTGGTTGTATTGCTTACTTTTCGCCCTTGTTGTGCTATATTATTATCTGTTATTTGACATATTTTTGTACAATTTGGGATGACTGTATTGATTGAATGTGTGAATTGCTTGATATACATTGCTGTTTGCTTTGGTGATCTGTGAGATGAGTTCTATACCCGAACTCGAGTGCTCTCTAGGATAGGAGAATGGCATAGTCTTGTTGACTGGTGTGGAGTATTCCTTAGCCAGTTGACTTGCGAGCCCATTCACTTGGTGGAGGTCATGTTGAACTAATAATGTCACACAAGTTATTTGTGGTTAGGCATTATTCTTTCAATCATGTTCCGCAGAAGCCAAGGACCTTAGTTTACCAAACCCATCTTGGCCTATTTTTAGGACCGTAGTGCGGAGATCGTTCAGATGTCAGTTCTGATGCGATTGTTACGCGATACTACACTCATAAGAGTTTCTCTTGAGAATATTCTTGGAATACGAGTATTCGTTCCTCCGATAATATTCGAAAGATGGAACGATAATTATGGGAACCTCTGATAGAACATGTCTGGCAGGTTTAAACCCTAGTACACTCCCTTTGGGTGGTTCTTAACCGAGACTCCATGCTCGTGACTCTCAACAAACCCGTGATTCGTGGTTGAGTCGTTCAAACATTGTTAATATCAATGGATCCCGGATCAGGTGTAAAACCTAAGATCCATCAAAGCGGCTGGTTGATATTAAGAATGTCTGAACCGGTTCGTGTACCGTTAATATCAATGGAACTTGGGTGTCGATAAGGTGAAAACCTAAATCCACCAAAATGGATGATTGATATTAGGGATACAATGAGCTTTCCCACGACCTTTGTTTGGTGTGCTTTGCTTGATCCTTGAGTGTGTTTGTTGCATTCATGCATTCACGCATTCATCCGCATTCATATCATCAGAAAAAGAAAATTTTCAAGGAACTCAAAGGAGTTTATTTGCAAAAAATTTCAAACATGAAAAAACCGGGAAAATTTTTTCACCTGATATATCTGATGAGATATTCTCATGTATGATCAAAATGCTTAAATATTGCAAAGATTGCAAATAAAACCCTCGGGTTCCTCTGAAATAAAAACAAGCATATGCATAAACACTTCATGCATCATTTGCATAAACAGGTGTTTTGTTCCGGTCTCCCGTCCTATGGTCTGACCCTGCGATCTTCATTTATTTTGAAGACGCACTTTGCCGGTATTATACCAGAGCCGACTCTGCCAGATTGATGGATCATCCTGAGCAAGAGAGCTGTGAACTCAGAGAGATTTGCCAGACCAAGTGCTTTTAATGGATTTATTCCTGGTTAACCAATCCCGGGCTGGCATTGGCTATGGTTCTGGGGTATTCAATGAGCAAAGTCTGTTCGCGAGTGGAGGTTTCATCCATGCTGATCAGCCTGCAGAAGAAGAAGCTGTTGCTATCTTAGAAGAAGACGCAGAAGATCTGAACAATTTCATCATTCCTGGTGGTGTCTGCCACAATTGGGTCGCTGTGGATGTTCCTACGGTCATTCATAAGTCAGCGTGATTTGTTCACTCTGTTTAAAATCCTTCTCCCATGCCAAAAGGAGAAGTGATGACATTGTTGGCAGCATTTTAATACAATGATGTTTTCATTCAATTAATGCATTGTCAAACATTTGTTTTTCCATTTGTTTTCACTTTTTGCTTTCTTGCATGAAATCAGTGATCACAAAAAACCCTGAAAAACAAATAAAATCTTTTTCATCTGCATAAATGATTTGCTTGTTTAAAATTCAAAAGCTTTTCATTATCCAGAATCATTATGCAGGGATTTCTAAACCCATTGAACATAATGATCCAACGCCATCTCCCAACTTGAAGTCCTTGTATCTGAGGCAGAGGAAGATAATGTTGAAAGGGATTCCTGACGAGATTACCCACTTTCTTGAGCACAAGAGAAACTCATTCAGCTGTATCATGAGAATCAGCAAACCAGTCAAACTGGGGATTACAAAAAAAAAAAAATCAAATCAAAAAAAAATCAATCAAAGAAAAAAAAGAAGAGAAAAAGAAAGAGGGTGAAAAAGATGAAAAATCAAAAAATCAGCAAAAAAATTTTTCAAGATTTCTTCAAAAGAAAAAAGAAAAACTATACCCTCAAGTCCCTAGTTGACTGATGCTGAATGGATTCAGAGTCGTTATGGCCAACTGAATTTGATTGAAGAAAAGAGATTGACTGCCATGTGCCATGGTCAGTTATACCAGCAGAGAATGAAGAAAGCATTCGACAAGAAGGTCAAGCCTCGTGTGTTCCGAGAAGGTGACCTTGTGCTCAAGAAAGTTTTGCCTTTCGCTCCCGATTCCAGGGGCAAGTGGACTCCAAACTACGAGGGTCCATATGTTGTTAAGAGAGCCTTTTCAGGCGGTGCTTTGATGCTTACAACAATGGATGGGGAGGATTTCACTCGTCCTGTGAATTCAGATGCAGTTAAGAGATACTTTGCCTAAAAAAAAAGTATATGCAAATGAAAAAAGAATGAAAAAAAAGAGAATGAAAAAACAGAATTGCTCGCTAAGTTGAAAACCCGAAAGGGCGGCTTAGGCAAAAATGAGCGTCTCGGTGGAGAACCCGCAAGGGTAATCCAGGCAAAAATTAGAGACTTGAAAAAAGGAGAATATTTACATCCCGCTAGATTGAATACCTCACTCTGGGGCAATCTAGGCAAAAATTAGGGATTTGGCAAGTAACTGCATCCTGACAAGACTTTCTGGTTCATCAGTCGTCATTTCGTCAGAAGATTCTCGACTCGTCGTCAACCGAAGCTTCGGATACATCGAGATTCGAATTGGTAGAGAAAGGATCATTATGTTCAATGTAGCCCTCTTCCAATATATATCACTGATTTCAAATTTGTACAGATCTATGGAGCCTTGCCATTGGCAGACTACCATTCCATCAAATCAATTTGAGCTTTTTATCCAATTTATTTGCACTCTTATTTGTTTCAATTCAACAAATGTTTTGCATGTTTTAAATTGATAAAATGTCATTGTTTTAAACAAATCAAATTTTTCAAAATTGTTGTTTTAAACAAAGTGAACATTCACAAGATTGAAAGGATACTCAAGAATATCTCAGTGCTCTCCCGAGGGTGGCATGATTTCCAACAGGTAAGACATTCGTTTATACTCCTGGTTTGGTGGTATCTTCTTTCTCCAGATCTTTGTTGAGGTTGTTCCTCAGACAAAGTTGTTGTTGGGGTTTGTGTCCCCAGTACAGTCGCAAATAGAATGTTGTTGAAGACTTCGTGCTCTCCAGCAGCAGTTTCCCCTAGCATGGGTGTTTTCTTTAGAAGTTTCGGTGGTTGATGGTTTATCACTTTGGTGCCCCGTCACTCTCTCCAGTGGGTCGTATAACCCCAGACTTTATTTATCTCCTCAGCACAGTCATGAGTGTAACTGATTGATTGGTACTCCCCTCGGAGTCGCGAGTAGAGCTGTTATTAATATCCCCACCAGGTTTGCAAGTGGAGTTGTTACCGCTTTTCCCCATGCAGTGCGCCAGCAGGATTTGTCTGTTTCCTCAGCACGATCGTTTTCTTTTTGAAGACTCGGTAAGTCAGTGGTTTGATACCCGGTACTTTACCCTTTCCCCGGCGAAGTCGTCTGCGGAATTGTTGCTGTCTCTCCATCAGAGTTATTCTCTTCAGCAGAGCAGGATTTATTTTCCTACTCAGTGGTTGATTGGGTTGATATCCCAGTGTATTTGCAACCATCTTTTCCTCAGCTTAGTCTGCAGAGTGCTTGTTGTGGCAGTTTTGCCTGTTGAATACTCCTTCAATCCCCGGTATGGTCGGATGATGGCTCTAGCCTCCAGTGAACGGATTGATTTCCTGACTATCTGTGATCCCCAGTAGAGTGGCTTATATCGCAGAATCTACTTGTTGTGATCAATTTGCTGTGTTTATTCTCCCCAAGTGGAGCGGTTTGAATCTACTTACTTGATTTGTCCTCCCTCAGTGGTTTTGTTCCCCAAGAGAGTAGCCGACAGTTTTCCCCAGTAGAGTTGCTTATGCAGTAAGATTCTATTTGGATGATATCATTCTCCCTCAGTGGGTTATTCCCCAGTGGAGTTGTGTGGAGTTGCTTCTACAGCAGTTTGTGCCTGTGCAATGCACTTCTTGTTTCTCAGTTGATGCTGAGATCCCCTGCAGATGCTTTGGGACTTCTCTTGTTCCCCTACAGATTTGTCTTGGTGGCTGTTTTGCCCGTTGTGACTTTCTGTACCCTGATTGGGTTGTTTCCTGATATCTCTGATTCTCTGCTTCTTCAGCAGTACTCGCAGATCTTTGCTTCTCAGCACGTAGATCTCCGCAGATTGGCTCTCCAGTTGGTTTTTCCTCTGGAAGTATAATACCGGACGTTTGGTTCCTGAACCTGTTGTGTTAGAATTGTCTGTTTTGTCAGCATTCATCAAACATAAATCACGCACATTCATGCATATTCATAAACATTCAGATATTCATGTTGCATTTCTTGCCATATATCTTTTGTTTGTCGTGTCTCCTGCTATGGTGATATAGATCTCTTTACAGATCTCCCCAAGCAGATGTCGGGTGTTTAAAATCTCTCCATATAGAGTCAGCCCCATAAGCAGAAAATGTCTGTCTTTCCTTCTGCAGTTCCCCACTGAGATATATCCTCGTGGATGACGGTTTCTTCCGTTTCCTCCCAACACATATATTGGGATGGATTTTCCTATTTGAGTTATATCCTCATTAGGACGTGTCTTGATTCAGTCTGTCTTTTCGGATCATTCCCGAATTGGCTATTTGTCAGATATCTTGTGCTTCCCAGTGGGTTGTTCCCCAGCGGAATGTTTTTGGGCCTCTACCCTCATAACCGGTAGTTGTAAGTCCTATCTTTTCCTGGCTTTCTTAACAGAATTTGTGGTTATACACCTTTTATTCTCCAGCCAGAGTTTTTGGTTTTCTACCTACCACCCGGTAGTCGTAAATCCTATTTTCCTGCTCTTCAGCAGTTTGTGGTTTGTTATAAACCCTATTTTGGTTCCCCGTGCGGATTTGTGATTTGTTCTATCCCCACGCGGAGTTTTTGGTCTTCTACCCCGTATTCGGTAGATGTAAACCCTAATTTTGTGGTTATCTTCATCCAGTCTTTGATGTTGATTTTCCTTTGCTTGGATAAGTTGCTCAGATCAGCACTTATATCCCTAGCAAGTCTTTTGTGGATAATTGCCGTATGCTAGCAATTTTATCCCCAGTGGGTCTTTTCACCGTATGCTAGTGATTTGTCCCAGGATCATTGGTTATATACTAATGCATCCCCAGCTAGTCTTCTGTCGATAATTGCCGGATGCTTGCAAATTATCCTCAGCAGTTCGCCTTTCATTTACCCTTTTGTCGGTAATGTCTGTTGCTCCTTTTGATTGGTCATCATTATATACCTAGTTTGGTATCCCGATGCCTTTCTTTTCGGATTTTTATCCTATAAACAACCCAGTAACTGGTTCAGGATAATCTTCCATGCGAGTATATTATTCACGGTCTGCCGGTAATGAATAATATATCTCATGCGCTCTTTAGTTGGAATCCTTTGTTGATTTTCCCCAGCTGAGCAAGATTCGTATTCTTTGTAGAATCGAATATCCATCCTTTAACCAGTTTGCGTTTTGGATGATGAGTGTCTTGGAACACACACCAATTCACGTTTTTTGACCATCCTTTAAACAAGTCTGTTGTTCTAGCTTTCTTTCGGATGATGAGTGTCTTGGAACACACACCAATTCACGTTTTTTGTCCATCCTTTAAACAAGTCTGCTGTTCTAGCTTTCTTTCGGATGATGAGTGTTTTGGAACACACACCAATTCACGCCTTTTGTCCATCCTTTAAACAAGTCTGCTGTTCTAGCTTTCTTTCGGATGATGAGTGTCTTGGAACACACACCAATTCACGCTTTTTTGTCCATCCTTTAAACAAGTCTGCTGTTCTAGCTTTCTTTCGGATGATGAGTGTCTTGGAACACACACCAATTCACGCTTTTTTGTCCATCCTTTAAACAAGTCTGCTGTTCTAGCTTTCTTTCGGATGATGAGTGTTTTGGAACACACACCAATTCACGTCTTTTTTGCCCATCCTTTAACCAGTTTGCGTTTTGGATGATGAGTGTTTTGGAACACACACCAATTCACGCTTTTTTGTCCATCCTTTAAACAAGTCTGCTGTTCTAGCTTTCTTTCGGATGATGAGTGTCTTGGAACACACACCAATTCACGCTTTTTTGTCCATCCTTTAAACAAGTCTGCTGTTCTAGCTTTCTTTCGGATGATGAGTGTTTTGGAACACACACCAATTCACGTCTTTTTTGTCCATCCTTTAACCAGTTTGCGTTTTGGATGATGAGTGTTTTGGAACACACACCAATTCACGTTTTTTGACCATCCTTTAAACAAGTCTGCTGTTCTAGCTTTCTTTCGGATGATGAGTGTCTTGGAACACACACCAATTCACGTTTTTTGACCATCCTTTAACCAATTCGTGTTTTGGATGATGAGTGTTTTGGAACACAAACCAATTCACGATTTCGGATTTTATCCTATAAACAACCTAGTAACCGGTTCAGGATAATTTTCCTTTCGAGTATATTATTCACGTTTTGACGGCTATGAATAATATGTCTCGTTCACTCTTGGGTCAATCCTTTGTTGCTTTCCCCTCAGAGTAAGATTTGCATTCTTTACAGAATCAAATATCCATCCTATAAACAAGTTTGCTTTCGCTCACTTCAGGATGATGAGTGTTTTGGAACACACACCAATTCACGTCTTTGGTCGGTCACCTGTTACATACCTACCACCCGGTATCCTTGGTGTTCCCTCCTTTCTGCTCCCTATTATGACCTCGGTCCCCCTGTGGAGTCAGATTTTCCTGTTTTTTGTTACCCTTATGCCTGGTAACGTCTCATTTTGTTTGTTACTTCCCCAGTGAAGTTTTTCTTTTGCTTCTCCCCCAGGAGTCAGTTTGTGTTTCTCCAATGGATTTATTTTCCTTTGGAATTCTTTTCCCCAGTGTGAGTCCTTCACTCCCCAGTGAGTTCTCCAGTCTGTCTTCTGTTATTTCCTAATCGGAGTCATGTCTTGTTCACGCTGTGTCAGTGTTGTTTATCCCCATAGAGTCTTATTAGAGTCTCTGTTCCTGGTGAGTGTATTACTCCGATGGATCGTCTTTTCTTCTGTGTGAATCATATTCCCCACAGAATTTGTGTCTTTTGCACGCATACATTTGCATCATGAGGTCTCTTAGGGACCAAAATTTGTCTCATTACTGTTATTTAAGCCCATTCTACCGCGTCGAGATGAAGATTTCTAAACTTCACTTCTCCGGCTAGAATGACCTTAAATAGGGGCATCTGTAAGACCCCAATTTTGGGCCCTAAGATCCCTCATGGCCCATATCATATCATGTCATAACCTCAAGGATCATTGCATGCCCTAGTTTCCCTCCTAGTGGGTTGGTTGCCTTGTGAGTTGATTTCTTGATCACCAAGCATACTTTGCATTTGTATATCTTTGCTTTCATATGTTTATCATTCAAAAAGTACAAAAATATTGTCAGTCTAACCTTGTTGCTTGCAGTTGAAGCAATCATCAGCAATTAGGTCAAAGATGGTCAACAGTCAGTCAAAGCAATGGATGGTGGCCATTCTTGCAGAATTTGGGCACCATGATCAATAATCAAGAGTTCATACAACTTGGGACATCATTTGAAATCAAGTTCTCAAGGGATTAGGGTTTGGAATTCATCAGAAGAGGTTCAGTCAGTGCAAAACCCTAAAAAGTCAAACTTGGTCAACTGTGGATTTAATCAAGGATTTGATAGATGGAATTGATTTGAAGGAGCTCATTCATGCTTGTACAAGCCTCATCTATCATGTCCAACCTCATCATGGAAGAAAATCAAGTCAATCAGAAAATTTCCAGAAATAGAAAGTGGACCTGTAATTTCAACTGCCAAAAATGGAAACTTCTTGATCTTAAACTTACATCATGATACAAGCTTCAAATGAATTTTTGCCCAACATGAAAGTTGTAGATCTTGTCTTCCCATTTTCAAAAAGTCCAAGAACTCTCAAATCCCATGTGTGGTTGTCAAGATATGATCAAATCATTTTCACCAATTTTTGAACTTCAAAGGGCCATATCTCTCAAACCATAAGGCCAAATTTGGTGGGGTTTTTTCCTACAAACCACATTTTTCATCCTCTTTCCAAAAATATAAATTTCATTCATCAAAACCCTACCATTCAAAATGGCATTTTTGGACCTTTTTCATTTAAATTCAAAGTTTGACCAAACTTTGACTTTTTGATTCTTTGACTTTTTCTTGATTTGGCCAATTGGGAAATGTTCCATATATCATTTGTGATTTGCTCCAAGCTTAAAATCATGTTCATTTCACCCTTATGCCATCATTTTGGACCAAAAATACAAACTTGGCAAATTGTGCATTTGGCTTCATAAGAGCAAAACAAGTACAACAGTTCTGCAGCACACACAAACAGCATTTGGAATGGCCTTTGGCAGCCTGTACCCAGCCCATTCGACCAGCTTGCACCCTCCCATACTCACTTTTATGCCAATTAGCAAAAATGCAAATCATTCCATTAGAGCTAAACCAACTTACCATTTCTTAAACCAATTTAAAACAGACAATATAAAGTGCATTTTTCTGACATTTGGAAACCCTAGACACAGCAGCCATCACAGAAATATACACATTCTCTCATTTCCCATTCTGGCTCGACTGACTTCTTTTGGCCAAACCCTCCAAAAACTCGAGCAGCCTTTGTCTATCCCATGACCTAGTCACCATCTAGAACCCTGCTGCAGCAACATTTACCAGCTGAAAATCATCTTGAGTTCTGTTTTTTCCAAATATACAAACATGACAAATCGAGTGTTGAGGGTTTCCAAGCATCAGTGAGCTAAAGAACTTCAAGCATCAATCATTTGGGACCATCATCTTCATCTGTTTCAGGCTTATACTACCAAAACAGTACTGCATCACGAATTTCCTCAAAACAGGTAAGATAATCGACCTCCTCCTTTTACCATGCCATAATGTGTTTATGAAAGGTCCTTATATGCTGGTTTCAATGCACTTTGTTTCATTTTAAATGATGCTCTCATGATGGAGAAATCTGAACTTTCATTTTCATGACCAAACATGTTTTCCATCGATTTGGCTTGGCTATGATGATTTAGTGAAAAGTGATGATTTATTCTTGTTGCTTGATGTTTATGGATGATATTAGCATGCTTGGTTTTCGATTTCTGGGCATATGAAAATTCAAGTTGCATGATGATGATGAATACTGTTGCTGTTTTGAAACCCTTTACTTTTTCCAAAAATCCAGCTCATGTATGTTGTTTGCTGTTTGTTATATGAGCATCATGAGTGTGTGTTGCCATGTGGTTTCCATGTTGTTGTTTGATTTCGACATGATGATGAAGCTGAATGATGAAATACTGCTGCTGTTTAAAACCTATGCCCTGCCCGGATTTCCCATGTTTATGTGTGTTTGGCTGTTGATTAATGTTGCTTAATGATGATGCTTCCTGGCCACGCTTATTGATTGATGCTTTTGTTCATGTTTTGGACGATTTAATTTTGAGATGCATGATGATGAATGTATACATGCTGCTGTTTGCAACCTACCCTGTCCAGAATTTCCACGATTAATTGTTTGCTTGGTCGATGGGTTGATGTTGCTTGATGTTAATAATGCCATGCTGTTGTGTTTTTGCTTGGTTTGATTTTAGTTTGATGATTTTTAAACATGATAAACACGATGCCTTGCTGTTGTTCTAAACCCTAAGGGTTTATGGTTGAAACCCAGAAAACTCGAATGCCATTGGCTGTTGTTGCCCAATTTACTGTTTCATTGAGGGAGAGCCAATCAGGTTATTTCATTTGGCTGTATCAAAACGCGGGCGTTTTGATTAGTGAGCCCAGAATTACAAGTTTGCCATCGGTTGACCACGTTTGACCCTCTTGCCTTGCTATGTGCTTCATATTTCATCAATTTGTGCATCAACTTCAACAATTAATTTCTCATCCATTTCAACTCCAAAAATCTTGAAATTTTTTGCATGATGATCACAAAGATGTCTAGTATTTTATTGTGAATTTTAATTAATTTTCCATTGGCTGGATTTTTAATGATAATTGTTTTCTCAACATGTATGCATAAATGATACATTGAGCCATTCCTTTTGTGAAATTGTCATGATGCATCCAATGAGCCTGAAATGTTTTGTGGTGAAACTAGACACATTGACCTTCATTTCCATATAAAGTTTGTGCATTTATCATTTGTGGATTGAGAGTTATGATTTTCTGAAGTTATGTGTTACATTTGGTGCTATACCATGATCATGTATTTTCCCAATTTTTGTTCACATGCTTCCTCTTATCCAATTGACCCCAAATTTTGCATGAATCATCTATCACATGTCTAGTTTGTGTATGAATTTTCTTGGAATTAATCATGCTGTTTTCCATTTGATTGTGAATTTTCTTCCATGCTTAGTCATTTGTTGACTTTATGTGATACATGTTGCCAAATCTTTTGTGAAATTCTCATATCATATTGTATGTCCATGAAATTTCATATGTGATAACTAGACATCTCAAGCTTTCCATTGGTGTTAATCTCATTCATTTCTCTTCTGTTTTCAAATTGATATGATTTTTTGAAGTTGACCCATGCTTGTTGACTTTCACCATGCTTACTTGAATTTGGTTTGACTTCATGATTTTACTTGACTGCCTTCCTCTCATCCAAATGCCATGAAATTTTACATGTATACCATGCTAGATGTTAGGATTGAGTGTGATTTATTTCATGATTTTTTGAAATTGATTGGGTTGACTTTTGAATGAGGTCTTGCTGTTGACCTATTTGTGCTCCCTCTTGCCATGTTTTGACTTCTTTGGTTTACAAAATGACCATGATGCATGATATAATTATGAATCCAATTGAGAATGCTTCTTGAATGTTTAGACTTGGTTTGGGTTGACTTTTCCTTGCTGCCTTGACTTTTTCTTTCATCTTTGACCCTAGGCTAGTCCTAGTGGTCTTCTAAGCTTATGTTGAGTTCATCTGTTTCAGGTTAAGCACCAATGCCTTGAGGATCATTCAAATGTGTTTTAGTTTGATTGTTTAATGTGCTAACCTTTGTTTTGTAGGTGTGACTCACATACTTGAGTCTTTGTGCCTTGCACAATTGGTCCCTCTGTGGTTGACTATTGGTTCATTTCCTTTTGATTTTGACTGTTGAGCTGTTTACTAATTGGTTTGACTTTTGCAGGTACTTTAGTTGCTTAAGTTCTCTGAACTTGCTTGCTTTGCTATTTAGCATTTACTTTGAGGTATAAACATTTCTTCTTCATGTAGTCTGGAGACCCGGTCTGTTATTTGACCGGGCAAACTGTCTGAAGTCCTCCTTAAGAGGCAATGCCTGTGTGTGTTTAAATTTGTCCCAAGCAGGAAAAGTCCTTCAAGTAAGGCAATTGGTGGAAGGTAGGGATAAGCAATCTATCCCCCACTATTCAGTGTGTCCTCTCTTTGCTCCCATTACATGGTTGAAGCATTGAGATAAATACCCAAGATCTAATCGAGTCAATAATGTGGAGAGAGCTCCATCTTTCTGAGCTCCCACACTTTCTTTTATGCTCTCTCTGATCTGAGATAGAAGCAATGAGGCACACCCCTCATCTCCTTTTCATCTGCTTCACCTTAGCCTCTCAATGGCAAGGTTAAGAGCGACTTTTACCCATTACAGTGGACTTTCAAAGTCAAACCCTCTTGTGTGAGCCCCATTGTTTGGCTATAGAGTGTGTTGTTTGATATTCATTGCTTGATTGTTTGCTTCATGTGCACTTGCTTACCTATATGCTATGCCTTTATCATCATTATCAATTGCCATTAGTGCATGTTCATCTCATTTACTGTTGTGTGCTATCATCGATTGTTTGCCCATTGAGGACAATTGTAAGTCCATCTCTTTTGGCCATTGCTCCTATGACATGGAAGTGAGTATAAGACCATCACCTTGGCCACTCATCTTATCTCTGCTCATTGCTTTGTTTGTTTGTATGTGAGGATACAACTGTAAGTCCCTGCAAGTTGGCGTTTGTTATCCTAGGATCATACTGTGGATGTTAGAGTAAGCCCAGACAGATTGGCATCTTACATCCATGTTTTGCTTTTGTTTGTCTATGTGAGGATACAGTTATAAGTCCCTGCAAGTTGGCATCTGTTTTCCTGTGATCATAATCTGTTTTGTTTGATTATATGAGAAATTGCAATTGTAAGTCCCTGCAAGTTGGCTTTTGCTTTTCTCATCATCTCATGTTGCATTGTTCTTGTATGTGAGGATCCTTGTAAGTCCCTGCAATGAGGCATTGGTATTCCTATGATCATATGTGTGGGGTTAACCTAAGTCCAGACAGATTGGCAGTTGACCTCCACATTTCATATCCCATTTCTTGTTTTCTTCTGTGGAGATTAGTGTAAGTCCATTGAGTGGCATCTGATATCCCATTCTGTTTTAGGAGATTGGTATAAGCCCAGTGATTGGCATCCGATATCCGCCTTTTGGATTTCACCTTTGTTTGTTTTCTATTATCCATTGCATTCCAAAGGACACACTTGAATCATCTCCCATATGATCTCAAGAAGTGAACCTTCTAAGAAGTTTTACTATCCATCCTCATCCATTCATCATTCATTATATCCTAGACTTTTCACACTTTATCTTTTAAACTTGACATAAGTGTTGTGCAAACATTTTCATGTTTTTCTAACTAAAAAACCTGGACCCCAAGTCCTTGATCTTTTTCAAAACTTCATTTTCATAATACTTCTTTGAATCAATCCTAATCATACTTTGACCTCATTTTCATAAACACAATCAATTAACTTCACTCATTCACTTGTTTTGGCTTTGTCCATTAATCTTTTCATGCATTAGCCATAGGCTTCAATTATCTTTGTGGTTGATGTAAATCTTGCCTATCCTTAGTGAGTCGACAGTAAGACTTCCGTACTGAAAACAGGGCTAATCCCTCTAGTACGTCGAAGCTATCCTCGCATGGTGGATGTTGTTTTTGGTCGAGTTTTCTCCCATTGATAATGAAAAGCCTCAGTGCTTGTGTTTAAAATCAAATCCACCAACTTTTGGAAATCTTTTAGCCGAACTACGGCGTTTTGATCCTTACCTTTGATGGAAGGTACGTAGGCAGCGGGTTCATCCGTTCAAACCCAATAACCCAATAAAACTTGTATATTCTTTTCTCACCATCCCAATCATGTTTGCACAATACTTATGTCATAACAAATAACAATCTTTTACAACAAGTGTGAAAAGGGCTCCCTAGGAGTACCTAGGACGTAGTGGGTGCCTAACACCTTCCCATTGCGTAATTTACCCCTTACCCAGAATCTCTGATCTTTTTATTAGTTTTCTACGTGTAAAACTTCTTAGGCTTTTGTTCGCTTTTTAGCCAGTCCTTTGGATAAATAAAAGTGCGGTGGCGACTCGAAATTTCAATGTATCTCTTAGCTTATGATTTAATCGATAGATCATATAGCGACGAATACACCGCTACAAGGACGTACATGCGGCTATTAAGGAGTGTGACAGATGTCAACGCACGGGAAACATATCTAGACGTGACGAGATGCCACAAAAAGGTATTTTGGAAGTAGAGATTTTTGACGTGTGGGGGATAGACTTCATGGGACCATTTCCACCCTCCTTCGGTAACAAATACATACTCGTGACGGTTGACTACGTATCAAAGTGGATCGAAGCTATAGCTTCTCCAACTAATGACACCCGAGTAGTAACTAGACTCTTTAAAAATATAATATTTCCGAGATTTGGCATCCCAAGGATAGTAGTCAGTGATGGTGGATCGCACTTTATATCCAAGGTACTCGAAAAACTACTACTTAAATATGGAGTGAGACATAGGATAGCAACACCTTACCACCCTCAAACCAGTGGACAAGTGGAAGTATCTAACAGAGAAATCAAGCAAATACTAGAAAAAACGGTCGCCACTTCAAGGAAAGATTGGTCATTGAAACTACCAGAAGCTTTATGGGCATACCGAACTGCTTATAAAACCCCATAGGGACGACCCCATTTAAGCTCATTTATGGAAAATCCTGTCACCTCCCGGTAGAATTAGAACATAAAGTCTATTGGGCTATTAGAAATTTAAATCTGAATTACAAAGCCGCCGGTGAAAAGAGAATCCTTGACATAAACGAATTAGAGGAACTCAGAAGAGACGCCTATGAAAATGCCAAAATCTATAAAGAAAGAACAAAACAATGGCATGACAAGCGTATATCAAGGAAAATCTTCAAGCAAGGCGACGCAGTACTTTTATTTAACTCCAGACTAAAATTATTCCCGGGAAAACTACGATCCAGATGGTCAGGACCTTTCCATATCACTAAAATCTTTCCCAGTGGAGCGGTAGAAATAAAAGGACAATCTACAGAACCGTTCACCGTAAACGGGCAACGTCTGAAACATTATCACTATGCGGAAACCAACGAAGATTCGCAAATTCTACACTTAGACGAAACGCCCCCAGGACTCATAGACTATATTTAACAGTTTCTTTGTCGAGCTTGCGACATTTAAACAAAGCGCTTAGTGGGAGACAACCCACAAATTAATTTGCTATTTTATTATTTTGTTATTATTATCATTTCTCTATTTTTCTCTTAATTATTCTTTTAATTTCTATTTAGTATTCATTATTGATTTATTCAAAAAGAAAAAAAAATATATCCATATAATAATAATAATTCTTTTTCTTCTTTCGGCATTTGGCCAAATCCTGACTTAAACTCATGTTTTCTTTTCTCTAGTTAACACTAACCAGATGGGACATTTTGACCGTATGGGTATCAAGTTCAGAGGAATGGCTCAGAAACGAAGGTTTGAAGAACTAGCCACTAGAGAGATGCTACCTAGTTTATATGCTGATGATTGGGCTATGACTGCCCTTGGACTGAGACAGAGTGTCCTGTTTTTGCTGAATCAGATAGGATGGGAGACCTCCCCTATCCTGAGACATTTCACCACCTACCGGAGACTCACACTAGAATTCCTTAGTTCATTAATCTATCTACCTAGCCATGGAAAAGGAATTACCAGAGGATTTATCCAGTTCAGAATGTTCAACATGGAGTACCAATTTAATATTAGAGACTTCACCAACCTTTTGGTTTTCCTACCTCCTTTGATACATTCACTATAAGCCAGGAAGAACTTTTTGAATATAGAGAGCTGGAACACTTTTGGGGTAAGCTGACTGGAAATGATGAGCCCGAAGAACATGAGTTTCTCTCTGGAAACATACATAACCCGGCTTTTCGCTATTTCCATAAGATCCTGACCCACACTTTATTTGGGAAGAAGCCAAATAGTACTTCAGTTTCACGTGATGAACTCTTCATCATATTTTGTGCTTCCCAGAACCGTCCAGTAAACGGTGCTACTTTTATGTTAGCTAATTTGGACCACCTTATCCAGGATGAGCGAGCACCCATTAGAATAGGTGGCCTGATAACTATGATAGGTAATGCTATTGGATTACGTCAGCCTATGCTTGACCTGAACCCTTTTTGTGGCATTACTACTCTGAGTATACCTTTCCTCTTCAACACTATGTTTATAGCAAACATAGGGTCTGATGAGTTCGAGCTTATTATTGATAACCAGGTTCTCTGCCTATTCACCATGCCCGATCCTAGAACTAGTGTTCATAACCAAAGGAACTGGCTCTATAACCTGAATGAAACCCCAACTCCTGCTGGATCCACTGAATCCATCCAGGATTATGAGATTTGTGATGACTATGAGCACTATGTTGACCATATCTCTCTTGCTGAATCTGACCCTCAGACTCCATCCGGCTACTATGATATTGATCCTCCTCCTCAGCCTGTCCTGACCGAAGAATCAGCCATGCCTGATCTCCGACATCATATGCCAGGAACAGATATTAAAACCGTCATTGAAGCTTTGATGTCAGAACAAAACGCCCTCAGGGAAGATTTCCACAGCTTGAGACTTGCAGTCCTAGAACACATGAGCAGCACGGCAAGTCAGTTACGTATGTTACGGCATCATGTTAACTCTTTTGCTCCTCCGGCCAGAGATCCGAAGATAGATGGAATTTAGTTATTTTTCTTTCTAAGTTATTTAGTTTTAGGCTAGATTTTTTTTTCATTAATGTTGTTTGAATTCATGTTTATTTCTATTTCATTTCATTATTTTCCCTTCCTGTAATACATTATGATCCTTTTTATTGAAGCTGTTTAGTTAATTTTATTATGCAATGCCTGTTACGCTCTACTGTTGTTACCCATTATTATTATACAAAGCAAGTAAGCATGCACAATGCATTAAAATTGCATACTAAAAAATGATCATAAGCAAAATGAAACATTTAATTACCTACCAAAGTGATTCTGTGAAGCGCTACTAAGCCTTGCCAAAAAGGAGGTGTGACGAGCGTCACACACTCCATGACGAACGACACGCAAAATGCCTGTTACGAGCGTCACACCCCTGTGACGAGCGTAACACCCTTCAGACAAGTGAACGTTAAGGAGCCGTTGGAGACGAACGTTACACTTTAATTCTTTATATTCCCCATTCATTTTTCATTTACCACACTTAATTACTTTTCAACCACTTTTTCTTTCAATCTTCCAATCCTTCTCCTATAAATACCTACCAAAACTTCCTTCATTCACCACAAAACAATTCTCTCATATCAAATACATTTCTTTTTCTTTCCAAATCATCCCTTCAAAAATTCATCAAAATGGCGGGAAATCAAAATTTCGGAAATATCATCTTCCGATCCGGAGATGACGACTATCAGCAAGAGCAATTCGAGCGCTTCCAGCAGCGAGGCGTCGCTCCCACCAGGTACCCCGATTTAACTTGCTTGCAACAATTAGGCTTACTCCAAGGTATCGAGTGGATGCTCCGTAAAGCCGATTTAACCTTCCTTTGCACTCATAACCAACCCACCTACCCTTCCCTAACCTTAGAATTCCTAAGTTCTTACGACTACACCACTCCCGCCGGTGAAGGTGAATTTCTAACCGGTACGGCAACCTTCCGTATGTTTAACACCGAGTACTCTCTAACCCAACGCGAATTGAGTGCCATGCTACAATTTCCCACAGAAGGTCTGCTGCATGCCAGAATCCCTCCAACCTCAAACTGGAACACAGTTCTAGTTTTCGACCTTTTTAAGAAAATTTCCGGTATAAATACCTACAACTGGGAAGAACTCCTTCTCTCCCACATCCATAACCCCACCATCCGTTATTTTCTCCGTATCCTGCAAAACACACTTTTTGGAAGACCAAACAACAGTAAGGTTAACTCGAAGGAGTTATTTTTCCTCCAGTGCGTTTTCGAACCGGATACTAAGGTAAACGCCGCCTCTTTTCTCTTTCATCATATCCGCACCTTATGTGCTAGAGGCCGGCAACCCTTTATAATTGGTGGATTAATAACCTCCATAGCACTTGGCCTGAACCTAGGGGATAAACTCCAAACTTTAGAATCCTTACCTCCCCTGTCTATGGATATCAGCTATTGCCGCTCCAGCCGCCTGATTAAAAACAGAGTAGGCGGAGGCTATTATCTTATGGTGAACAACCAAGCAGTCCCAAGTGTTGTGCTACCCAATACCACCCTAACCGATGTCACAAACCCGGACCGCCACCTCTACGATCTTAGCGCTCCTGAAACCACCGAGCCTTCACAAACAAACCAGCAAACAGATGAGTTTGCAGAAATGGAACAAGGTGATCATCCGCCAACACAACAATCAGTCCCGCTAAACCCTTCCAGTAATGCAGCCGGCCCATCCTCCCAACGTCGTCGACGAAGACGACCTGCGACCAACGACGACATTATGGATGCTATCGATGGTATGCAGGCACAGAATGCAGATATGATGCAGATGATGCGTCAAATGCAACAGCAACAGGATGCTCGGAATGCCATAACCGACCAGCGGTTTACTGAGTTGTTCAACAGGTTCGACACCTTAGACATCCGTCAAAGATCACCAGGTCCAAGAACCAGAGGCGGAAGGCAGCCTTAGTTGTTATTTTCTTTTTCCTTTCCATCTTGTATTTCATTTCCTTAAAACATTGAGGACAATGTTTAGTTTAAGTATGGGGGGGAAACAATATTCTTTCCATTCTCATTTTTTTCAAGTATGCTATTTTCCCTTTCATTGTTATTTCCCTTTCTTATTATGAAAAAAAAAAAATATATTATTATAATATATATTTAGTTTAAGTTAAGTTCCTAAGTGTGAAAATTTTCTATTATCTATTCCCCTCAATTTCCTGAGCCATAACAAAAATTTTAACACACCCAATAAATATAAAGGTCGCCTACTCTATAAAATTTGAGTGAAATCAAAACAAAATCATTACCATAACAACGCTCTGAGAACCTCAATATGTTAGATCAGGATAAGTACCTATTATACCGATTCCTTGAACTTTTAGTTCTATGGCAACCCCAAGTAGTTTATACAGAAGTCAGCACCATCTTAATAGCAAACTACGTGGAGAGCCGATGAATATAAGTGAATGATCCCCAAAGTAACCTAAGATACATAAATATATCAAGAAATGCACTAATTAAATTAGGTGATCTTTACCAGATCATTTAATCTAAAGGTTGCAGATCATGCAAAAGCACAATACGAAAGACCCATTACGAGTTGGTTCAGTAGGAATCTGGTACTGAACTTGGTAGGGCGGACTACGGTTCGATCCCCCGCAATTTGCAATGGACTGAATAATGAAGTTATCCGACTTATGTACCAGAACTTCTAGCTAAAAGCGGATCATAATCACTAACTGGTTACTCCACTATGTGCGCGAAAAGATAAAGGGCTTAATGTGATTTCGCTAGAATGAAAACGGGTAAAATAAGACTAAAGGAACCAGGATAGCTATCATAGTGTACTTGAAACTGATTGGCATAAGGTAGGGTTATCTAAGTTGTAACGGTAGTTGTTGATGTCAAGATTAAACTCAAGTCCTCCTAAACAAAAATCCATTGGCAACCTAGTACGAATTGATGTGTGCTTTAAAATTTCATCTGGCTAAAACTTTTACTATACTGAATTTTGCTTGAGGACAAGCAAAGATTTAAGTATGGGGGAGTTTGATAACACGAAATTATATCACATTTTAAGACTTAACTTAATTAGATTATATTATCATTTACTTTAATTTATCCCATTTTATCAGATATTATGCAGTATTTCTTTTCTATTTACATCAGGTACCCATTTTGAAGCAAAAGTGAAAAAGGGAAGAAAAGGAGGTGTAAAAAGCAATAAAAAGGAAACAAATAACCAAGACCAAGCCCAGCCCAAAAGAAAGCGCACGTTGCCCCTGTGACGGGCGTCACAAGGAGTGTGACGAGCGTCACACTAAAAGCACTCCTGTGACGAGCGTCACACATGGTGTGACGAACGTCACACCAGTCCTCTATATTTTTGGCGCAAGGAACTCAACTGACCACGTTGAAGCCTACTTCCACGCACTCTTAACCCTCGGAACGAGACCACGCACACGGAAACCCTTGAAAAGTAGTTACACCAGCAGCTGTATAAATAGCAGCTAATTGGGAACTTTCAAACACACAGTTTTTGCACGCTCAGTTTTGCGGAAGCTCTGCCAAATTTATTTTTCACGCCTTTGCTTATTTTTCTTCCTTTCCAACATTGTTCATTTTATTTATTTCTTTTGCAAGTTTTACTTTCTCTTTTCCCCTTGCAATTTATCTTCCCCGTTTTTAGCTTTTAGATATTTTTCGCGTAGTAGTTTCTACACCGGAAACTACTGTGCAACTTTATACCGGATTTAACCTTACGTTATATTCCAGTTTTATTTCCTTGATTTAATTTACTGTTTAATTGAAGAATCCAAGAACAAATCCTACCGGCTTGTGGTGGAGTGTTCAAGACCATTGTATTACGCATTCAGGTTCTTTAATCGTTATTTAATTTTTAATGTTTTATTCTATTGTTTATTCATATTGCCTGCCTGGAATGAGTCTGTTTATGCATGATATAAATTCTTATTTAATTAGCATGTCTGGCTAATTTGCCTAGGTATCGGTATGTAAAGTAAGCAGAAAAAGGGGTCGAGACTGAGTCGGTCTATCTAAACTTAAAATTAGAATCAATCTTTTTACGGTCTCAACTTACAGGTTTAATAACAAGATTTTTTACAAAAAGTAAAGAACATAAAGAAGTTAAAACCAACAGAGCGAGAGTTTGAGGTTTTGACTGGACAGTGTGAGTTAGGCATTAATTCTAGATCAGGGCGAGAGCAAGTTTTAGAGTCAATTAAATTCTGACCTTTTCCAAAAAGTATTTTTAAAGATCGAATGTGAGGACGAGAGTTAAGCATTTGGATTTAATCATATAACCTAAGTCAACAGAGCGAGAGTTTGAGATAAGGGTGTTTAAAACGGTCAGTATTTTCTTAAAAAGAGTTTCTGCAACTTTATTGCTTTCAAAATATGGTTTTTGACTTAATTATAAGTGACAGCAACATTAATATAAAATCATGGTTTATTCAACAGAGCGAGAGTTTGAGATAAAACCTTTAACCAATAAAGTTAACTGAAACGATTTATTTTAAAAACCTGGAAACCGACAAAGACTTGATTCCCTAGTTTTGACGAACTACATACCGATATCCGTTTTATTGATATTTAATCTAGATATTAGTTTAGCTCTTAGTTTTTCCCCAAACAATCAAACATTTTCACCTTAGATTTACGTAGTAACTTTAGATAACGGTATATCGATTCATAAGTCCCTGTGGGATCGATATCTTTTAAAACTACGCGATAGAACTGTGCACTTGCAGTTTGTATCCCATTCTCAACTCACACAGTCGAGCGATCACTCCAGTTCCTACGTTCAGTTAATTCGATACACGTATTCGACTTCCAAGAGGGTTCGAAGGTGTGATGAGGGTTCAAGACGAATTTTCTTGAAATGGCAGTCACCTTGTTTTTTTGTTTTGTTGAGGATTTTGGTGACCTCTTTTGATTGATTTATTTTATCCCTAATTTTGCCTGGACCGCTTCTTTGAAGCTTTCAGTCCATCGGGATGCCCTAACTTTTGCCTAAGTCATTTTGTGGTATTTGACCTAGTGGGCTTTTTTATTTTATTTTTTTAAAGGTATTGACTGCCACATTATTGGTGGATAAGGATCAACCAACACTAATTTTAGCTTTTCTTAGCTTCTTCGACACTTCAACATGTGCGCGAAGGATAACATGTGGTTGAACCTAATTGGAGGGTGTACATATGGATGATTTTTTTTTGAAAGATCAAATGCATGATCAAACTATCTGAACATAACTACCCTGCCCCAGGTTAAGATTAAGGGTTTTAGTTCCGAAATAAACACCAACTTCTAGGCTCAAAATGGTTGTCTAGGGATTAATATCCTTATCGCTCCAGTGTTTGGGGATTTGAAACAATGCCTTACGTCATCGACAAGGTTTTACTCAAAAGCATACCACCACAATTTCAGGTGTTTCGTTTTCATCATCCTCCCTCCAATCTTTGTTAACACAACAGTTTGATAAATAAAAGTGAATGAGAGGAGAATTTTTATTTTTTTAACATAAATGAAAAACGAGTGAATACGAATGGATCAATTCAAAAGATGCATAAACATTTCATTAATCTTACCAATTCAAAGAAAACAACAATGCTTAAAAGCAATTAACAGTCAACATGCAAGGAAACTACAAAAGAAATGCTGAAACAGCCAAATGATTGCCAGCTTTGGGGAATGACTTCTTCAAACTTGAAGGTTGGGATCGACAAGCTTTTTGACATTGGCATGATGATCTTCAACTTCTTTTCCTTCAATCTCATCGTTGAACGCAACCTTCTTGGATCCACTACTCACTTCTCCTTTTCTTCCATTGGTATGGGTCGTGACATTGGAAATCCAAGACGGTATCTCAATGCTCTTACCAGGAAACAATGATAGCTCATTAGCCACATCCCTGACATCTTCCTTATGGTACAAAACCTTGAGGGGTCTCAAGCGTCCTTTCCCTTTCTCATTACCTGGCTCAGAAATCAAGGTATATGTACCTGAGCCTTCCTCCTTGAGTGTTAGTGACCCTATGTTAATCAATCCTTGCAGCTTGAGCTTAAAACTCTTGCATTCCTCGATGGAGTGCCCCATGGTTCCAGTATGGTATTCGCACTTGATCTTCGGGTGATCTTCTTCAAAGACTAAACTCTTTTTGTTAATCAGTCCTCGTACCAAGGCTTTTAGCGCATAACAAGAATCTAGGTCATGTCCCAATGCCCCTTTATGGAATTCATATGTTGCATTTGGATTGTACCATGGCAGGTATGGTGACACAGGTGTGAGAGCTCGAGGGGTCACCAAAGCATTTTGGATCAGTTGCGGGTAGAGCTTGCTATATGGCACCGAAATCGAGTCATTGTGATCCTTGTTCCCCTTATTCTGATTCTGATTTTTGTTATGAACCTGGCTTTTGTGACTTTGAGGAGGAATAGCCAGAGGATGTTGCTGATGACGTCTTGAGGGAGGTCCATATACTGGTAAATGAGGAGTTGCCACATAACATTTCCCTTGACTTGGGGTAACACCAGATGGATGTGGCGTAGTAGCTCTCTTTGTTGCAGCGGTGTATATTGGGTGACCCTCTTTTCTCAACACGACTTGCAGGGTTTCCAAGACCCATCTCATTTGGCTCTTCAAAAGATTAAGTTCCTCCTTCAGCGTTTCTTGGCTTTTCCTTAGCTCGTCCATCATCCCCTGAGACATGGTTCTTTGCTCTTCGCGTGTTGAGAATCACTTTGCTTCACGGACAAAAGATGAATGAGTTTTTTTTTGGTATTTTGTCTGGAGAATGACATGCATTATGATGCGATGCAAATGCAATGAATGAATGCAATGCAAGCCATGCATATTTGTGTTTTTTTCTTCAATACACGGGTTCAAAAGTCCGAGGTACTGATAAATTTGATTGCTTTTCCACAATGGGGTTCTCACCGGGTATGGTCTAGGGCTTTTGTTACAAAGGATCCCCAGAGTCATTGATTCACAAGAATGTTTGACGCTTACGGGAAATACTTCCGGTCGTCAACTCCATCAAGGGAATCTATTCTGGGTGAGGTTCTCGTACCGACCCTTACGAAGTATTCACCTCGGGAGTCCGTACTACGCAACCATCGACTGGGTTCTAGACAGGATACTCAGAGTCATGGATTCAAAAGACTGTTTGACGCTTACGGAAAATACTTTCCGGTCATCAACTCCATCTGGAGAATCTATTCTGAGCGAGGTTCTCGTATCGATCCTTACGAGGTATCCACCTCGGGAATCCATACTACGCAACCATCATTTCTAGTTGGCCAAAGGTTTAATGTTCTAAAAGGTACTTAGAGTCATGGACCCCTTTGAAACATCGAAGCTTACGAGGTATACACCTCGGGCGACAATATTTGCAAAAGAATCTACTCTAAGTGAGGTTCTCGTACCGACCCTTACGAAGTATTCACCTCGGGAGTCCGTACTACTCAACCATCGTCCTATCTTATGTTTTTCACTCTAGACTCGGGTGTAGAGTCTTTCCCACATGGTTTGCAATCAAATACCCAAGTACCAACAATCACAATAGAACCAATATTCAACAGATATATCAATATAATAATAAAGATAATAACAAACAATAAATAAGGAAAAGCCACACAATTAAACAAACAAAGGCACACAAACGTCCTAACTAGGCTTGACTCGCTTAGGATTTTATCCCCAGCAGAGTCGCCATCTGTCGCACCTCGAAAAAATGGGGATACGACTTCAAAGCGAAGCGCGATCGCACGCTCGCAATGATGGACTGAACAGAGTCGCCACCGAACTTTATTTATTCCTAAAAAGGAAAGGGGAAATATCGATAAAACCCAAGACAAAAGAAAGGATAAGATATGGTCATCGCAACCAATATCAGGGTTCGGGAGTCGATTACGCAAGGGGAAGGTATTAGCACCCCTCACGTCCGTTGTACTCAACGGGAACCATTAGGTTAGTTGTGTGCATTAATGTTAGTTGAAATGTTAGGATTTTCAGTTTATTAGGTAGGAAAGAAAGAATAGAAGAAAGAAGAAATGTTTTTGGATTTTTGACGAAGGACTAAACCTAATTTTTTTATTAGTGGGCCTGACAAGATTTACAAATCCTGCTCCTACGTATCTCAAAAGAGAAATCAAGGCTTACGTAGTTCTGGGTAGAAAAATGTTTGTTTGTTGGTCGATTTTAGCGAAAACTATATTGTATTAATCGACGAAAACATTGTTTTACCCAAAACAGATGAGGAGTGAACGCATACCACACATCGAACGGATTTATAAATCTACATTCGGAAAAGCGTCATTTATCTCTACTCAACAATCGTGGCCGAAACATTGTTTTATATCACTTAAGACAATATATCTTTCATTTATGAAAAAGGTTTTTGATTAATCGCACGGCGGCGAGAAAGAGTTTGATTGGTTGGATGTATTTTGAGTGATGGCGAGAACTTGGATGAGCGAGATATACATCTCGAATCCTAGCCTCAGGAGTGCATGGTATACACCATGTTCCATTTCCATCTTTATTGAAAGAGTTTAAGATAGGAATTAAGTATTTTGGAATTTGATTGAGAAAGGGTTTGAAGAAACCGCATTGACAATTTTAGACGATGGCGAGAATTAAGATTGGCGAGGCATACGTCTCGAATCTTAACCTCAGGAGTGCATGGTATACACCATGTTCCATTTCCACCTTTATTGAGAAAGTGTTAAATAATAATTAGGTATTCTGAGTTTTGTTGTGAAAATAACTTGACCTAGATCAAGTATTGATGGACGTTGGAGAAAAGATTTGAATGAGTGTTTGAGAGAAAACCAAAGTGGATAAACTTGGATGATGGCGAGAGCTAGGATTGGCGAGATATACATCTCGAATCCTAGTCTCAGGAGTGCGTGGTATACACCACGTTCCATTTCCATCTTTATTGAAAAAGTCTAGATAGGGATTAATATTTTTTGAGTTTTTATTATGAAAATGGCTTGACGTTGAATCAAGCATTTGATGAAAGTTTGAAAAAGATGGGATGGAATAGGATGGAGCAATGAGTTGATTTGTTTATTGAGAAAATGCTCGACGTTGGATCGAGTCATTTATTTTTGTATTTTTGAAAATGTTGATTTTATTCTTGTGTTAGTAGCTAACTACACAGTCAAGCAATAAAGAAATAAAACAGTACAAGATTATTACACATCGGGGGAGTGGGGTACATTTTGTCAAATGGGGATTAAAAAATCATGAAATAATTAAATCGGACTCAAACAACAAATAATGCATGAGTGTAAGTGCAAGAAAACCGACTCATTGTAAGAAAGCCCAAGAGTAAGCTATGTGAGGTTGGCGGCGATGCTTAAAAAGCAATCGACTTACAAGGGTGTGAAAATGGGCTCGATATAAAATCGAGAAAATATGATTTTTATAAGTTAAAATAAATGGTTTCGAATGCATAATGCAATTAAATTAAAAAAACAAATCTATATTATTAAACAATAATGAAAAAAAGAAATATGAATAATAAAACATAAATATAAAAGAAAGCAAAACTACACCTAGGAGTATCGAACCCACTACACTAAAGATCTAAAAGCCACTCCCCTCCACCAGACCACTTACTAACTAACTGTTATTTTAATACTAATTTAAATATATAGGCTAAGATAAATTAAAAAAAGAATTAAAAACTAAAAAAACTAATAAATAGGAAACTATTGGACTACCCTAATTAAACCTAATTAAACTAATCAAAATTAAAAAAAAACCTAATTAATCAGATTAACTTCTAATTATGATCCTAAAAAAAATCTAATATTCTAAACTAATATTATTTTATTCTAAACCTAAATCTAATTTTAAATTTCTAATTATATCCTAAAAAATCTAATTAACCCAAATCCTAATTGATATTCTAAACTAATTACCTAATATTCCTAATTAACCTATTATATACTTAAGGAAAAAAAATCTAAATAAATAAATAAAATGAGAACAAAATACCTAAGCCCAGAATCGAACTGGTGACCTAATGGGAGATGGGAGAAGTCTCAACCACCAGGCCAAAGGCGGTTGGTTGGAATAAATCTTCACCCAACAATAATAATACACAATTTAAATGAAGAAATTTTCAATAAAAAAAAGGAAAAAGGCCCACGAACGAATGGCCTACATGGGAAACTCTTGGGCCTTGGACGCGGGTTAGGAGCTCCGGGTCGGAACTCAACTGACCTGCCCGAACTAAGATACAAAGAAGAAACTCTCCCTTTGGAGGAAAACCCTAACGGCCGCCTCTCTCTCTCTCTCGCGATGCTCTCTCTCAATCGCGATGCTCTCTCTCAATTTCTCTCACTTCTCACGTTTCTCTCAACTGCGCCGCTCTCTCTTCGTTCGCTCTCACTTCGTCTCACTCTCTTGTTCTCTAACTATTACTTCCAGAAAGATTCAAGCCAAAAGAAACTCACCTTCGGTTGCGGCGACGGTGATGATGGAGTTTAAAGCTTCACTATTTCGCCTCCCTCTTCCAGGTATGTACCGATTTTTGGATTTAGGGTTCTTTTAAAAGTTCTCGCCGTTAGCTCTTTCGTCTCCCCCTTAATGATTCCTTTCTCTTCTATTTATGCTAGGCTGATTAGGGTTTCGAACGGTACTCAAAAGTTCAAAGAGGAAAAGTTCCAGAAGTGCTTTTTGATGCTCAGAAGTGCTTTTCCTATCTGATGATAGATTTCGAAGCGGTAATTTCGAACTTAGCTTTCTTCTTCGCTTTCGTCCTAATTCCAAATTTGGGATTTTTTGAATTTTGAAATCTTACTGATTAATTTATCCTTTACCGCAGTGAATTCTTTTTGTGAAAACTCAGGAGTCTCATCAGTAGTATAACCAAGCATATGACCCTGGTCACCAGCACCAATCTCCTCAAGCTTCTTGGTGAAATGTCCATGCACGCCCTGAGCAATATTCGGACTCTGCTGCTCAATACCCACAAGAACCTTGCAGTTATCAGCATCAAGACCCACGTCTGCAGAAACAAACCCAATGTTCCTGCAGGTGCTACGGACAATCTTCTCATAAATCAACATTAGCCTTGGTTGTGATCTCTCCAAAAACCATAACCAAGTTAGTCTTGCTGTATGAATCCTTTTCTCTTTGAATTTCTTTTTATGATTTGTGTCTTGTGTTACTTTGCTGACTTGAGATAAACCACTTTTTTTGTGTACAGGAGAACGTTATACGACGTATTCCCGCACGGATTGAACTCCTCGGCAGTGGCTGCAGCAAATATTTGAATGCTTGCGCATCTCTTGTCTGGTTGTACTGTCACACGTAGATGCTTTATCCACTAAGTTGAGGCAATCATATTCCTCTTCTGTTTCTTTGATTTATCTAATAGGTTTGGCAAATGGAAGATTTGATGTGTGAACTGTGCTGTTATTGCAGGTTATGATGCTGAAGTTTGCAGAAACAACGGCGGCATCAACAAACAAATGCCCTTCACTTGGTCAGAAATTTCTTGTGCAGAGGTTATGTTGCACATGAGTACATCCGTGACATAGCCCGTGATTAACAGCATCAGAGATTGCTTTTGACAAATGCTGCTTGTCGGAACAGCGAGGCCGTCAGGGTCTCCATAGTGCTAGCTAGAGCTTTCATTTGAGTCATTAAAATGTATACTGAAACCATGTGTTTGGGTCAGAAAATCTAGAAACATGAGCTCGATGGAAGTTATCTTTTCATCTTTTCTTTTTTTATCTTCAGTCTAACAATGTTAGGGGCTTCACATTCCCAATGGCTTAAGAAATTAATTTCAATGCACCGACGGTGCAAATTGATTATACAATTTACTTTATAACTCTTGAAGATAAACTTTTGGCCAATTGAACGAAATTAAAAGAGGATAGATGATTTAAACATTCAAGAACACCGACAAACTCCTATGATTATCGGTTGTGCAGTAGAAGACGTCTGGCTATGATTTCTTTTAGGCTCCTTATAAAGCTTGGATAATGCTTGAACAGCAGTCCTCATTGAAGGTCTAGTTTTGGAAACTCCACTGACACATTTGAATGCAAGTGGTGCACAATAGGTGGATCAGCCCCCCTAATGTAGATATTCCAGCACCCTTGCAACATCTAGTGTTATGCTAAGTCTCAAATCCCAGCTTAATGGCTTATAATCTTTTCCATATAAATGAGAAGCAAGACTGTCTTTGCTCATGTAAATGTAAAGGAGCATATGTCGTCCTCTTTCCGCAGCATATCCCACCAAAGCCACAAGGTTTTTGTGATGTAATCTTCCAAGTAATAGAACCTCAGTCAAAAATTCTTGTTCTCTTTGTCTTGAATTAGCACCAAGAACTTTAACGGCAACCGTCTCACCTGTAGGCATTTGTGCTTTGTAAACAGAACCAAATGCTCTCAAGGCCAATGATCGTTGTAAAATTAGAAGTAGCCTTTTCTACATCTTTCAAACTGCTTTTATCAAGCCAAAATCCGAAACATCTGAGCCAGAGACATCAAGGATTTCCCAGGAAGCATCCACTAACGCAATCAAGACATCATCACTCAGCAACTTTCTTCGTCAAGACATCATCACTCAGCAACTTTCTTCGTCTAACAATAGCTGCCACTGCTAACTTAATATCACCCGGCAAGCCGATAGCAATCTCTTCCAAATCTTCAATAATATCCTCCAAAGGTATTCCAAGAACTCCAATGCAAAGGTTGACTAGACTTTGAGGCTTTTTCTTCTTAGATAAAAATCCGGGAAATTGAGGATGGTTGTCTTTGGTCATGAATGTATGCAAATGAATTTTAGGCCAAGTGCCAAATAAAAATAAAAAATTCAGGGTCAAAATCGGGGTATGACAGTTGCCCCTATTTAAGTATCTTCAACTAGAGAATATGAAGCAGGACACTCTTCATATGATCATAGTGGGAGATGATTAAATACTGAGAAGACCCGGATTTTGATCCTGAATCCCCATGACATGATGTGATACGATATGATATGACATGATATGATATGCATGGATATGATATGATATGCATGGATGCATGATTCTTTTTTTTAATTTTCTTCCCTGCTAGGGATATGGTGGACCCTTGACAGGAGATACTAATAGACAGACCAAACTGTGGGGAAAGCTGATGATCCACAAGGAGGCAGACAAATGGTAAGAAACAACTTGCTGGGGAAACAGTCTTGCTGGAGAATCAGACACACACTGGGGATTATTCAAAGTGAGATTTGATAAACAATATTCAGAGTACAAGTAAGTTCACACATGACTTACCGAACCCGAATAAAGGAAAAGATGCTACAACCAGTTCACATATGACCTGACAACGCTGGGGAATAATCATGGAGAAAAACTCTTCAGAACAGGTTCATGTATGACCTGACACTGGAATAAAGCTCAACAACAGGTTCATACATGACCTGAATAGTATTGAACAAACAGAGAAAGAATCTTCAGAGCAGGTTCAAGTATGACCTGACACTGGAATAAAGCTCAACAACAGGTTCATACATGACCTGAATGGTATTGAACAAAAATTGGAAAAACTCTTCAGAGCAGGTTCAAGTATGACCTGACCCCGGAATAAAAGATCAACAACAGGTTCATACATGACCTGAATGGTATTGAACA
Source organism: Lathyrus oleraceus (assembly GCF_024323335.1). Taxonomy (NCBI): domain Eukaryota; kingdom Viridiplantae; phylum Streptophyta; class Magnoliopsida; order Fabales; family Fabaceae; genus Lathyrus; species Lathyrus oleraceus. The sequence continues at coordinate 150,226,191 of NC_066585.1, forward strand.
AAGAATCTTCAGAGCAGGTTCAAGTATGACCTGACCCCGGAATAAAAGATCAACAACAGGTTCATACATGACCTGAATGGTATTGAACAAAGAATCTTCAGAGCAGGTTCAAGTATGACCTGACACCGGAATAAAAGGTTCAACAACAGGTTCATATATGACCTGAATAGGATTGAACAAAGAATCTTCAGAGCAGGTTCAAGTATGACCGGACCCCGGAATAAAAAGGTTCAACAACAGGTTCATACATGACCTGAATAGGATTGAACAAAGAATCTTCAGAGCAGGTTCAAGTATGACCTGACACCGGAATAAAGCTCAATGACAGGTTCATACATGACCTGAATAGGATTGAACAAAAGTCTTCAGAGCAGGTTCAAGTATGACCTGACACCGGAATAAAAAGGTTCAACAACAGGTTCATACATGACCTGAATGGTATTGAACAAAGAATCTTCAGAGCAGGTTCAAGTATGACCGGACCCCGGAATAAAAAGGTTCAACAACAGGTTCATACATGACCTGAATAGGATTGAACAAAGAATCTTCAGAGCAGGTTCAAGTATGACCTGACACCGGAATAAAAAGGTTCAACAACAGGTTCATACATGACCTGAATAGGATTGAACAAAGAATCTTCAGAGCAGGTTCAAGTATGACCGGACCCCGGAATAAAAGGCTCAACAACAGGTTCATACATGACCTGAATAGTATTGAACAAAAATTGGAAAAACTCTTCAAAGCAGGTTCGAGTATGACCTGACCCCGGAATAAAAGCTCAACAACAGGTTCATACATGACCTGAATAGTATTGAACAAAAATTGGAAAAACTCTTCAGAGCAGGTTCAAGTATGACCGGACCCCGGAATAGCAACAATTGGACTTTGACCGTAAGCAATGGACTACAACCAACTTTTAACGGATTTTGCCAACAACAATTGGACTTGAAAAATGACCGGGAAAACCGGATGTTGGTTTAGGGATACCAAAGACAAGCTGGAATTAGAGGTCAAAGGATCATAGGATCGACAACAAGACCTGGATCAATGCAAAATGAGCACGAAGTACATTTCGGCTATGCATGATTTGAATTTCCTTTTATGCATGATATATGAATGATCATGATTATGAGAATGCTGACACTGGGCAGACTGGGAGTTTGTAAAGGCTTTTTATGGAAGCTCATGATTCCTCAACACCGAGAACTCAACCAAATATTTTATGATAGATGTTGTCAAAGGAGGATTCTGTCCAGTTTGATAGCCACAGCTTAGCCAATGGATCCTTTTGGAGGATTAATGAATCGTGCTAGCATAATTTTCGGGCACTCGTCTTAAACTCAATAGTTGTTGACGTATGGCAGAATTTGTTTGAGCAGTTTGAAAACACGAAGAAAGAGGTTCTGCCCCTCTGTGGCTCATCTTGCCCCAGTTTGTTGGGTCTTTGGAAATGTTCATCATGAAAGTGGGTTTGGAAACAACTTGCCATGAGACTACCTCGAGATGGCTTGCCCCAAGTGTTTGAAACTTGCAGTGGTCTGAACTTGACTAACCAAATGTTGGAATGGAAGACTCTTGGTTGATTGTCCTTTGGATAGTTGGACTCAATGAGCTTTGAGGTGGCCTGCCCCAATCTAAGTCTTGAAGTAAAATTACTCTTGGCGAGATGACCCTTAGGGTGACTAGCTCGAATTAACTGATGCTCAAAGTGATTTGCCCTTGACTAGACTTCTTTTACTCCATATAGTTCCTCAACTGTGTATTGAATTTCTTTGATGCTGAGTGTTGACTCGCAAATAAGATTGTTCATTCAAAAATGGTAATTTTAATTCAATGTTTATGCAAAAATTTGAAATCAAAATTTATTGATATGAACGGGTGAAATACAGTGAACGAGTCGTTGATAAGAACACAATGGTGATCAAGTCATTCGCAGTATACAAGTTGGTGCTATCAAATGATTAACAAAAATCGTTTGGAGTCAAGTTAACACCACCTTGTTATAGTATGCTTTCAAAATAAACCCTGCCTCAATTAGGTCTTTTAAGGGTTGTAACGTGGTCTGGTTCACGGTTTTTTGAAACAAAAGGATATAAGGCTCAAAATTTATTTTTACCCACCCCTTCTCCTTGATGATCTCCAGTTCCTACGTTTAGTTAATTCGATACACGCATTCGACTTCCAAGAGGGTTCGAAGGTGTGATGAGGGTTCAAGACGAATTTTCTTGAAATGGCAGTCACCTTGTTTTTTTGTTTTGTTGAGGATTTTGGTGACCTCTTTTGATTGATTTATTTTATCCCTAATTTTGCCTGGACCGCTTCTTTGAAGCTTTCAGTCCATCGGGATGCCCTAACTTTTGCCTAAGTCATTTTGTGGTATTTGACCTAGTGGGCTTTTTTATTTTATTTTTTAAAAGGTATTGACTGCCACATTATTGGTGGATAAGGATCAACCAACACTAATTTTAGCTTTTCTTAGCTTCTTCGACACTTCAACATGTGCGCGAAGGATAACATGTGGTTGAACCTAATTGGAGGGTGTACATATGGATGAGTTTTTTTTGAAAGATCAAATGCATGATCAAACTATCTGAACATAACTACCCTGCCCCAGGTTAAGATTAAGGGTTTTAGTTCCGAAATAAACACCAACTTCTAGGCTCAAAGTGGTTGTCTAGGGATTAACATCCTTATCGCTCCAGTGTTTGGGGATTTGAAACAATGCCTTACGTCATCGACAAGGTTTTACTCAAAAGCATACCACCACAATTTCAGGTGTTTCGTTTTCATCATCCTCCCTCCAATCTTTGTTAACACAACAGTTTGATAAATAAAAGTGAATGAGAGGAGAATTTTTGTTTTTTTAACATAAATGAAAAACGAGTGAATACGAATGGATCAATTCAAAAGATGCATAAACATTTCATTAATCTTACCAATTCAAAGAAAACAACAATGCTTAAAAGCAATTAACAGTCAACATGCAAGGAAACTACAAAAGAAATGCTGAAACAGCCAAATGATTGCCAGCTTTGGGGAATGACTTCTTCAAACTTGAAGGTTGGGATCGACAAGCTTTTTGACATTGGCATGATGATCTTCAACTTCTTTTCCTTCAATCTCATCGTTGAACGCAACCTTCTTGGATCCACTACTCACTTCTCCTTTTCTTCCATTGGTATGGGTCGTGACATTGGAAATCCAAGACGGTATCTCAATGCTCTTACCAGGAAACAATGATAGCTCATTAGCCACATCCCTGACATCTTCCTTATGGTACAAAACCTTGAGGGGTCTCAAGTGTCCTTTCCCTTTCTCATTACCTGGCTCAGAAATCAAGGTATATGTACCTGAGCCTTCCTCCTTGAGTGTTAGTGACCCTATGTTAATCAATCCTTGCAGCTTGAGCTTAAAACTCTTGCATTCCTCGATGGAGTGCCCCATGGTTCCAGTATGGTATTCGCACTTGATCTTCGGGTGATCTTCTTCAAAGACTAAACTCTTTTTGTTAATCAGTCCTCGTACCAAGGCTTTTAGCGCACAACAAGAATCTAGGTCATGTCCCAATGCCCCTTTATGGAATTCATATGTTGCATTTGGATTGTACCATGGCAGGTATGGTGACACAGGTGTGAGAGCTCGAGGGGTCACCAAAGCATTTTGGATCAGTTGCGGGTAGAGCTTGCTATATGGCACCGAAATCGAGTCATTGTGATCCTTGTTCCCCTTATTCTGATTCTGATTTTTGTTCTGAACCTGGCTTTTGTGACTTTGAGGAGGAATAGCCAGAGGATGTTGCTGATGACGTCTTGAGGGAGGTCCATATACTGGTAAATGAGGAGTTGCCACATAACATTTCCCTTGACTTGGGGTAACACCAGATGGATGTGGCGTAGTAGCTCTCTTTGTTGCAGCGGTGTATATTGGGTGACCCTCTTTTCTCAACACGACTTGCAGGGTTTCCAAGACCCATCTCATTTGGCTCTTCAAAAGATTAAGTTCCTCCTTCAGCGTTTCTTGGCTTTTCCTTAGCTCGTCCATCATCCCCTGAGACATGGTTCTTTGCTCTTCGCGTGTTGAGAATCACTTTGCTTCACGGACAAAAGATGAATGAGTTTTTTTTTTGGTATTTTGTCTGGAGAATGACATGCATTATGATGCGATGCAAATGCAATGAATGAATGCAATGCAAGCCATGCATATTTGTGTTTTTTTCTTCAATACACGGGTTCAAAAGTCCGAGGTACTGATAAATTTGATTGCTTTTCCACAATGGGGTTCTCACCGGGTATGGTCTAGGGCTTTTGTTACAAAGGATCCCCAGAGTCATTGATTCACAAGAATGTTTGACGCTTACGGGAAATACTTCCCGGTCGTCAACTCCATCAAGGGAATCTATTCTGGGTGAGGTTCTCGTACCGACCCTTACGAAGTATTCACCTCGGGAGTCCGTACTACGCAACCATCGACTGGGTTCTAGACAGGATACTCAGAGTCATGGATTCAAAAGACTGTTTGACGCTTACGGAAAATACTTTCCGGTCATCAACTCCATCTGGAGAATCTATTCTGAGCGAGGTTCTCGTATCGATCCTTACGAGGTATCCACCTCGGGAATCCATACTACGCAACCATCATTTCTAGTTGGCCAAAGGTTTAATGTTCTAAAAGGTACTTAGAGTCATGGACCCCTTTGAAACATCGAAGCTTACGAGGTATACACCTCGGGCGACAATATTTGCAAAAGAATCTACTCTAAGTGAGGTTCTCGTACCGACCCTTACGAAGTATTCACCTCGGGAGTCCGTACTACTCAACCATCGTCCTATCTTATGTTTTTCACTCTAGACTCGGGTGTAGAGTCTTTCCCACATGGTTTGCAATCAAATACCCAAGTACCAACAATCACAATAGAACCAATATTCAACAGATATATCAATATAATAATAAAGATAATAACAAACAATAAATAAGGAAAAGCCACACAATTAAACAAACAAAGGCACACAAACGTCCTAACTAGGCTTGACTCGCTTAGGATTTTATCCCCAGCAGAGTCGCCATCTGTCGCACCTCGAAAAAATGGGGATACGACTTCAAAGCGAAGCGCGATCGCACGCTCGCAATGATGGACTGAACAGAGTCGCCACCGAACTTTATTTATTCCTAAAAAGGAAAGGGGAAATATCGATAAAACCCAAGACAAAAGAAAGGATAAGATATGGTCATCGCAACCAATATCAGGGTTCGGGAGTCGATTACGCAAGGGGAAGGTATTAGCACCCCTCACGTCCGTTGTACTCAACGGGAACCATTAGGTTAGTTGTGTGCATTAATGTTAGTTGAAATGTTAGGCTTTTCAGTTTATTAGGTAGGAAAGAAAGAATAGAAGAAAGAAGAAATGTTTTTGGATTTTTGACGAAGGACTAAACCTAATTTTTTTATTAGTGGGCCTGACAAGATTTACAAATCCTGCTCCTACGTATCTCAAAAGAGAAATCAAGGCTTACGTAGTTCTGGGTAGAAAAATGTTTGTTTGTTGGTCGATTTTAGCGAAAACTATATTGTATTAATCGACGAAAACATTGTTTTACCCAAAACAGATGAGGAGTGAACGCATACCACACATCGAACGGATTTATAAATCTACATTCGGAAAAGCGTCATTTATCTCTACTCAACAATCGTGGCCGAAACATTGTTTTATATCACTTAAGACAATATATCTTTCATTTATGAAAAAGGTTTTTGATTAATCGCACGGCGGCGAGAAAGAGTTTGATTGGTTGGATGTATTTTGAGTGATGGCGAGAACTTGGATGAGCGAGATATACATCTCGAATCCTAGCCTCAGGAGTGCATGGTATACACCATGTTCCATTTCCATCTTTATTGAAAGAGTTTAAGATAGGAATTAAGTATTTTGGAATTTGATTGAGAAAGGGTTTGAAGAAACCGCATTGACAATTTTAGACGATGGCGAGAATTAAGATTGGCGAGGCATACGTCTCGAATCTTAACCTCAGGAGTGCATGGTATACACCATGTTCCATTTCCACATTTATTGAGAAAGTGTTAAATAATAATTAGGTATTCTGAGTTTTGTTGTGAAAATAACTTGACCTAGATCAAGTATTGATGGACGTTGGAGAAAAGATTTGAATGAGTGTTTGAGAGAAAACCAAAGTGGATAAACTTGGATGATGGCGAGAGCTAGGATTGGCGAGATATACATCTCGAATCCTAGTCTCAGGAGTGCGTGGTATACACCACGTTCCATTTCCATATTTATTGAAAAAGTCTAGATAGGGATTAATATTTTTTGAGTTTTTATTATGAAAATGGCTTGACGTTGAATCAAGCATTTGATGAAAGTTTGAAAAAGATGGGATGGAATAGGATGGAGCAATGAGTTGATTTGTTTATTGAGAAAATGCTCGACGTTGGATCGAGTCATTTATTTTTGTATTTTTGAAAATGTTGATTTTATTCTTGTGTTAGTAGCTAACTACACAGTCAAGCAATAAAGAAATAAAACAGTACAAGATTATTACACATCGGGGGAGTGGGGTACATTTTGTCAAATGGGGATTAAAAAATCATGAAATAATTAAATCGGACTCAAACAACAAATAATGCATGAGTGTAAGTGCAAGAAAACCGGCTCATTGTAAGAAAGCCCAAGAGTAAGCTATGTGAGGTTGGCGGCGATGCTTAAAAAGCAATCGACTTACAAGGGTGTGAAAATGGGCTCGATATAAAATCGAGAAAATATGATTTTTATAAGTTAAAATAAATGGTTTCGAATGCATAATGCAATTAAATTAAAAAAACAAATCTATATTATTAAACAATAATGAAAAAAAGAAATATGAATAATAAAACATAAATATAAAAGAAAGCAAAACTACACCTAGGAGTATCAAACCCACTACACTAAAGACCTAAAAGCCACTCCCCTCCACCAGACCACTTACTAACTAACTGTTATTTTAATACTAATTTAAATATATAGGCTAAGATAAATTAAAAAAAGAATTAAAAACTAAAAAAACTAATAAATAGGAAACTATTGGACTACCCTAATTAAACCTAATTAAACTAATCAAAATTAAAAAAAAACCTAATTAATCAGATTAACTTCTAATTATGATCCTAAAAAAAATCTAATATTCTAAACTAATATTATTTTATTCTAAACCTAAATCTAATTTTAAATTTCTAATTATATCCTAAAAAATCTAATTAACCCAAATCCTAATTGATATTCTAAACTAATTACCTAATATTCCTAATTAACCTATTATATACTTAAGGAAAAAAAAATCTAAATAAATAAATAAAATGAGAACAAAATACCTAAGCCCAGAATCGAACTGGTGACCTAATGGGAGATGGGAGAAGTCTCAACCACCAGGCCAAAGGCGGTTGGTTGGAATAAATCTTCACCCAACAATAATAATACACAATTTAAATGAAGAAATTTTCAATAAAAAAAGGAAAAAGGCCCACGAACGAATGGCCTACATGGGAAACTCTTGGGCCTTGGACGCGGGTTAGGAGCTCCGGGTCGGAACTCAACTGACCTGCCCGAACTAAGATACAAAGAAGAAACTCTCCCTTTGGAGGAAAACCCTAACGGCCGCCTCTCTCTCTCTCTCGCGATGCTCTCTCTCAATCGCGATGCTCTCTCTCAATTTCTCTCACTTCTCACGTTTCTCTCAACTGCGCCGCTCTCTCTTCGTTCGCTCTCACTTCGTCTCACTCTCTTGTTCTCTAACTATTACTTCCAGAAAGATTCAAGCCAAAAGAAACTCACCTTCGGTTGCGGCGACGGTGATGATGGAGTTTAAAGCTTCACTATTTCGCCTCCCTCTTCCAGGTATGTACCGATTTTTGGATTTAGGGTTCTTTTAAAAGTTCTCGCCGTTAGCTCTTTCGTCTCCCCCTTAATGATTCCTTTCTCTTCTATTTATGCTAGGCTGATTAGGGTTTCGAACGGTACTCAAAAGTTCAAAGAGGAAAAGTTCCAGAAGTGCTTTTTGATGCTCAGAAGTGCTTTTCCTATCTGATGATAGATTTCGAAGCGGTAATTTCGAACTTAGCTTTCTTCTTCGCTTTCGTCCTAATTCCAAATTTGGGATTTTTTGAATTTTGAAATCTTACTGATTAATTTATCCTTTACCGCAGTGAATTCTTTTTGTGAAAACTCAGGAGTCTCATCAGTAGTATAACCAAGCATATGACCCTGGTCACCAGCACCAATCTCCTCAAGCTTCTTGGTGAAATGTCCATGCACGCCCTGAGCAATATTCGGACTCTGCTGCTCAATACCCACAAGAACCTTGCAGTTATCAGCATCAAGACCCACGTCTGCAGAAACAAACCCAATGTTCCTGCAGGTGCTACGGACAATCTTCTCATAAATCAACATTAGCCTTGGTTGTGATCTCTCCAAAAACCATAACCAAGTTAGTCTTGCTGTATGAATCCTTTTCTCTTTGAATTTCTTTTTATGATTTGTGTCTTGTGTTACTTTGCTGACTTGAGATAAACCACTTTTTTTGTGTACAGGAGAACGTTATACGACGTATTCCCGCACGGATTGAACTCCTCGGCAGTGGCTGCAGCAAATATTTGAATGCTTGCGCATCTCTTGTCTGGTTGTACTGTCACACGTAGATGCTTTATCCACTAAGTTGAGGCAATCATATTCCTCTTCTGTTTCTTTGATTTATCTAATAGGTTTGGCAAATGGAAGATTTGATGTGTGAACTGTGCTGTTATTGCAGGTTATGATGCTGAAGTTTGCAGAAACAACGGCGGCATCAACAAACAAATGCCCTTCACTTGGTCAGAAATTTCTTGTGCAGAGGTTATGTTGCACATGAGTACATCCGTGATATAGCCCGTGATTAACAGCATCAGAGATTGCTTTTGACAAATGCTGCTTGTCGGAACAGCGAGGCCGTCAGGGTCTCCATAGTGCTAGCTAGAGCTTTCATTTGAGTCATTAAAATGTATACTGAAACCATGTGTTTGGGTCAGAAAATGTAGGTGATGTAATACCTGTACTTAAACTCATCAATGCCATGAGTATTTTCAGTTTTCTGTAATGGCAATTGAAATACAATTCTGCATCCATTGTGTTATCTTTTGACATGCCTCAATTAGAACGTCTAGAAACATGAGCTCGATGGAAGTTATCTTTTCATCTTTTCTTTTTTTATCTTCAGTCTAACAATGTTAGGGGCTTCACATTCCCAATGGCTTAAGAAATTAATTTCAATGCACCGACGGTGCAAATTGATTATACAATTTACTTTATAACTCTTGAAGATAAACTTTTGGCCAATTGAACGAAATTAAAAGAGGATAGATGATTTAAACATTCAAGAACACCGACAAACTCCTATGATTATCGGCTGTGCAGTAGAAGACGTCTGGCTATGATTTCTTTTAGGCTCCTTATAAAGCTTGGATAATGCTTGAACAGCAGTCCTCATTGAAGGTCTAGTTTTGGAAACTCCACTGACACATTTGAATGCAAGTGGTGCACAATAGGTGGATCAGCCCCCCTAATGTAGATATTCCAGCACCCTTGCAACATCTAGTGTTATGCTAAGTCTCAAATCCCAGCTTAATGGCTCATAATCTTTTCCATATAAATGAGAAGCAAGACTGTCTTTGCTCATGTAAATGTAAAGGAGCATATGTCGTCCTCTTTCCGCAGCATATCCCACCAAAGCCACAAGGTTTTTGTGATGTAATCTTCCAAGTAATAGAACCTCAGTCAAAAATTCTTGTTCTCTTTGTCTTGAATTAGCACCAAGAACTTTAACGGCAACCGTCTCACCTGTAGGCATTTGTGCTTTGTAAACAGAACCAAATGCTCTCAAGGCCAATGATCGTTGTAAAATTAGAAGTAGCCTTTTCTACATCTTTCAAACTGCTTTTATCAAGCCAAAATCCGAAACATCTGAGCCAGAGACATCAAGGATTTCCAAGGAAGCATCCACTAACGCAATCAAGACATCATCACTCAGCAACTTTCTTCGTCAAGACATCATCACTCAGCAACTTTCTTCGTCTAGCAATAGCTGCCACTGCTAACTTAATATCACCCGGCAAGCCGATAGCAATCTCTTCCAAATCTTCAATAATATCCTCCAAAGGTATTCCAAGAACTCCAATGCAAAGGTTGACTAGACTTTGAGGCTTTTTCTTCTTAGATAAAAATCCGGGAAATTGAGGATGGTTGCCTTTGGTCATGAATGTATGCAAATGAATTTTAGGCCAAGTGCCAAATAAAAATAAAAAATTCAGGGTCAAAATCGGGGTATGACAGACAGGTTACTGACCAGGATATCCTCCTCACCACAGACAGTGATAATTCTTCCATTGACCGGGAACTTAATCTTCTGATGTAGAGTTGAAGAGACTGCCCCAGCATTATGGATCCAAGGACGACCCAGAAGGCAACTGTACGAGGGACTTATATCCATCACATAGAAGATGGTGTTGAAGGTTTGTGATCCAATCTGAATTGGCAATTCTACCTCTCCAAACACCGACCTCTTGGAACCATCGAAGGCTCTCACCATAAGATCTGAAGGCTTCAAGACCAAACCCTCTACTTCTAACCTCGACAGGGCTCTCTTGGGTAGCACATTGAGAGAGGAGCCTGTATCCACCAGAACATGTGATAACACGGTGTCTCTGCATTCCATCGAGATGTGCAGAGCCTTGTTATGATTGCGTCCGGCTAGTGTCAAGTCAGAATCGGTAAAACCCAACCCGTTGCTTGCATGCACATTGGCAACGATCCCTTCTAGTTGGTTTACCGAGATTTCTTGAGGTACATAAGCAACATTAAGAACCTTCAGAAGTGCCTCCCTGTGTGCCTCCGAACACAACAAGAGTGAGAGAATGGATATCTTGGACGGAGTCTGAATCAACTGATCGACTACCTTGTAATCGCTTTTCTTTATGATTCTCAGAAGCTCGTCCACATCCTTCGCAAAAGTGGGCTCAGAACCAGCTTGGGGTGCAGAGGTACCCTCATTCACGACTTGCTTGCCTTTGGCCTTAGCCGCGGCATCAACACTATCAGCTTGGCTAACCGGTGGTGAGAACAATCTACCACTCCTGGTGAATTGCCTGATTCCACCAACATTATCCACTGCGGGATCTTCAGCTTCAAGTTCAGGCTTCTGACCCTCTTCTACTTTCAGTGGCCGCTCCACCCTATGATCGTGCGTGTATACACTCCCCCCATAATGCCACGGAATGGCCCTTTCACTGGTGAAAGGTAAAGGACGAGGGGTTGTGATGGTCATAGTAGATTGTCGCACTGGTGGCACGGGTTGCGCTTCTGGCACACTGATCTGATTAGTTGGGTAGAAAATAGTGATAGTAGCAATGTAACACCCTTCTAAAATACCCCAATAATTAATTAATTCAACAAAATATAAATCAGAGTAGATATGCAATTTAAGGGTGTCACACTTGACACTTCACACCATTCATCAATTTAACTGGTCATGCTCATTTATTAATCAAAACAAGGCATTGCACAATCCGCAGCGGATAGAAATCTAACAACATGCAAACCATGTAATCACATTACAGGTAAAACTGTTCAACAACCACAATAAAAACAAAGTAAACATCCCGTCCCGATGTTACATCTACCAGAGCATGACCCACTAAGGAACTACACTAGACTCCAAGCACTAGCTTCTACTCAATTATTGCTCGTTACCTGAAACATAGTTGTAAGGGTGAGTTCCTCAATCGATATAATAAGCATTATAAAATGTCATGTAATGCTAAGTAATTTAACACATTTCATCACCCAAATCAGATCACACATTCAGCAACGACAACATCAACTCAAAATCATAATCATACTCAACCCAACACAAAACACACGTATAATATTGGAATACATCCATTCATATTATACGCCATACATATACTATGCAATGAGACTTCATGCATACGGTACCGACTATTCGTGAACACATAGTTCAACCTCACCGATCAAACCCAGATACGACTACCAAGCTCACTAGTCCCACTCATTTGAGACCTAGTGACTCACTCACTAATTCCTCACCATGGGAATTAGCTACCACCCCAAGGGCTATGCTATGCATGCTAAATCACCTAGCATGCAAACATCAACAACAATCCACAATAACTCACTCACTAATTCCTCACCATGGGAATTAGCTACCACCATAAAGGCCATACTATGCACGCTAAATCACCTAGCATGCAACATCAACAACAATCCACAATGGACATATGCTCACACTCTAAGCCATACACAGTCCATCCACAATTGCATACATAATAGATATATTCACAGCATTATGCATACCATCATACATTATCAGCATATCCATCACAGGATCATATTCATATTATGCCAAATAATAAATCACAGTATTAGCACACTCTACTAATACCTATACTGCTCAAAACAACGGGAAATGATCCCTACTACATCATACACCAATATAGGCCAAACGTCAAATATGTACACAATATTTAAATATCAATTTTCCACTTTCCAAACAGTGTTAACCGGTTAACGCCCTGGGTTAACCGGTTAACGCAAAACAGAACACGCTTCCTGGCACATTTTAACAGTGTTAACCGGTTAACGCCCTGGGTTAACCGGTTAACGCAAGACAGACATCAATTTCTCATAATTCATAACAGTGTTAACCGGTTAACACCCTGGGTTAACCGGTTAACGCAAGACAGAAAGTTGTTCCTGCGCTAACACGAACAGAATGCAGAATCCCCCGCATTTTTCGCCGTCGGAGGACTTCCGGACCTCCGATTTCGATTCCGTAAAAAGCTACACGTCCAGAAATTTATGATTCACCCACATATAGATTCAATTACAGTTTTAACATAACTTATTCATCATCATTTACAGCATCCCTCATCCCAATTAGGGTCAATTCAATGGCTTATTACTACCCATTACATGTTAACCCATAATACCCATTAAACGACGATAAACCCCCCTTACCTGAGTTAATCCGGCAATCCTTTAGCTTCAAGCTTTTCCCTTCTTCAACCCTTGTTCTCTTGCTCTTCCTCTTTTCCCTTTTCTCACTTTCTGTCGCTTCTCTGGTTTTCACGTGAAAAACCCTTTTTACCAAATGGAACTCTTTATATATATTCCAACTTTATTATTCCAATAATAATCCAATAATATTCCAATTATTTAATTAAATTAATAAATATTCTATTAACTTAAATTAAATAATTATCATATTTTATCGGGGTGTTACAACTCTCCCCCACTAAAAGAGTTTTCGTCCTCGAAAACATACCTCAAGCGAATAACTCTGGATAAGACTCCTTCATCTGACTCTCAAGTTCCCAAGTCACATTGCCACCTGCTGGTCCTCCCCAAGCTACCTTTACCAAAGCAATCTCTTTACCCCGCAACTGCTTCAACTCTCGATCCTCGATCCTCATAGGTGATGTTTCAACAGTCAGGTTATCTCTCACCTGTACATCATCTACTTGGACCACATGCGACGGATCAGGAATGTACCTCCTCAACTGAGACAAATGAAAAACCTCATGCAAATTCGCAAGTGACAGCGGTAAAGCGACACGATAGGCTACCTCCCCTATCCTCTCCAAAATCTGATAAGGACCAATAAATCGAGGTGTCAACTTCTTCGACTTCAAAGCTCGACCAACCCCAGTTATCGGAGTAACACGAAGAAACACATGATCTCCCTCTTGAAACTCAAGTGACTTCCTCCTCTTGTCGTGATAACTCTTCTGACGACTCTGAGCAATCCTCATCTTCTCCTGAATCATCTTAATCTTTTCCGTAGTTTGTTGAACAATCTCTGGTCCAACCACAACACTCTCACCGGACTCATACCAACATAAAGGTGTCCGACATCTCCTACCATACAAAGCTTCAAACGGTGCCATACTAATGCTCGAATGAAAACTATTGTTGTAGGTAAACTCAATCAAAGGTAAATAACAATCCCAAGCACCTCCCTTTTCCAAAACACAAGCCCTCAAAAGATCCTCCAGTGACTGAATCGTCCTCTCAGTCTGACCATCAGTCTGCGGATGATATGCAGAACTCAATCTCAGCTTAGTTCCCAAAGCCCTCGGCAAACCTTCCCAGAACTTCGATGTAAGTCTAGGATCTCTGTCCGAAACAATACTCGACGGAATACCGTGCAAACTTACAATTTTCTCAATATACAACTCAGCTAATCTCTCTAACGGATAATCCATTCTGATCGGAATGAAATGAGCCGATTTTGTCAATCTGTCAACAATCACCCAAATAGCTTCAAAATTCTTAATTGTCCTCGGTAAACCAGAAACAAAATCCATACTGATACTATCCCACTTCCACTCTGGAATAGCCAACGGTTGCATTAGCCCAGACGGCTTCTGATGCTCAATCTTTGACTTCTGACAAGTCAAACAAGAATAAACAAAACTTGCAATTTCTCTTTTCATTCCCGGCCACCAAAATAACTTTTTCAAATCATGATACATCTTCGTAGCCCCAGGATGAATACTTAGGCCACTACGATGTCCTTCCTCAAGAATACTCTTCTTAAGTTCGGTAACATTCGGAATACACACCCGATTACCAAATTTCAAAACACCATTCTCATCAACTCTGAATTCACCACCTTGACCTTGTTTCACTAGAGTCAACTTATCAACCAAAAGCACATCGGATTTCTGACCCTCTCTAATCTCATCCAGAATACCACTCGTTAACTTCAATATTCCCAATTTAACACTATTGTGAGTACTCTCACACACCAAACTCAAGTCTCTAAACTGCTCAATTAAATCCAATTCCTTAACCATTAACATAGACATATGCAATGATTTCCGACTCAATGCATCAGCCACTATGTTTGCTTTACCCGGATGGTAATTCAAACCAAAGTCATAATCCTTCAGAAACTCTAACCATCTCCTCTGTCTCATATTCAGCTCTTTCTGATCAAACAAATACTTTAAACTTTTATGGTCACTGAAAACCTCAAATCTTGACCCGTACAAGTAATGCCTCCATAACTTCAGAACAAATACCATAGCTGCCAACTCTAAATCGTGTGTCGGATAGTTCCTCTCATGAACCTTCAGTTGTCTCGAAGCATAAGCTACAACCTGCTTATTCTGCATCAAAACACCACCCAAACCCAACAATGAAGCATCACAGTAAACCTCAAATGGTTCCGATGGACTTGGTAATATCAGAATAGGAGCAGTAGTCAACCTTCTCTTTAACTCTTGGAAACCTTCTTCACATTTTGAGTCCCAAACAAACGCTTGCCCCTTTCTAGTCAACATCGTCAACGGTAATGCCAACTTAGAAAACCCCTCAATGAATTTCCTATAATAACCTGCAAGTCCAAGAAAACTCCTTATCTCAGAAACTGACTTCGGAGCTTCCCACTTAGATACCGCTTCTATCTTAGAAGGATCAACAGCAACACCACCTCTTGAAATCACATGACCAAGAAAACTAACCTCTTCTAACCAAAATTCACACTTAGACAGTTTAGAAAATAACTTCTTTTCTCGTAGAACTCCTAAAACCACTTTCAAATGTTCAGCATGCTCTTCTTCAGATTTCGAATACACCAAAATATCGTCAATAAACACCACAACAAACTTGTCTAGGTACGGATGGAAAATCCTATTCATATACTCCATAAATACCCCAGGCGCATTAGTCACACCAAAAGGCATTACAGAATACTCATAATGTCCATACCTTGTTCTGAAAGCAGTCTTCTGAATATCCTCAGTTTTCACACGTATCTGATGATACCCCGATCTCAAATCTATTTTGCTGAACACACTCGCACCAACCAACTGATCCATCAAATCATCAATCCTCGGCAAAGGATACCAATTCTTGATCGTCACTTTATTCAGTTGCCTGTAGTCCACACACAACCTCATAGTACCTTCTTTCTTCTTAACCAATAACACTGGTGCACCCCACGGTGACACACTCGGACGAATAAATTTCTTATCCAACAGATCTTCCAACTGACTCTTCAATTCAGTTAACTCAACAGCAGACATACGGTACGGAGCCATCGACATCGGCCTAGTACCAGGCACTAAATCAATCGAGAACTCAACTTCACGCTCTGGCGGTAATTCATTCACTTCTTCAGGAAACACATCAGGAAAATCACATACCACGGCTAGATCGCAAATCGCCAGTTTATCTTTAGCCTCCAAAGTCGCTAACAGCATAAACAACTCTGCCCCATCTGCTACTGCCTCATCATAGGGAGTGTAATACTTCGACAGCTCTGTGAACTTAGCAGCATACTCAGTAACAGACCGGTTGCCCTGCTTCAATTCTAAGAACTCTATCTCTTTCTTTCCTCTGACATCCTCTGGAAAGTACTTCCTCAGGAATCTCTCTCTGAACACCGCCCAAGTGATCTCAGCACTCCCAGCAGCTTCCAACTCGGTGCGGGCAACAACCCACCAATCATCTGCTTCCTCTGACAGCATATGTGTACCGAACCTGACCTTCTGGTTATCGGCACACTCAGTCACTCGGAAGATCCTCTCGATCTCCTTCAACCACTTCTGAGCACCATCTGGATCGTATGCTCCCTTGAACATTGGAGGATTGTTCTTCTGGAACTCACTCAGTTGACGAGCAGCTCCCAATCCCACAACATTCGGATTCCCTCCAAGTACTCCAGCTAGCATACCCAGAGCCTCGGCAATCGCAGCATCGTCTCTACCTCTTCCAGCCATCTCTATTCTGAGTTAATCCAACAAGCTAAAACAATAAGTACTGATAGGGTTACACAACACCTATCACGTACCGGGAAACAGAATAATTACAACTCGACTCGACCGACTATGCTCTGATACCACTAATGTAACACCCTTCTAAAATACCCCAATAATTAATTAATTCAACAAAATATAAATCAGAGTAGATATGCAATTTAAGGGTGTCACACTTGACACTTCACACCATTCATCAATTTAACTGGTCATGCTCATTTATTAATCAAAACAAGGCATTGCACAATCCGCAGCGGATAGAAATCTAACAACATGCAAACCATGTAATCACATTACAGGTAAAACTGTTCAACAACCACAATAAAAACAAAGTAAACATCCCGTCCCGATGTTACATCTACCAGAGCATGACCCACTAAGGAACTACACTAGACTCCAAGCACTAGCTTCTACTCAATCATTGCTCGTTACCTGAAACATAGTTGTAAGGGTGAGTTCCTCAATCGATATAATAAGCATTATAAAATGTCATGTAATGCTAAGTAATTTAACACATTTCATCACCCAAATCAGATCACACATTCAGCAACGACAACATCAACTCAAAATCATAATCATACTCAACCCAACACAAAACACACGTATAATATTGGAATACATCCATTCATATTATACGCCATACATATACTATGCAATGAGACTTCATGCATGCGGTACCGACTATTCGTGAACACATAGTTCAACCTCACCGATCAAACCCAGATACGGCTACCAAGCTCACTAGTCCCACTCATTTGAGACCTAGTGACTCACTCACTAATTCCTCACCATGGGAATTAGCTACCACCCCAAGGGCTATGCTATGCACGCTAAATCACCTAGCATGCAAACATCAACAACAATCCACAATAACTCACTCACTAATTCCTCACCATGGGAATTAGCTACCACCATAAAGGCCATACTATGCACGCTAAATCACCTAGCATGCAACATCAACAACAATCCACAATGGACATATGCTCACACTCTAAGCCATACACAGTCCATCCACAATTGCATACATAATAGATATATTCACAGCATTATGCATACCATCATACATTATCAGCATATCCATCACAAAATCATATTCATATTATGCCAAATAATAAATCACAGTATTAGCACACTCTACTAATACCTATACTGCTCAAAACAACGGGAAATGATCCCTACTACATCATACACCAATATAGGCCAAACGTCAAATATGTACACAATATTTAAATATCAATTTTCCACTTTCCAAACAGTGTTAACCGGTTAACGCCCTGGGTTAACCGGTTAACGCAAAATAGAACACGCTTCTTGGCACATTTTAACAGTGTTAACCGGTTAACGCCCTGGGTTAACCGGTTAACGCAAGACAGACAGCAATTTCTCATAATTCATAACAGTGTTAACCGGTTAACACCCTGGGTTAACCGGTTAACGCAAGACAGAAAGCTGTTCCTGCGCTAACACGAACAGAATGCAGAATCCCCCGCATTTTTCGCCGTCGGAGGACTTCCGGACCTCCGATTTCGATTCCGTAAAAAGCTACACGTCCAGAAATTTACGATTCACCCACATATAGATTCAATTACAGTTTTAACATAACTTATTCATCATCATTTACATCATCCCTCATCCCAATTAGGGTCAATTCAATGGCTTATTACTACCCATTACATGTTAACCCATAATACCCATTAAACGACGATAAACCCCCCTTACCTGAGTTAATCCGGCAATCCTTTAGCTTCAAGCTTTTCCCTTCTTCAACCCTTCTTCTCTTGCTCTTCCTCTTTGCCCTTTTCTCACTTTCTGTCGCTTCTCTGGTTTTCACGTGAAAAACCCTTTTTACCAAATGGAACTCTTTATATATATTCCAACTTTATTATTCCAATAATAATCCAATAATATTCCAATTATTTAATTAAATTAATAAATATTCTATTAACTTAAATTAAATAATTATCATATTTTATCGGGGTGTTACAAGCAACATCACAGTCGTACTCAGAAATCTCATTCATTGAAGCATAAACATCCGAAACATCGGAATCAAGTTCAATTACACCAGCATCAACCACATAGTTTGGGATATTAGCAACAACATTGGAAAAATTAAATACATCATTACGAGTTACAGAATCAGCAGGAACAACATCTGTGAATTCTTCAACAGCATCTTCAAACACCTCTTCAGCTACCCTTTCAGCAAACTCTTTGACAGACAAGTCTTCAACTTGGAGGATACCATTGTCAAGCAAGACCTGGATACCCTGCTGCAGCTTCAAGCAACCCTTGCCCTGTGTAGCACAATCCAAACAATCCTTCCCACAACCGGGGAAAACATCGGCCTTCAGCAAGCATCCTTTAATCTCCAACAGCGGAGTCTTCAACTTCAACACATCCTTAATGGACTTGGCTTCTCCTTCCAGCATATTAACGTTTGCACCACCATGCTGCGGCATGGGATTGTTGACGACATTAGGAGCCGGTGCAAGGTTGATGGCCTTTGAATCTATGAGGTCCTGAACTACGTGCTTAAAAGCTTTGCAGTTCTCAATGTTATGGCCAGGTGCCCCAGAGTGGAAGCTACACCTAGAGTTGGCGTCGTAACCCACTGGAAGCCTACCAACAGGAGGAGCCAGAGTGCGTAATTGCACAAGTTGTAATTGTTGAAGACTAGAAAGCAACTGAGCGTACGACATTGGAAGAGTGTCGAAACGCCGATCCATCATCCTTTGCCTCTGTTGATAGGCGGGTCTGTTACCCGGTTGTTGCTGTTGTTGGTACTGAGCCGGTTGACGCTGTGGTTGTTGTTGTTGTAGTGGTGCTGCAGCTGGAATGGTCACAGCCGCAACATACGGTTGTTGATGGTAAGTCTAAAAATTATTCCTCCGAACACCTCTGCTCTGATATGAAGTCAAAGAATTCACTCCCCCCTCTCTCTGCTTATGCCCTCCAATGAACGGCTTTTTTACCCCTGATGAAGATCCACCTCCATTTTGGATCTTGTAGGTCTTCACGTAATTCTCCACCCTCTCTCCGGCAGAGACCACATCAGCAAAGTTGGAGGCATTGCACCCCACCAGACGCTCCAGGTAAGGTCCAGGCAGCGTATTCATGAACATGTTGGCCATTTCCTTTTCCAACATAGGAGGCTGAACACGAGAAGCTGTCTCTCTCCAGCGTTGGGCGTATTCCCTGAAGCACTCATTGCTTTTAAGAGACAGATTCTGAAGTTGAGTTCTGTCCGGAGCCATGTCTGCATTATACTGATACTGCTTCACGAAAGCCTCAGCCAAATCCCTCCATCAACGGATGTGGGCTCTATCCAGACTCATGTACCATTCCAAGGATGCCCCAGCTAGGCTGTCCTGGAAGAAGTACATAAGTAGCTTCTCGTCATCGGAGTATGCAACCATTTTACGGAAATAGGCTTGCACGTGAGTTTTGGGGCAAGAACTGCCACTGTATTTGTCAAAGACTGGGACTTTGAATTTTGGTGGCACCCTCACGCCTGGGACCAACCCCAAGTCAGAAACGTCTACCCCCAGAGGGTTTTGTCCTTCCACCGCCTTCAGTCTCTCCTCTAATCTCCTGAACATGGGGTCCATGCCATGGCCCATGCCAAAGTCTTCATGCATCTGGGTGAACTGGTCGTCCTAATCATCATGGACGGGCTGTTGGCCAGAGTTGACATGCGGGATCGGGGTAGGCCCCGGTCCACTGGGTCCGTTAACCTCTCCAACTGGAGGATCAGTCAACGTCTCTGGTTGAGTAGTGGCGGGATTCCTCTGCATCATCTGCCTGAGCTCTTGCTGTCCCTGAGCCACCCCTTGAACCACATCCATGATTTGGGTCATGCGGATCCTCATCTCGGCGAGCTCTGCTTGTAGGCTTTCCATTGCTCTCTGCTGGTTTCTGCGGGTACCGTACCGGTGAATTCCTGAATC
This sequence comes from Lathyrus oleraceus, assembly GCF_024323335.1. Classification (NCBI taxonomy): domain Eukaryota; kingdom Viridiplantae; phylum Streptophyta; class Magnoliopsida; order Fabales; family Fabaceae; genus Lathyrus; species Lathyrus oleraceus. Next base: position 150,246,998 of record NC_066585.1, read on the forward strand.
AGCTATCCTGCTAGTGGAACACCAAATAATATGAGAACACCGCAACGGTACCTGTTATGCAAGATATGAAAATGAATATGTAAATGCAATGACATGTTTATCAAATCCAAAAGGTATTCTCCCCCTTTGATTCCAGTCTCACATCAGGTGAATAGTGAAAGAAGACTGAGTCATGGATAAGCTTCTGAGATCGGGATGCAATAAAGGGAAACCATCATACAAATGAGTTCAAGGAAAAGGGCCTTAGCCAACAATACATCAAAAGAGGATCTCCACAACAAGCCTGTGGATCATCACTACATAGCAACAAGACAATAAGTAAAGAGAGGAGCAAAAATCAGGACTCAGCCTCCTGTGTACAACCCATAAGGATTGCTCCTCACTTCAGCCAGCAACGCCACCGTGTCAGGATGATCTGGAGATTCTGTCAAACACCGGATAAGCAGATTCCTTTTGTGAATGATCTCATCCAGTCCGTTGATGTGCTCTATGTAGTAATTCCCATCATCCTCTCCGAATACCTCTTCAAGTCTAGATTTCTTCAAACCTGCCAGCACCCTGAGTTCTTCAATCTGTTCTTGAGCCTCATTGAGTTGATCTGTGATGTAACCATTAGTCGAGCGGGCGCACAGAAGCTCATTGTTCTTCTCCTTCAGCAAAGTCTTCAATTTCTCCATCTGACCAGTCAGTTCGGCCACCATCTCCTCCTCCTTTGCCTTCCGAGAAGCTGAAAATGCATCCCATTGCTCTTGCCACCCAGCTAATTTACCATGAGCATCCATTAACTGTTGCTTGACTCGCCTTAACTCAGAGCTGGATGATCCCAAGGCCTTGTCTGTCTTCCTGAAGAAGTCCACCTCCACAACTAATTTCCTCTCTGCTTCCTCTTGCAATCTGACGGCTTCCCCCTTATGATATTCTGCCTCATGGAATTGATGCATACAGTCTTGCAACTTCGCACTTAACTCCGAGTTCTCGGTTTGAAGTCCCTCCATGGCATTCTTCAATTTGTCATACTCCTCCCGGCTCACCATTGTTGACTGCTAAGGAGTAGGTGGATACAAAGGTTCTTCCATAGGAAACGGCAGACCAAACTCTTTGACTCTTCCTTGAAGCCAATCTTCATACTGAGGGTAAGTTCTACAATCTCCTTTTCCAAGCACAATTCTTCCTCTCTTGATCACCTTGAGCCAGGCCTCTGCTGCCTTATGGGATACAGTCAAATCAAGCGAAGAATGGAAAAACAGAGATTCTTCCACATCCTTTTCCAAAGGCAGAGTTCTTAAAGCATATCCAAACTGTCTAACTGCTAAAGAAGGATTATAGTTGATTCCTCCTCTTCTTCCTACCAACAGTACATTTGGGAAGCTCCCACAACTGTGAATAATATCCGCCCGAAGCAGGCTCCGGTCAGACCACCAAGAAATATCTTCAGCTCTCAACCCCATCAATCTCTTCGACCAACTCAACGAGTCCCCGACATCAATGAACGCTCCTGATTTGGGTAGGTGAGAACTGAACCACTTATAAAACAAAAGCGCACAACAATTCAACAATCCTCCTTTTCTATTCTCATTCTTGTGGTGCACCGAATGAAAGAAATCTCCTAGCAAGGTCGGCACTGGATTTCCCAACACGAAGAGGCGTATTGCGTCCATGTCCACAAATTTGGCAACATTAGGGAACAGGACAATCCCATACACACAAAGAGCCAACACAGCATTGAAACCCCTCTGGTCACCATCCTCAAGTTTCTTCTTTGCTTCTCCCAGTAAGAAACTCAAATGAAAACCACTGACTCCTCCCTTCTGACACATATTAGCCTTCAAGACTGATTTCCCCAAATATGTGGCCGAAGCAACCATGCTGAGATCGGGAAGAAACTCAGAACTGTAGAACAACAACTGTGACTTGATAGGAACTCTAAGAAAACTGGCAATCTCCTCCAAAGTAAGGACCAAAATATAATCCGGGAATGTGAAACACCTCAATGGAGGGTCACAGAACTGCAGCAGTGTGAAGAGAGCATCATGCTGATCCTTGGAAAGAACCGTGACGAAACTTAGAATCAAACCGTACTCCTTTCGGAATCCTTCTAGAGAATCATGATCCATTAACTTCATCAGTTGTTGAATAGGCTCCAAACAAACCACTGGAAACTTGTAGGCGACGTGTCTCTTTCTGCCAATATCCATCTCAGGAGAACAAGAAAACCCTAACCAGAATCAAGAAGAAGATGTAAACCCCTGGATATAGATAAACATGTATCAAATGATATGGGTGCAAATGATGCGATGCAATGCAGTGACATGGAAATCAAGACTGTTGTATCTGCTTGACATCTGTCGGGTTGCACTGTCTGAAGAGAAACCCACTTAGGAATATAATACAAGATCAAAACTCTGCTCCTGTAAGACCCCAATTTTGGCCCTAAGATCCCTCATGGCCCATATCATATCATATCATATCATGGCCTCAAGGATCATTGCATGCCCTAGCTTCCCTCCTAGTGGGTAGGTTGCTTTGTGAGTGTGGTTCTTGATCACCAAGCATGTCTTGCATTTGTATATCTTTACTTTTCATATGTTTACTAACCAAAAAGTACAAAAATATTGTCATATAACCATGTTACTTGCAGCTGAAGCAATCATCAGTCAAAATCAGTCAAAATCAGTCATTGAGCAATGGATGGTGGCCATTCTTGCAGAATTTGGGCACCATGATCAATAATCAAGAGTTCATACATGTTGTGATATCATTTGGAATCAAAATCTCAAGGAATTAGGGTTTGGAATTCATCAGAACATGCTTCAGTCAAGCAGAACCCTAGAAAGTCAAACTTGGTCAACTGTCCATTTAATCAGTGTTTTGATGGTGGGATTTGGTCTGAGAGGTCTCATTCATGTCTATATAAGCTTCATATATCATGTCAAGCATCCACAGTGAAGGAAATAAAGTCAGACAGAAAATTTCCCAAAATAGAAACTTGACCTGTAATTCAAATTTGCCAAAAATGGAAACTTCTTGATCTTAAACTTACATCATGATACAAGCTTCAAATGAATTTTTGCCCAACATGAAAGTTGAAGATCTTGTTCTCCCATTTCCAAAAAGTCCAAGAACACTCAATTCCCATGTATGGTTGGCAAGATATGATCATTTCAATTTCAAAAATTTGTGAACTTCAAAAGGCCATATCTCTCAAACCATTTGGCCAAATTGGGTGGGGTTTTTTCCTACAAGTCACATTTGATCCCCTCTTTCCAAAAATGTCACCCTCATGCACAAAAACATCACCATTCAAAATGGCCTTTTTGGACTTGCCTTAATTAATTTCAAGTGAGGTTGAATTTTGACTTTTCAAAATAACCAATTTTACTCATTTTGGCCAATTGGGACTGTTTTGAAATGTTATTTGAAGCATGTTTGAAGCCCATTTCGTGCAGACCCATACCCCTCTTGCAAGCTTAGTGTTCTTTTAGCAATTTTTGGCAAACATGTCATTTTAACCAAATTTTGGATTACAACTTAAACTAATGATGCTTAGCTTCCTAAACAGCAAATATATAGCATATTTTCTGTCCAAAAACCCTAGTAGCAGCCACATCTTACAGACAGAAAACTCATTCTCTCAAAAAACTCTCAATTGATTCATCTTAAATTTCTGCTCAAACTTCCAAAGAACCCGAGTCTTGCTTGCTTGTTCCATCATTCATTGGCCATTTGGAAGCATTTTCCAGCTCCATTTCTCAACTGTAATCAAAGCTTTCCACTGTTCCATTGAAGAACTCATTCATGGCAGCTCATGGTTGCAGCTAAAAGCAAGGTTCTCGAGCCAAACTCCCACTTCCTTTCACCTCCTAGGACCTTCATGAGCATCTGTTTTGAGCATTTGTAGCCAAAAAAGCACTGAATCGACATTGCCTTGCAGATTTGGTTAGTATTCGAATCTCTTATTTCACTAAACTATGCCATGCCTCTTGTAGATCTTTGTTTACTGGTTGCATTAAGCTTTGAATCGTGCGTTTTGGTTGCTTGTGCTGAGAGAAATCTAACTTTAAAGTATCATGTTCAAAATTGTTTTTGTTTGATTCTTCTTTGATAGTTTGATTTAATGATTATGGATGTTGTAGTTATGATGTATGATGTTAGATGCATTGAATGGTATGATTAATTTCCATTTCTGGGCACATTTTTTTTTGTCACGATTTCTTTGAGGAAGACGAAGATACTGTAGCCTTCACAAACCCTAAACACTGTTGCTGCCCAGAAAATTGCCCGTGTTTGGTCGTCTGCATGTGCATTGTTACTGTTTCATTGAACCGACCAATCAGAACATTTCCCTGGCTGAGCTTAAACGCGGCGTTTTGTTTAGTTGGGCCTATAATTGCAAAAATGCCATCGGTCCCATTATTTTAAATCAATTCATTTTAATTATGCAATGTTTATTTCATTTTGTTACTCAATCTTACAAAAATCACATCTCATTCATTGTTAATCAAAAATTCGTGAAAGTTTTTCCATTGTGCTCTGCTTGATCTCTACTATTTTATCTTGATTTTTGCTGATTTTTTGGATGGTTGAATTTTAAATGGTATTAGGGTTTTATTCATGTGTCCATATTTTGTACCTTTTACCAATTCAATTGTGAAATAGTCATGCATTATCCAATGGCCTTGAAATGTTTTGTACACAAACTAGATACATTCATGGTGATTTTGGTTTAGAGTTTGTGAATTTATCTTATCTGGTTGTTGAGTTATGAATTTTTGAATTAGGGTGTGACAATTTGTGTCACACCATTGATATGCAACTTCATGATTTTTGATACCATGCTTCCTGACCTCCAATTGATGTGAATTTTTGCATGAATGTACTCTTGTATGTCTAGTTCACATGTGATTTTTCTTGGAATTAATTGTGGCATTTCCTAATTGTTTGAGATTTTCTCCCCTGTTTGACTAAAATGTTGACTTGTGTGATACATGTTGCCATTTCATTTGTGAAATTCTCATACTTTATTGAATGACCATGAAATTTTACATGTGATTACTAGACATCTTAAGCTTTGCCATGGTGTTGATCCCATTCATTTCTCATATGTTATCACTGATTTATGATTTTTTTCAAGTTGATGTATGTTTGGTTGACTTCTTTGAGCATGCATAAACTTGCCTTGACTTTCTGATTTTCATTGACTATCTTCCCATGATCCAAATGAGCTGAAATTTGATATGCATGTCATGTTAAGGATTATGATTGATCATGAATTATTTGATGATTTTTGGAATTGATTATGATTGGTTTTGAGCTAAGTCTTGCTGTTGACTTCTATGAGCTTTCATTTGCCATGCTTTGACTTCTTTTGCTTATGAAATGATGATGATGAATGATATGGATGTGGGACCAATTGAGTTTGTTTCTTAAATGTTTAAATTTGATTTTGGTTGACTATCACTTGCTGTTTTGACTTTCTCATCCTCTTTTGACCCTAGGCTTGTCCTAGTGGTCTTGTTGCTTATGTTTGAGTTCATGTTTTCAGGTTAAGCAACAATGCCCCAAAGAGATCATACAAATTTGATTGAGCTTGATTGTTTATCATGAGCTAACCTCTTTGTTTTGTAGGTTGCTTGACTCATATGCCTTGAGTCTTGTGCTTTGCACATTCATCTGTCTGTTTTGACTGTTGACTCCTACCTCCTTTTGCTTTAACTTTGAATTGTGTACTGATTCTGTTTGACTATTTCAGGTACCATTAGTTGCTTAGTTCTTTGAACTTGCTTTGCTTTGCTTAAATAGCAATTTGCATTGAGGTATAATTCCTTTTCTTCATGTAGTCTGGAAGACCTGGCCTGTTACTTGGCCAGGCAACTGTCTGAAGTCCTCCTTAAGAGGCAATGCTTGTGTGTGTTTACATTTGTCCCAAGCAGGAAAAGTCCTTTTAATAAGGCAATTGGTGGATATAAGAGATATGTAGCCTATCTCCCACTATTCTGTGAGTCTTCTCCTTGCTCCCATTACATGGTTGTAGCATTGAGATCCAAACCCAAGATCTATCGAGTCAATAATCTGTGGAGAGAGTTCCTACTTTCTGAACTCCCACACCTTCTGATATTCAAATGCTCTCCCTGACCAGGGATAAGAGCAATGAGGCACACCCCTCATCTCCTTTCATCTGCTTCACCTTAGCCCCTCAATGGCAAGGTTAAGAGCACCAGTGACCCTATTCCAGTTGGCTTCAATGCCTAACCCTCTTGTATGGGCCTCCTTGTTTGGTTATAGTGTGTGCTGATTGACTTCATTGATTGATTGTTGTTTCATATGCACATGTTTGCTTGTATGCTTTATGCATTTATCACCATCATTTATTGCTCATTAATTCATAACCATCTCATTTGTCTTTATGACTTATCATTGCTGTTTACCCATTGAGGACAATTGTAAGACCATCCATTGGCCATTGCTCCTAGGATATGGAAGTGAGTATAAGACCATCACATTGGCTACTCATCTTATCTTTGCTTGATGCATTTGTTTGATTGTATGTGAGGATGCAATTATAAGTCCCTGTAAGTTGGCATTTGCTTTCCTATGATCATATGTTGCATTTGTTTGATTGTATGTGAGGATACAATTGTAAGTCCGTGTAATTTGGCATTTGTATTCCTAGGACCATACTGTGGAGGTTAGAGTAAGCCCAGATAGATTGGCATCTGACATCCATGTTTTGTTTTGTTTGTTTGTATGTGAGGATGCAATTATAAGTCCCTGTATGTTGGCATTTGCTTTCCTATGATCATATGTGGAGGTTAGAGTAAGCCCAGACAGATTGGCATCTGACATCCATGTTTTTCTTTTGTTTGTTTATGTGAGGATGCAACTGTAAGTCCCTGCAAGTTGGCTTTTGCTTTCCTATGATCATATGTTGGATATTGGTGTAAGCCTAGACAGATTGGCATCCGGTGTCCAAGTTTTTTGTTTTAGGAGATTAGTATAAGTCCATCGAGTGGCCTCTGATATCCAGTTTTGTTTTAGGAGATTGGTGTAAATCCATCTATTGGTATCCGATATCCGCTTTTGTTTGTGAGATTGGAGTAAGACCATTGGGTGGCATCCGGTATCATCTGTTTGTTTATTTTGCTATTGATCATTGCCTATTCCAAAGGACACACTTGAATCATCTTCTATATGATTTCAAGAGGTGAACCTTCTAAGAAGTTTTACAATCCCTCTTCATCCATTCATCCTCATTATGTCCTAAACCTTTTCACACATTACTTTCAAACTTGACATAGATATTGTGCAAACATCTTCATATTTTCAAACTAAAAACCTGGACCCAAGTCCTTGACTTTTTTTCAAACTCATTTTCATAACACTTCTTTTGAATCAATCTTAATCATACTTTGACTCCACTTTCATAATCACAATCAATTAACTTCACCCATTCACTTGTTTTGGCTTTGTCCATTGTTAATCTTTTCATGCATTAGCCATAGGTTTCAATTATCATTGTGGTTGATGTAAACCTCACCCTATCCTTAGTGAGTCGACTATAAGACTTCCGTACTGAAAACAGGGCTAACCCCTCTAGTACGTCGAAGCTATCCTCACATGGTGGATGTTGGTCTTGGTCGAGTTTTCTCCCATTGATAATGAAAAGCCTCAGTGCTATTGTTTAAAATTGAATCCACTAACTTTTGGAAATCTTTTAGCCGAACTACGGCATTTTGATCCTTACCTTTGATGGAAGGTACGTAGGCAGCGGGTTCATCCGTTCAAACCCCATAATTAACTTGTATATTCTTTTCTCATCATCCCAATCATGTTTGCACAATGTTTATGTCATAACAAATAACAATTTAATACAACAAGTGTGAAAAGGGCTCCCTAGGAGTACCTAGGACGTAGTGGGTGCCTAACACCTTCCCATTGCGTAATTTACCCCTTACCCAGACTCTCTGATCTTTTTATTAGTTTTCTACGTGTAAAACTTCTTAGGCTTTTGTTCGCTTTTTAGCCAGTCCTTTGGATAAATAAAAGTGCGGTGGCGACTCGAAATTCATTGTATGCTTTGCTTATGGTTTAATCGATAAATCATATAGCGACGAATACACCGCTACAGAAAAGTGGCGACTCTGCTGGGGATGACAACTGTAAATGTCGATCCTTGGTTGTATTGCCTACTTTTCACCCTTGTTGTGCTATATTGTTATTTGTTATATGACATATTTTTGTACAATTTGGGATCACTGTATTGATTGTAATGTTTGAATTGCTTGATATACAATTGCTGTTTGCTTTGGTGATCTGTGAGATGAGTTCTATACCCGAACTCGAGTGCTCTCTAGGATAGGAGAATGGCATAGTCTTGTTGACTGGTGTGGAGTATTCCTTAGCCAGTTGACTTGCGAGTCCATTCACTTGGTGGAGGTCATGTTGGATTAATAATGTCACACAAGTTATTTGTGGTTAGGCATTATTCTTTCAATCATGTGCCGCAGAAGCCAAGGACCTTAGTTTACCAAACCCATCTTGGCCTATTTTTAGGAACGTAGTGCGGAGGTCGTTCAGATGTAAGTTCTGATGCGATTGTCACGCGATACTACACTCATAAGAGTTTCTCTTGAGAATATTCTTGGAATACGAGTATTCGTTCCTCCGATAATATTCGAAAGATGGAACGATGATTATGGGAACCTCTGATAGAACATGTCTGGCAGGTTTAAACCCTAGTACACTCCCTTTGGGTGGTTCTTAACCGAGACTTCATGCTCGTGACTCTCAACAAACCCGTGATTCGTGGTTGAGTCGTTCAAACATTGTTAATATCAATGGATCCCGGATCAGGTGTAAAACCTAAAATCCACCAAAGCGGCTGGTTGATATTAAGAATGTCTGAACCGGTTCATGTACCGTTAATATCAATGGAACTTGGGTGTCGATAAGGTGAAAACCTAAATCCACCAAAATGGATGGTTGATATTAGGGATACATAGAGCTTTCCCACGACCTTTGTTTGGCGTGCTTTGCTTGATCCTTGAGTGTGATTGTTGCATTCATGCAGTCACGCATTCATCCGCATTCATGTCATCAGAAAAAGAAAATTTTCAAGGAACTCAAAGGAGTTTATTTGCAAAAAATTTCGAAACATGAAAAAACCGGGAAAATTTTTTCACCTGATATATCTGATGAGATATTCTCATATACGATCAAAATGCTTAAATATTTCAAAGTTTGCAAATAAAATCCTCGAGTTCCTTTGAAATAAAAACAAGCATATGCATAAACACTTCATGCATCATTTGCATAAGCAGGTGTTTTGTTCCGGTCTCCCGTCCTGTGGTCTGACCCTGCGATCTTCATTTATTTTGAAGACGCACTTCACCGGTATTATACCAGAGCCATCTCTGCCAGATTGACGGATCATCCTGAGCAAGAGAGTTGTGGACTCGGAAGAGGATTTTGCCAGACTTAGTACTGTTGATGGATTTATTCCTAGTTAACTAAATCCCGGGCTGGCATTGGCTACTGTTTTGGGGCATGTAATGAGAAAGGTTTGTTCACAAGTGGAGGATTCATCCATGCCGATCAACCTGAAGAGAAAGCTGCTGCTATCTTGGAAGAAGATGCAGAAGACGTGAACAATTTCATCATTCCTGGTGGTGTCTGCCACAATTGGGTCGCTGTGGATGTTCCTACGGTCATTCATAAATCAACGTGATTTGTTCACTTTGTTTAAAACCCTTCTCCCATGCCAAAAGGAGAAGTGATGACATTGTTGGCAGCATTTAATACAATGATGTTTTCATTCAATTAATGCATTGTCAAACATTTGTTTTTCCATTTGTTTTCACTTTTTGCTTTTTGCATGAAATCGGTGATCACAAAAAACCCTGAAAAACAATAAAACAGCTTTTTCATCTGCATAAATGATTTGCTTGTTTAAAATTCAAAAGCTTTTCATTATCCAGAATCATTATGCAGGGATTTCTAAACCCATTGAACATAATGATCCAACGCCATCTCCCAATCTTGAATTCTTTGTATTTGAGGCAGAGGAAGATGGTGTTGAAGGGGATTCCTGATGAGATTACCCGTCTTCTTGAGCACGAAAGGAGCTCATTCAGCTGTATCATGAGAATCAGCTAAACAGTCAAACTGGGGCATTGCAAATGTAATGTAAAAAAAAAAAAAAAAAGAGGGTGAAAAAAGATGAAAAATTCAAAAATCAGCAAATTTTTTTCAAGATTTCTTCAAAAGAAAAAAGAAAAAATTATACCCTCAAGTCCCTGGTTGACTGATGCCGAATGGATTCAGAGTCGTTATGACCAATTGAATTTGATCGAAGAGAAACGATTAACTGCCATGTGCCATGGTCAGTTATATCAGTAAAGAATGAAGAAAGCATTCGATAAGAAGGTCAAGCCTCGTGTGTTCCGAGAAGGTGACCTCGTGCTCAAGAAAGTTTTGTCTTTCGTGCCCGATTCCAGGGGCAAGTGGACTCCAAACTACGAGGGTCCATATGTTGTTAAGAGAGCCTTTTCAGGCGGTGCTTTGATGCTTACAACAATGGATGGGGAGGATTTCACTCGTCCTGTGAATTCAGATGCAGTCAAGAGATACTTTGCCTAAAAAAAAGTATATGCAAATGAAAAAACAGAATAGCTCGCTAAGTTGAAAACCCGAAAGGGCGGCTTAGGCAAAAATGAGCGTCTCGGTGGAGAATCCGCAAGGGTAATCCAGGCAAAAATTAGAGACTTGAAAAAAGAGAATATTTGCATCCCGCTAGATTAAGTACCTCACTCTGGGGCAATCTAGGCAAAAAAATTAGGGATTTGGCAAGTAACTGCATCCTGACAAGACTTTCTGTTCCACAGTCGTCATTTCGTCAGAAGATTCTCGATTCGTCGTCAACTGAAGCTTCAGATACATCGAGATTCAAATTGGTAGAGAAAGGATCATTATGTTCAATGTAGCCCTCTTCCAATATATATCACTGATTTCAAATTTGTACAGATCTATGGAGTCTTGCCATTTGCAGGCTACCATTCCATCAAATCAATTTGAGCTTTTTATCCAATTATTTGCACTCTTATTTGTTTCAATTCAACAAATGTTTTGCATGTTTTAAATTGATAAAATATCATTGTTTTAAACAAATCAAAATTTTCAAAAATATTGTTTTAAACGAAGTGAACATTCACAAGATTGAAAGGATACTCAAGAATATCTCAGTGCTCTCCCGAGGGTGGCATGATTCCCAACAGGTAAGACATTTGTTCATATTCCTGGTTTGGTTGTATCTTCTTTCTTCAGATCTTTGTTGGGGTTGTTCCTCAAGCAGAGTTGTTGGTGGGGTTGTTCCCCAGTATAGTCGCAAGCAGAATGCTGTTGAAGACTTCGTTTTCTCCAGCGGCAATCTTCCCCAGCATGGGTGTTTCTTGTGAGTTTCGGCGGTTGATGGTTTGTCATCTTGGTGCCCCGTCACTTTCTCCAGTGGGTCGCCTGCCCCAGACTTTATTTGTCTCCTCAGCACAGTCATGAGTAGAGCTGTTGTTGATATCTCCATCGGATTTGCGAGCAGAGTTGTTGTCAATCTTCCCAGTGCGGGTGCCAGCGGATTTGTCTGTTTCCTCAGCACGATCGCTTTCTTTTTAAAGACTCGGTAAGTCAGCGGTTTGATACCCAATACTCTACCTCTTCCCCGGCGAAGTCGTCTGCGGAATTGTTGCTATCTCTCCATCAGAGTTTTTCTCTTAGCAGAGCAGGATTTATTTTCCTACTCAGTGGTTGATTTGGGTTGACATCCCAGTATTGCATCCATCTTTTCCTCAGCTTAGTCTGCAGAATGTTTGTTGTGGCAGTTTCGCCTGCTGAATACTCCTTCAATCCCCAGTATGGTCGGATGATGGCTCTAGCATCTAGAGAATGGATTGATTTCCTGACTGTTTGTGATCCCCAGTAGAGTGGCTTATATTGCAGAATCTACTTGTTGTGATCAGTTTGCTATGTATGTTCTCCCCAAATAGAGTGGTTTGTTGCAGAATCTATTTGTTTGATCTGTCCTCCCTCAGTGGTTTGTTCCCCAAGAGAGTAGCCGACAGTTTTCCCCAGTAGAGTTGCTTATACAGTTAGATTCTATTTGGATGATATCATTCTCCCTCAGTGGGTTGTTCCCCAGCGGGGTTGTGTGGAGTTGCTTCTACAGTAGTTCATGCTTATGCACTTTTTGTTTCTCAGTTGACACTGGGATCCCCTGCAGATATCTTGGGTTTTCTCTTGTTCCCCTACAGATTTGTCTTGGTGGCTGCTTTGCCCGTTGTGACTTTCTGTACCCTGATTGGGTTGTTTCCTAATATCTCCGATCCTCTGCTTCTTCAGCAGTACCCGCAGATCTTTGCTTTACAGCATGTAGATCTCCGCAGATTGGCTCTCCAGCTGGTTTTTCCCCTGGAAGTATAATACCGGGCGTTTGATTCCTGGACCTGTTTGTGTTAGAATTGTCTGTTTTGTCAGCATTCATCAAACATAAATCACGCATGTTCATGCATACTCATAAACATTCAGATATTCATGTTGCATTTCTTGCCATGTATCCTTTGTTTGTTGTTCCCTGCTTTTGGGTGATGTAGATCTCTTTACAAATCTCCCCAAGCAGATGTCGGGTGTTTAAAATCTCTCCATATAGAGTCAACCCATAAGCAGAAAATGTTGTCTTTCCTTCTGCAGTTCCCCACCGAGATATATCCTCGTGGATGACGGTTTCTTCCGTTTCCTCCCAACACATATATTGGGATGGATTTTCCTACTTGAGTTACATCCTCATTAGGACATGTCTTGATTCAGTCTGTCTTTTCGGATTATTCCCGAATTGGCTATTTGTCAAATGTCTTGTGCTTCCCAGTGGGTTGTTCCCCAGCGGAGTAGTTTTGGGCCTCTACCCTCATACCGGTAGTTATAAGTCCTACTTTTCCTGGCTTTCTTGGCAGAATTTGTGGTTATACACCTTTTATTCTCCAGCCAGAGTTTGTTGGTTTTCTACCCTAACAATTGGTAGTTGTAAACCCTATTTTCCTGCTCTCCAGCAGTTTGTGGTTTGTTATAAACCCTATTTTGGTTTCCCGTGCGGATTTGTGATTTGTTCTATCCCCACGTGGAGTTGTTGGTCTTCTACCCCGTATTCGGTAGATGTAAACCCTAATTTTGTGGTTATCTCCACCCTTTTGGCCCTCTGCCTACAAACCAGCAGTCGTAAGTCCTATCTTTGCGGTTTTTCTACCTACAAACCGGTAGTCATAAACCCTGTTCTCTCCATTTGCAGAGTTAACTTTGTTGTTCATCCCAACCGATGACAGTTACTCTTCTGTGGTTTTCTATCCAATTTCTTTTGGTAGATGTAATCCCCTCTTTGTGGTTTATCTTCATCTAGTTCTTGATGTTGATTTTCCTTTGCTTGGATAAGATGCTCAGATCAGCACTTATATCCCCAGCAAGTCTTTTGTGGATAATTGCCGTATGCTAGCAATTTTATCCTCAGCGGGTCCTTTCACCTTTTGTCAGTAATTGTGTTCCCCGGATCATTGATTTTCATCAATGCATCCCAGCGAGTCTTCTTTCATTTACCCCCTTTGTTGGTAATGTCTGTTGCTCCCTTTGATTGGTCATCATTATATACCTAGTTTGGTATCCCGATGCCTTTCTTTTCGGTTGATTTATCCTTTATTAACCCAGTAACCGGTTGAGGATAATCTTCCATGCGAGTATATTATTCACGGTCTGCCGGTAATGAATGATATATCTCATGCACTCTTCAGTCGAAGCCTTTTGTGTTTTCTTTGTTGAGTAAGATTCGTTATTTCCCTTTGTGGAATCGAATATTTCTTTGTTGTTGGATAATTGCCGGATGCTTGCAATTTATCCTTTTGAGTTGTCTTTCGTTCACCCGGATGCTTGGTATCGATTGTCTCTCTGTTTTGGATAGTCACCTATTATATACTTCGGTATCTCTGGTGTCTTTTCCTTTTCGAGTATATTATTCACGGTCTGCCGGTAATGAATAATATATCTCATGCGCTCTTTAGTTGGAATCCTTTGTTGATTTTCCCCAGCTGAGCAAGATTCGTATTCTCTGTAGAATCGAATATCCATCCTATAAACAAGTTTGCTTTCGCTCTCTTCAGGATGATGTGTGTTTTGGCATATATACCAATTCACGTTTTCGGTAGATCACCTATTATATACCCAGTAACCGGTATCTCTGGTGTTTCTTACCATGCGAGTTTATTATCTACGTTCTGACGGTAATAGATAATATATCTCATGCGAGTTTCTTATCCACGGTCTGCCGGTAATGGATATTGTATCTCATGCACTCTTTGGGTTTGTGTCCCCAGTTGAGTAAGATTCGTATTCTTTGTAGAATCGAATATCCATCCTTTAACCAGTTTGTGTTTTGGATGATGTGTGTTTTGGCATATATACCGACTCACGTTTTCGGTAGATCACCTATTATATACCCAGTAACCGGTATCTCTGGTGTTTCTTACCATGCGAGTTTATTATCTACGTTCTGACGGTAATAGATAATATATCTCATGCGAGTATTCTTATCCACGGTCTGCCGGTAATGGATATTATATCTCATGCACTCTTTGGGTTTGTGTCCCCAGTTGAGTAAGATTCGTTTTCCCGTTGTGGATTCGAATGTCCATCCTGTAAGTCGATTTGCTTTTTCAAGCCCTCCTTTCGGATGATGAGTGTTTTGGCATATATACCAATTCACGTCTTTGGTTAGTCACCTATTATATACCCAGTAACCGGTATCTCTGGTGTCTCTTCCTTTCGAGTATATTATTCACGGTCTGCCGGTAATGGATATTATATCTCGTTCACTCTTGAGTCAATCTTTTGATTGTTTTCTCCGCAGAGTAAGTTTCGTATTCCTTGTGGAATCGATTGTCCATCCTATAAACAAGTCTGCTGTTCTAGCTTTCTTCAGGGTGATGAGTGTCTTGGAACACAAACCAATTCACGATTTCGGATCTTATCCTATAAACAACCTACAACCCGGTTCAGGATAACTTTCCATGCGAGTACATTATCTACGTTTTGACGGCTATAGATAATATATCTCATGCACTCTCTTGTCGAACACTTTGTTTGTTTCCCCAACTGAGTAAGATTTGCATTCTTTACAGAATCAAATATCCATCCTATAAACAAGTTTGCTTTCGCTCTCTTCAGGATGATGAGTGTTTTGGAACACACACCAATTCACGTCTTTGGTCGGTCACCTATTACATACCTACAACCCGGTATCCTTGGTTTCCTTCCTTTCTGCTCCCTATTATGACCTCGGTCCCCCTGTGGAGTCAGATTTTCCTGAGTTTATGTACCTTTTCCAGGTCTTTCTCAGATGTTTGGTTGATTGATATCTCTCACCCTTATACCGGTGACATCTCATTTCTTTGGTGCTTCCTCAGTGAAGTTTTCTTGTTGCTTCTCCCCAGGAGTCAGCTTGTGTCTCTCCAATGGATTTATTTTCCTTTGGAATTTTTTTTCTTTTCCCCGGTGTGAGTCCTTCACTCCCCAGTGAGGTCTCCAGTCTGATTTCTGTTTCTCTAATCAGAGTCGTGTCTCGTTCACGCTGTGTCAGTTTTGTCTATCCCCAACAAGAGTCTTGTTAGAGTCTCTATTCCTGGTGAGTGTATTACTCCGATGGATCTTCTTTTCTTCTGTGCGAATCATATTCCCCACAGAGTTTGTGTCTTTTGCATGCATACATTTGCATCATGAGGTCTCTTAGGGACCCAAATTTGTCTCATTACTGTTATTTAAGCCCATTCTACCGCGTCGAGATGAAGATTTCTAAACTTCACTTCTCCGGCTAGAATGACCTTAAATAGGGGCATCTGTAAGACCCCAATTTTGGCCCTAAGATCCCTCATGGCCCATATCATATCATATCATGGCCTCAAGGATCATTGCATGCCCTAGCTTCCCTCCTAGTGGGTAGGTTGCTTTGTGAGTGTGGTTCTTGATCACCAAGCATGTCTTGCATTTGTATATCTTTGCTTTTCATATGTTTACTAACCAAAAAGTACAAAAATATTGTCATATAACCATGTTACTTGCAGCTGAAGCAATCATCAGTCAAAATCAGTCAAAATCAGTCATTGAGCAATGGATGGTGGCCATTCTTGCAGAATTTGGGCACCATGATCAATAATCAAGAGTTCATACATGTTGTGATATCATTTGGAATCAAAATCTCAAGGAATTAGGGTTTGGAATTCATCAGAACATGCTTCAGTCAAGCAAAACCCTAGAAAGTCAAACTTGGTCAACTGTCCATTTAATCAGTGTTTTGATGGTGGGATTTGGTCTGAGAGGTCTCATTCATGTCTATATAAGCTTCATATATCATGTCAAGCATCCACAGTGAAGGAAATAAAGTCAGACAGAAAATTTCCCAAAATAGAAACTTGACCTGTAATTCAAATTTGCCAAAAATGGAAACTTCTTGATCTTAAACTTACATCATGATACAAGCTTCAAATGAATTTTTTCCCAACATGAAAGTTGAAGATCTTGTTCTCCCATTTCCAAAAAGTCAAAGAACACTCAATTCCCATGTATGGTTGGCAAGATATGATCATTTCA
This sequence comes from Lathyrus oleraceus, assembly GCF_024323335.1. Taxonomy (NCBI): domain Eukaryota; kingdom Viridiplantae; phylum Streptophyta; class Magnoliopsida; order Fabales; family Fabaceae; genus Lathyrus; species Lathyrus oleraceus. Next base: position 150,263,663 of record NC_066585.1, read on the forward strand.
ATTTCAAAAATTTGTGAACTTCAAAAGGCCATATCTCTCAAACCATTTGGCCAAATTGGGTGGGGTTTTTTCCTACAAGTCACATTTGATCCCCTATTTCCAAAAATGTCACCCTCATGCACCAAAACATCACCATTCAAAATGGCCTTTTTGGACTTGCCTTAATTAATTTCAAGTGAGGTTGAATTTTGACTTTTCAAAATAACCAATTTTACTCATTTTGGCCAATTGGGACTGTTTTGAAATGTTATTTGAAGCATGTTTGAAGCCCATTTCATGCAGACCCATACCCCTCTTGCAAGCTTAGTGGTCTTTTAGCAATTTTTGGCAAACATGTCATTTTAACCAAATTTTGGATTACAACTTAAACTAATGATGCTTAGCTTCCTAAACAGCAAATATATAACATATTTTCTGTCCAAAAACCCTAGTAGCAGCCACATCTTACAGACAGAAAACTCATTCTCTCAAAAAACTCTCAATTGATTCATCTTAAATTTCTGCTCAAACTTCCAAAGAACCCGAGTCTTGCTTGCTTGTTCCATCATTCATTGGCCATTTGGAAGCATTTTCCAGCTCCATTTCTCAAGTGTAATCAAAGCTTTCCACTGTTCCATTGAAGAACTCATTCATGGCAGCTCATGGTTGCAGCTAAAAGCAAGGTTCTCGAGCCAAACTCCCACTTCCTTTCACCTCCTAGGACCTTCATGAGCATCTGTTTTGAGCATTTGTAGCCAAAAAAGCACTGAATCGACATTGCCTTGCAGATTTGGTTAGTATTCGAATCTCTTATTTCACTAAACTATGCCATGCCTCTTGTAGATCTTTGTTTACTGGTTGCATTAAGCTTTGAATCGTGCGTTTTGGTTGCTTGTGCTGAGAGAAATCTAACTTTAAAGTATCATGTTCAAAATTGTTTTTGTTTGATTCTTCTTTGATAGTTTGATTTAATGATTATGGATGTTGTAGTTATGATGTATGATGTTAGATGCATTGAATGGTATGATTAATTTCCATTTCTGGGCACATTTTTTTTTGTCACGATTTCTTTGAGGAAGACGAAGATACTGTAGCCTTCACAAACCCTAAACACTGTTGCTGCCCAGAAAATTGCCCGTGTTTGGTCGTCTGCATGTGCATTGTTACTGTTTCATTGAACCGACCAATCAGAACATTTCCCTGGCTGAGCTTAAACGCGGCGTTTTGTTTAGTTGGGCCTATAATTGCAAAAATGCCATCGGTCCCATTATTTTAAATCAATTCATTTTAATTATGCAATGTTTATTTCATTTTGTTACTCAATCTTACAAAAATCACATCTCATTCATTGTTAATCCAAAATTCATGAAAAATTTTCCATTCTGCTCTGCTTGATCTCTATTATTTTATCATGATTTTTGCTGATTTTTTGGATGGTTGAATTTTAAATGGTATTAGGGTTTTGTTCATGTGTCCATATTTTGTACCTTTTACCAATTCAATTGTGAAATAGTCATGCATTATCCAATGGCCTTGAAATGTTTTGTACACAAACTAGACACATTCATGGTGATTTTGGTTTAGAGTTTGTGAATTTATCTTATCTTGTTGTTGAGTTATGAATTTTTGAATTAGGGTGTGACAATTTGTGTCACACCATTGATATGCAACTTCATGATTTTTGATACCATGCTTCCTGACCTCCAATTGATATGAATTTTTGCATGAATGTACTCTTGTATGTCTAGTTCACATGTGATTTTTCTTGGAATTAATTGTGGCATTTCCTAATTGTTTGAGATTTTCTCCCCTGTTTGACCAAAATGTTGACTTGTGTGATACATGTTGCCATTTCATTTGTGAAATTCTCATACTTTATTGAATGACCATGAAATTTTACATGTGATTACTAGACATCTTAAGATTTGCCATGGTGTTGATCCCATTCATTTCTCATATGTTATCACTGATTTATGATTTTTTCAAGTTGATGTATGTTTGGTTGACTTCTTTGAGCATGCATAAACTTGCCTTGACTTTCTGATTTTCATTGACTATCTTCCCATGATCCAAATGAGCTGAAATTTGATATGCATGTCATGTTAAGGATTATGATTGATCATGAATTATTTGATGATTTTTGGAATTGATTATGATTGGTTTTGAGCTAAGTCTTGCTGTTGACTTCTATGAGCTTTCATTTGCCATGCTTTGACTTCTTTTGCTTATGAAATGATGATGATGAATGATATGGATGTGGGACCAATTGAGTTTGTTTCTTAAATGTTTAAATTTGATTTTGGTTGACTATCACTTGCTGTTTTGACTTTCTCATCCTCTTTTGACCCTAGGCTTGTCCTAGTGGTCTTGTTGCTTATGTTTGAGTTCATGTTTTCAGGTTAAGCAACAATGCCCCAAAGAGATCATACAAATTTGATTGAGCTTGATTGTTTATCATGAGCTAACCTCTTTGTTTTGTAGGTTGCTTGACTCATATGCCTTGAGTCTTGTGCTTTGCACATTCATCTGTCTGTTTTGACTGTTGACTCCTACCTCCTTTTGCTTTAACTTTGAATTGTGTACTGATTCTGTTTGACTATTTCAGGTACCATTAGTTGCTTAGTTCTTTGAACTTGCTTTGCTTTGCTTAAATAGCAATTTGCATTGAGGTATAATTCCTTTTCTTCATGTAGTCTGGAAGACCTGGCCTGTTACTTGGCCAGGCAACCGTCTGAAGTCCTCCTTAAGAGGCAATGCTTGTGTGTGTTTACATTTGTCCCAAGCAGGAAAAGTCCTTTTAATAAGGCAATTGGTGGATATAAGAGATATGTAGCCTATCTCCCACTATTCTGTGAGTCTTCTCCTTGCTCCCATTACATGGTTGTAGCATTGAGATCCAAACCCAAGATCTATCGAGTCAATAATCTGTGGAGAGAGTTCCTACTTTCTGAACTCCCACACCTTCTGATATTCAAATGCTCTCCCTGACCAGGGATAAGAGCAATGAGGCACACCCCTCATCTCCTTTCATCTGCTTCACCTTAGCCCCTCAATGGCAAGGTTAAGAGCACCAGTGACCCTATTCCAGTTGGCTTCAATGCCTAACCCTCTTGTATGGGCCTCCTTGTTTGGTTATAGTGTGTGCTGATTGACTTCATTGATTGATTGTTGTTTCATATGCACATGTTTGCTTGTATGCTTTATGCATTTATCACCATCATTTATTGCTCATTAATGCATAACCATCTCATTTGTCTTTATGACTTATCATTGCTGTTTACCCATTGAGGACAATTGTAAGACCATCCATTGGCCATTGCTCCTAGGATATGGAAGTGAGTATAAGACCATCACATTGGCTACTCATCTTATCTTTGCTTGATGCATTTGTTTGATTGTATGTGAGGATGCAATTATAAGTCCCTGTAAGTTGGCATTTGCTTTCTTATGATCATATGTTGCATTTGTTTGATTGTATGTGAGGATACAATTGTAAGTCCGTGTAATTTGGCATTTGTATTCCTAGGACCATACTGTGGAGGTTAGAGTAAGCCCAGATAGATTGGCATCTGACATCCATGTTTTGCTTTTGTTTGTTTATGTGAGGATGCAACTGTAAGTCCCTGCAAGTTGGCTTTTGCTTTCCTATGATCATATGTTGGATATTGGTGTAAGCCCAGACAGATTGGCATCCGGTATCCAAGTTTTTTGTTTTAGGAGATTAGTATAAGTCCATCGAGTGGCCTCTGATATCCAGTTTTATTTTAGGAGATTGGTGTAAATCCATCTATTGGTATCCGATATCCGCTTTTGTTTGTGAGATTGGAGTAAGACCATTGAGTGGCATCCGGTATCATCTGTTTGTTTATTTTGCTATTGATCATTGCCTATTCCAAAGGACACACTTGAATCATCTTCTATATGATTTCAAGAGGTGAACCTTCTAAGAAGTTTTACAATCCCTCTTCATCCATTCATCCTCATTATGTCCTAAACCTTTTCACACATTACTTTCAAACTTGACATAGATATTGTGCAAACATCTTCATATTTTCAAACTAAAAACCTGGACCCAAGTCCTTGACTTTTTTTCAAACTCATTTTCATAACACTTCTTTTGAATCAATCTTAATCATACTTTGACTCCACTTTCATAATCACAATCAATTAACTTCACCCATTCACTTGTTTTGGCTTTGTCCATTGTTAATCTTTTCATGCATTAGCCATAGGTTTCAATTATCATTGTGGTTGATGTAAACCTCACCCTATCCTTAGTGAGTCGACTATAAGACTTCCGTACTGAAAACAGGGCTAACCCCTCTAGTACGTCGAAGCTATCCTCACATGGTGGATGTTGGTCTTGGTCGAGTTTTCTCCCATTGATAATGAAAAGCCTCAGTGCTATTGTTTAAAATTGAATCCACTAACTTTTGGAAATCTTTTAGCCGAACTACGGCGTTTTGATCCTTACCTTTGATGGAAGGTACGTAGGCAGCGGGTTCATCCGTTCAAACCCAATAATTAACTTGTATATTCTTTTCTCATCATCCCAATCATGTTTGCACAATGTTTATGTCATAACAAATAACAATTTAATACAACAAGTGTGAAAAGGGCTCCCTAGGAGTACCTAGGACGTAGTGGGTGCCTAACACCTTCCCATTGCGTAATTTACCCCTTACCCAGACTCTCTGATCTTTTTATTAGTTTTCTACGTGTAAAACTTCTTAGGCTTTTGTTCGCTTTTTAGCCAGTCCTTTGGATAAATAAAAGTGCGGTGGCGACTCGAAATTCATTGTATGCTTTGCTTATGGTTTAATCGATAAATCATATAGCGACGAATACACCGCTACAGCTCCAGAAAACCGGGTTGGTTGGAGGTTAAGGTTTCCTGAATTTACTGGTAGGTTCTAAGAACAGAAGTTTGTCAGCTTCAGCCCTTCAGTCGAGAATAATACGTTTACCACTGAAGGTTTGGCATTATTACAGGATAAAAGACCTACACTGACTCCCCTCATCAGGACATCCTAAAGCAAGTTCCCAGTCTCGGGGTCCTCGGATTGAGCAGCGAGAATGCGCCCACCAGGGCTAACATAATCACGTCTCGGAGGAGAGGCCTCGATTGAGTTCTCGGGAAATGGTCGCCAGAGTCGACGATTTCTAGAGGAATATTTGTCGTTATGTGTCATACGGTGAACTGACTTTGTGTGCTTTTGCCTTGGAAAGCAAATGTCGCGGATAGCAAGAGTCGCCACCGACTTTTCTTTTATCCAATAAGGAAAGGTGGAAAAGAACAGGAAAGACCTTAATTAGATTTTGGGTTCGGGAGGTACATTATACAAAGGGAAGGTGTTAGCATCCTTTGTATCCATGGTTATCCATGGGCTCTTAATTGCTTGATCACTTATGTTATTTTCCTTGTCTGAAAAAAAGTGTTTGTGAATTGCTTAGAAAATGTTTTGAAAAGAGAGTTTAACTTTGTAATGATCCTTGTACGAATGTATACAAAGTATTTATCTCGTTTAATTTTGAAAGTTGTTTAGAAAAATATAACTTGGCAATGATTCTAGTATGAATGTATACCAAGTGGTGATTTTCTAGTAGATGTTTTGCAAAGTGTGATGTATGAAAACGTTTTAGGTTGTGAGTTAGCAATTAAGAGTTATACCTACCCAAGGTCTTTATGGGCATTTCCTATCCTTATGAGGGTAAAACTGTCTTTTCTATTGAGAAGTAAGTAGTTTTATCCTTTGGATGTAAACGGGACATCGTAGGGTCATCGATTAGTCATTGAAGGCAACATCTGTAAGGATACCTTAGCATTCGAAGGGACGATCATCATTTAACCGTAGGCTACAACGACGGGTCACCGAGGGACAAAATCATGTATTCGCAGGCAACATCCGAGGGACGATGATTTATTTTATAGGGACATGATGATTTAATCGAAGGGTCTTTGCTAAGTGTATCCCCACATTCGCGGGACATGACCACAATACCGTAATACCGTAAGGCAACAAAGAGCGGTCCAATATCACATATTCAAAGGCAACATTTTACAATCAATTAGGTAGTTGTAATCAATTAGGTAATTAGGTCCACGTTATAATCAATTAGGTAATTAGTGTGAATCTCCACAAGGGTATCCCACAAATAAAGTGGAATACCTAGCAAGCTACTTTCTCCGGGAGTATGTGAACCCTTACAAAATTCAGCAAACAGGTCAGAATACCAAATCAGGGTGCAATCGAGAATTACACCACAAAAGAAATACAACGATAGGAATGTCAGGCAAAATAACGCATGGTTAGAATAAAACAGATCAGATAAGCATAGAACAGAACAGAAAAATCAGCGACTGTCACGTTCGCCCCTGCCTCGCCTAGCGAAGGCTTAGCGAATACTCGCTACATGCTCGCTTAGCGACGTGCTAGCGAGCGGTTGCGGGTTCTGGTTTTGGTAACAGTACAATTCCAGAAAGCTCCAAACCTTATGGCATCCATTACAGAAATTACATGGTTAAACGTTCAAGATATTCATACATACTTAAATTCACATGCAAAACTTAAGATATTTTTATAGATTCAATCATAACGCCACATGCAAGTTAAGAACATAAAACGGTAATAGTAATGCAAACCTGTTTGCAACTGAATTGCAACCTTGAATTGGCAAGTCACTCTTAGGGTTGGCGCCGGATTGAGTTGGGCGGAGGTAACCTTGGTGCAGATGAGTTTCCTTCAGGGTTTCCTTTAGGGTTGCTCTGAATTCTTTGGGTTAGCCTCCAGGGTTGCTGTGTTGCTTCTGTTAGGGTTTCCTTGCTAGGGTTTCTGTCCGTCTGCCTCTGTCCCCTTTTTCCTGAATGAAGCTCTGCTATTTATAATAATTTTTGTGACCTGATGGGCTCAGAATGAAGCCCAGAATTTTCTGGTATTCGCAAGCTTCGCTAGGCGAGTGGCGTAGCGAAGGGTTCGCTAGGCGAAGGAGTTGCTCGCCTAGCGAGCATGCCAGTTTGGGCCATTTTCTGGATTTGGCCACCTGTGTGCTGGGTCTTTGTTCTTTTAAGATCAATGCCTTGGACAATGAGTTGGAGTGCCTTGAAGAATGTCTTGAAAGATTAACGGGCAAATTTTGGGGTATGACAGCTGCCCCTGTTCAATATTCTTGAACCGAGAGAGTTAGAATGGTATGTATGCCATTCGTGGTCTGGAGGTGGAAGATTATTGAACACTAGAATGCCCCAAAAGTTTGCACTTGTTAATCAAAGGTTAGTCTTGATGGAGATGGGCTTAGAGATGCCATCCAGGAACATCCGGGAAGTTTGATGATGAAAGATCAGAATGGGTCATACACTGCTGGGGATAAAGGATCAGAATGGATCATACACTAGATCGTATCTGAATCGCAGAATGAGTTATTCATTAGGCGGGTGACTTCGCTGGGGAGGAAAGATCAGAATGGATCGTACGCTAGATCGTATCTGAGTTGCAGAATGAGCCGTACGTTAGGCTGTATCTGACGAAGGTAGAATCAGGATGGATCGTATGCTAGATCGTATCTGAGTTGAAGATCCAAATGGGTCGTACGTTAGATCGTATTGAAGTTGCAGAATGAGTCGTACGTTAGGCTGTATCTGAAATTCTAGTTATCAGACTTTGGATGTCACATGGGTTGTTATGACATACAATTCTGCACAGATAGGAATTATGCAGAACTTAAAAGTAAGTGCAGTAAATAACACAAGTAATTGTTTACCCTGTTCAGTCTAACATGACCTACATCTGGGGGCTACCAAGCCAGGGAGGAAATCCACTATTAGTAGTATCAATTCAAAGCTAAACTCACCCGTTTACAACTTATCACTTAATCCCTACCCAATGCAATTTCAATCTTACACTAAGATCAGAGTTCCTACTCACTCCCCCTCAATCACCTCAGTGATTACTATCTTTAAACAATATTAAAGACAAGTTGAAGTCACACTTCAAACAACTCTTGATTGTGCTTCACAGCTTTAATCAAGATACACAGCACTCACGCTTAAAAGCTTTGAGCGACACAACATTTACAACTCAATGAACACCCTATGCCACAACAATCATCTACTTGATAATGGCTTGGCTTACAAGATACGTCTAATACAAGACTCACAAAAATACAGCAGTGAAGTATGATGGACACACAAAATCTTCACGCCTCAAAATCCCCGAAACTGAATGAAGGAACGCCTTCCTTTTTATATTGCAGTACCTGGGCTTTTGCACCTGTATTCTCCTGAATTTAAGGTCACACGAGTTCCCATAAATTCAACATTTAGGTTACTAACAAATAGGCTATTTGTTAGGTTCATTAAATGTAACTTGGTTGTTGGTTTCCTGGTTTTTCTCTAAGCTGTTGACTTCCTGAAGAATAGCCCAAGAAAAGCTGAAACAGAAAACTGAACAACCTACAATATAGCATATGCTGTCAGGAATGAATGTCACGACATTCAGCTTGACATCAAGGTCCATATGCTGAGTCTGTTTTTTCAGAAAACAGACTGTACAATTTTGCTGACTTGTACATGACCATACTACAGTAACAACTTACATTAATAAATGTTAAAGTGTCCAACTTAACATTTACACATTTGGCCTTAAGTTAGTTCTGTTATTCTCTTGAAGAACAAACTAAGTTACATGCTGAAGTATAGCAGAACACCACTCTGTCTAATGTTCAGTAGCTGCTGTCAGTGATGAATGTCATAACATCCAATTTGACATTCAGTCAGTAGGCCTTATGCCAGGTCTGGTCTTTCCTTGATAACCAGACTGGAAATAAATACTAAGGGTTCTAATAGAACACCAGCTGTTCTATTTCTTAGTATCTGTTGACAGGTATGAATGTCACAGCATCCAGTTTGACATTCAATAAATCCTGTGTTAGCTAATCCTGCAGTAACTACTCAAGTGTGTCATGACATCAGTCAAGATATCAGAGTACAGTTAGATATTCTAACCTACAATGTAGTCACACATACATACTATGTCATGACATCAGTCAAGACATTTGTAACCAGCTAGTGTTTTACCAAATGTAGAAAAGTTAGAGACATTTGTAACCAGTCAAGCATATTGTAGAAAAGTTAGAGACTTTAGGTTCCCACAGATAACAGTTATCTTTGGACCTGGTTCCTCTCATAACTTCCTGATTGTCACCATTAGCCACAATGCAAAGCTCCTTAGTAAACTGAACATGAAACCCTTGATCACACAGCTGACTTATGCTGATGAGGTTTGCAGTTAGTCCTCTTACTAACAACACATTATTCAGTTTTGGAACTCCAGAGCAGTCCAGCTTACCCACACCTTTTATTTTACCTTTGGCACCATCACCAAAGGTCACATAGCTGGTAGTGTGAGGTTGAATATCCTCCAGAAGATTTTCCATACCAGTCATATGTCTTGAGCATCCACTGTCAAAGTACCAGTCTTCTCTGGTAGAGGCCCTTAGAGCAGTGTGTGCTATCCTAGCATACCATTGTTGCTTCTTGATGGGAACATAGCGCTTATATGGTTTATGCTTAGGCCTGACATGCGTGGCTTGGTTAGGGAAACCATGAATCCAGTAGCAGAAGGCTTTTATATGACCAAGCCTACCACAGTGGTGACACCTCCACTCCTGGTATTTCCTCTTCTGATGATCATTCATCCTAGTTCCTCGATGTTGAGACATTGGCTTTGACTTCCGCTTGAACTTCTGAACTTTTGCCTTTGGGCGTTTGTGTTCAGCTGAGGATCTTTTCCCAAATCCTAGGCCAGATTTGGTTCCAGACTGCTGTCCCACCTTTAGTATCTCTTCTAAGATGTCAGTTCCCTTATTCATCATTCTGATGGATTTGGTCATCTGATTCAACTTGGAGGTCAGTAGGGCTATCTCACCATTTAGACCCTCTATGACAGACAGTTGCTTCTGTCTCTCATCTTCCAGTTCCTTGATGAGGTTCTTCTGTTTTTCTCCTTGTGCACGCACTTCTGCACTGGTGGTACACAGCTTCTTATAGGCTGCAGCAAGTTCATCAAAGGTCAGTTCATCTGCACTTGAGTCATCATCAGAGGCACAAACACTGGTTAGTGCAGTGACATGTTTGGCAGATTCTCCTTCAGATTCACTTTCAGAATCTCCTTCAGACCATGTGATAGTTAGCCCCTTCTGTTTCATCTTGAGATAAGTAGGACATTCAGCTCTGACGTGTCCATACCCTTCACAACCATGACACTGGATTCCCTTGCCTTGGTTGAACTTTTCTTCAGAAGTTGATCTTTTCCTGATGTCAGATGGGATGTTCTTGACATTAGGTCTCCCTCTTTGATCAATCTTCTTCACGAACTTGTTGAACTGTCTCCCAAGCATGGCTAAGGCTTTTGATATACTTTCATCACCTTCAGTATATCCTGCTTCTGACTCCTCTTCAGCATTAGATACAAAAGCTATGCTTTTGTTCTTCTTTTCAGCATTCTCACACAAGCCCATTTCAAAGGTTTGGAGAGAACCAATGAGCTCATCCACCTTCATATTGCAGATGTCCTGTGCCTCCTCTATGGCTGTGACCTTCATAGCAAATCTCTTTGGCAAGGACCTGAGAATCTTTCTTACAAGTTTCTCTTCAGCCATTTTCTCACCTAGTCCACCAGAGGTGTTTGCAATTTCAAGAATATTCATGTGAAAGTCATGAATAGTCTCATCCTCTTTCATCCTCAGATTTTCAAACTTGGTGGTCAGCATCTGAAGTTTGGACATCTTCACCTTGGAAGTACCTTCATGAGTTACCTTGAGGGTATCCCAAACTTCCTTAGCTAGTTCACAGTGGTGTACCAGCCTGAAGATGTTCTTACTGATTCCATTGAACAATGCATTCAAGGCCTTGGAATTTCCAAGAGCTAATGCCTCTTGCTCCTTGTCCCACTCTTCTTCAGGAATCTGCACACTGACTCCATCTTCACCTGTCCTCATTGGATGTTCCCATCCTTTGTTGACAGCTCTCCAGACTTTGCTGTCTAGAGACCTTAAGAATGCTATCATACGAGGCTTCCAGTCATCATAATTAGAGCCATCCAACATGGGTGGTCTGTTTGAGTGTCCTAAATCCTTGTCCATGGTACTAGAAAGTAACTTCCCTAGATCTCACCCAGAAATTCACAGGCAGGGTGCCTGCTCTGATGCCAATTGAAATTCTAGTTATCAGACTTTGGATGTCACACGGGTTGTTATGACATCCAATTCTGCACAGACAAGAATTATGCAGAACTTAAAAGTAAGTGCAGTAAATAACACAAGTAATTGTTTACCCAGTCCAGTCCAACATGACCTACATCTGGGGGCTACCAAGCCAGGGAGGAAATCCACTATTAGTAGTATCAATTCAAAGCTAAACTCACCCGTTTACAACTTATCACTTAATCCCTACCCAATGCAATTTCAATCTTACACTAAGATCAGAGTTCCTACTCACTCCCCCTCAATCACCTCAGTGATTACTATCTTTAAACAATATTAAAGACAAGTTGAAGTCACACTTCAAACAACTCTTGATTGTGCTTCACAGCTTTAATCAAGATACACAGCACTCACGCTTAAAAGCTTTGAGCGACACAACACTTACAACTCAATGAACACCCTATGCCACAACAATCATCTACTTGATAATGGCTTGGCTTACAAGATACGTCTAATACAAGACTCACAAAAATACAGCAGTGAAGTATGATGGACACACAAAATCTTCACGCCTCAAAATCCCCGAAACTGAATGAAGGAACGCCTTCCTTTTTATATTGCAGTACCTGGGCTTTTGCACCTGTATTCTCCTGAATTTAAGGTCACACGAGTTCCCATAAATTCAACATTTAGGTTACTAACAAATAGGCTATTTGTTAGGTTCATTAAATGTAACTTGGTTGTTGGTTTCCTGGTTTTTCTCTAAGCTATTGACTTCCTGAAGAATAGCCCAAGAAAAGCTGAAACAGAAAACTGAACAACCTACATATAGCATATGCTGTCAGGAATGAATGTCACGACATTCAGCTTGACATCAAGGTCCATATGCTGAGTCTGTTTTTCCAGAAAACAGACTGTACAATTTTGCTGACTTGTACATGACCATACTACAGTAACAACTTACATTAATAAATGTTAAAGTGTCCAACTTAACATTTACACATTTGGCCTTAAGTTAGTTCTGTTATTCTCTTGAAGAACAAACTAAGTTACATGCTGAAGTATAGCAGAACACCACTCTGTCTAATGTTCAGTAGCTGCTGTCAGTGATGAATGTCATAACATCCAATTTGACATTCAGTCAGTAGGCCTTATGCCAGGTCTGGTCTTTCCTTGATAACCAGACTGGAAATAAATACTAAGTTCTAACAGAACACCAGCTGTTCTATTTCTTAGTATCTGTTGACAGGTATGAATGTCACAACATCCAGTTTGACATTCAATAAATCCTGTGTTAGCTAATCCTGCAGTAACTACTCAAGTGTGTCATGACATCAGTCAAGACATCAGAGTACAGTTAGATATTCTAACCTACAATGTAGTCACACATACATACTATGTCATGACATCAGTCAAGACATTTGTAACCAGCTAGTGTTTTACCATATAATGCAGCCAATTAAACACCTACAAACTCCCCCTTTGGCAAATTTTTGGCTAAAACACTTTGATCCCCATAACAGAGTTCATAGCAGCGGAATCACACACCTAGCAGGAAATAATACTAGCTAATACACTCAGAGTGGCAGCACACTCACCCACATGGAAGTTAACAAAAAACTTCACACAGCAGCACACACATACAGAAGTTAAATCTAAACTTCAACACACAACAGCTGCAGGGGAGGGAATCTGTCACGAGAGTCTGTTGTAGAGACCCACTCTGTTTGTCAGGGGTGGTGGTTATTACTCCCCCTTTTTGTCAAAAATGTTGCCAAAGACAACAACAAAACCAGAGAGTAATGACAGAGTTACAGACTTGGTTTTACTTCACAGTTTCAACCAAGTTAGCATCCACTTGATCTTGCTTCACAGCTTTGATCAAGTAAGCACCCACTTTTGCTTTACAGTAGGTACCACCATATCAGATGCCATGATTTTGTTTCTGACATCCAGAACCACTCCTGCATGAACATCATCCTTGAACTCCTGCAGGTACATTGGCCTTCTCACGGAAGGGTGTCTCCTTACCCTCTTGTAGCCACACTTGTTGCAAGTAGCATATCTGTGATCTGTTGACCAATCAGAGCATAGTACCAATTGTTTAATAGGCAGAGATATTAAACAATACATCCCAAACATCAGTGGTTGCTATAAGGTCTCAGAGAGACATATTCCCAGTTTGCTCCTTAAGTTTTCAAACTGAGTAGCATCCAGAGCCTTTGTAAATATGTCAGCCAGTTGAAGGTCCGTGGCTACATGTACCAAGGTGATCACCTTGTCTTCCACCAGATCTCTGATGAAGTGGTGCCTAATGTCAATGTGTTTGGTCCTGCTGTGTTGGATGGGATTCTTGGAGATATTGATGGCACTGAGATTATCACAGAACAATGTCATAACATTTTGAGTGACATTGTACTCAGTGAGCATCTGTTTCATCCAAACCAGTTGGGAACAACTGCTTCCAGCAGCTATGTATTCAGCCTCTGCAGTGGACAGAGAAACACAATTCTGCTTCTTGCTGAACCAAGATATGAGATTGTCTCCTAAGAAGAAACATCCACCTGATGTGCTTTTTCTGTCATCAGCACTCCCAGCCCAGTCAGCATCACAGTACCCAGATAGGACAGGTTCAGACCCATGTGAATACAACATCCCATAGTCACAAGTCCCATTGATGTACTTGAGAATCCTTTTGACTTGATTCAAGTGGCTCACTTTAGGCTCTGCTTGGTATCTAGCACATACTCCAACTGCATAAGAAATGTCAGGTCTACTTGCAGTTAGGTAAAGTAGGCTTCCTATCATGCTTCTATACAAGCATTGATCAACACCAGGTCCTCCATCATCTTTGGTTAACTTCAGATGAGTAGGTGCAGGAGTCCTCTTGTGCCTAGCATTATCCATACCAAACTTCTTAACTATGTTCTTGGCATACTTGCTTTGGGAGAGAAACATAGAGTCCTCCATTTGGTTTACTTGCATTCCAAGGAAATAGGTCAGTTCTCCAACTAGACTCATTTCAAACTCAGATTGCATCTGGTGAACAAATTGTTGAACCATTTGTTCTGACATTCCACCAAAGACTATATCATCCACATAGATTTGAGCAATCATGATTTTGCCGTCTTCATCCTTCACAAACAAGGTTTTATCTATTCCACCTTTTCTGTATCCATTTGAGGTCAGAAATTCGGTCAACCTTTCATACCATGCTCTAGGTGCTTGTTTCAACCCATACAAGGCTTTCCTCAACTTGTATACATGCTTAGGTTTGTTAGGATCACATAACCCTTTAGGTTGTTCCACAAAGACTTCTTCATTCAAGTAGCCATTCAAGAATGCACTCTTCATGTCCATTTGGAATAGTTTAAACTTCAGGATGCATGCTACCCCTAACAGCAATCTGATGGACTCAAGCCTAGCCACAGGAGCAAATGTCTCATCAAAATCTACCCCTTCAACTTGAGTGTATTCTTGAGCCACTAGTCTTGCCTTGTTCCTAGTAATTACTCCTTTCTCATCAGATTTGTTTTTGTAGATCCACTTGGTACCAATAATGTTGGTCCCTTCAGGTCTTGGAACTAGCTCCCATACTTCATTCCTTTTGAACTGCTTAAGTTCCTCTTGCATGGCAATGATCCAGTATTCATCAGTCAGGGCTTCTTTCACATTTTTTGGTTCAACCTTGGATACAACGCAGGAATTTGAGCTTATTCCCCATGACCTGGTAGTCACACCACTATTGGGATCCCCTATGATAAGATCCTTAGGGTGGTCTTTCTGAATTCTGATAGATGGCGCTTTGGTGGTTGCATCTACTTCACATTCAGGAGGAGGTTCCTCTACTTCTTCAGACTTGACAGGAATGTCAGTTGAACTGTCAAGGAATGTTTCAACATCCTCCATGACATCAGTCAAGACATTTGTAACCAGCTAGTGTTTTACCATATAATGCAGCCAATTAAACACCTACAGTATCTGAAAAAAGGGGTCAGAATGGATCGTACGTTAGATCGCATCTAAGTTGAAGATCCCAATGGGTCGTACGTTAGACCGTATTGGAGTTGCAGAATGAGCCGTACGTTAGGCTGTTGTCATACCCCAAAATTTGCCCGTTAATATAACAAGGCATTTCTAAGGCACTCCAACTTGTTTTCCAAGACATTGACCGTAAAGGAACCAAGACCCAGCTCACAAATGGCCCAATTCAGAAAATGGCCCAAACTAGCCTGCTCGCTAGGCGAGTAATTCCTTCGCCTAGCGAACACTTCGTTATAACACTCGCCCCAGCGAAGCATCAGATCTAGTAAAAGCCCAAACTAGCTTGCTCGCTAGGCGAGCAACTCCTTCGCCTAGCGAAGCTTGCGAATATCAGAATTTCTGGGCTTCATTCTGAGCCCATTAGGTCACAACAAGAGCATTATAAATAGCCAAGCTTCAGTCACGAAAAGGGGGGGAAGACGGAAGACAGACGAAGACGGACGGAAACCCTGGCACAGAAACCCTGGAGGCTACTTTAGAGAGTTCCGAGTGAAGAAACCCTGAAGGCCGCTCCTCCGCTCCGAAGATACCGCCGCCCAACTCCATCCGATGCCAAAAGCGATCAGTCTCTTCAACATAGCAGCTTAGTTGCAAGCAGGTTTGCGCATCACTATTGTTTTATACCTTTAATCGGTAATCTCTATATACATAAAGCATCATGATTGAAGTTTCGAATATGTAATTTGATTTCACATGCGAATTTAAATATGCTTGTATATCCTGAATATTTGTCCATGCTATTCGTGTAATCAAGTGCCATACAAGTTCAGGTTTCCGGAGGTCATGCTGCTGTCAAACTCCAAACCCGTGGCCGCTCGCTAGCATATCGCTAAGCGAGCCTGTAGCGAGCATTCGCCGCGCCTTCGCCAGGCGAAGCAGAGGCGAACGGGACAGTGGCTACTTTGTTTCTTTTCTATTATGCCTTATGTCTATCTAACCAAGATTTATTATAATTCTACATCATTTGGCCTGAGATTATGACTGTTGTGTTGTAGTGCAATTCTCAATTATACTTTACTTTGATGCTCTAACCCGTGTGCTGAATTGTGTAAGGGTTTACATATTCCCAAGGAAATGGCCGGCTAGGTATTCCGCTTTATGTGTGGGATACCCTTATGGAGATTCACCCTGAATTACTCAATTTGATTTTAATGTATTCATTTCATGGCGAAGATCCACCCTAATGGCTTAATTGATCTTAATGTATTGATTTTAATATGGACCTAATTACCTACTTGATTACGGTGACCTAATTAATTGTAAAACTTTGCCTTTAAATAAGTGATCTCGGACCTCTCTTTGTTACCCTACGATTACGGTATTACGGTCATGTCCCGCGAATGTGGGGATATACTTAGCAAAGACCCTTCGGTTAAATCATCATAGTCCCTCGAATGTTTCCTTTGCCCCTCGATGACCCTTCGGTGTAGCCTACGGTTAAATGATGATCGTCCCTTCGAATGCTAAGGTATCCTCACAACTGTTGCCCTCAATGACCAATCGATGACCCTACGATGCCCTTTCACATCCAAAGGATAAAACTACTTACTTCTCAATAGTAAGGACAGTCTTACCCTCATAAGGATAGGAAATGCCCGGAAAGACCTCGGATAGGTATAACTCTTAATTGCTTATTCACAATTTAAAACTACTTTTCACACCTTACACCTTTCAAAACCTCCATTAGAAAATCACCACTTGGCATACATTCGCACTAGAATCATTGCCGAGTTATACTTTTCTAAACTATTTTCAAAACTAAACGAGATCACCACTTTGTATACATTCATTCAAGAATCATTACAAAGTTAAATTCTCCTTTTCAAGACATTTCCTACACATTTCTCAACCACTTTTTCAAACTAGAAGAACATAAATGATTGAGCAATTAAGAGCCCATGGATAACCATGGATACAAAGGGTGCTAATACCTTCCCTTTGTATAATGTACCTCCCGAACCTAAGAATCTAAATTAAGGTCTTTCCTGTTCTTTTCTACCTTTCCTTATTGGATAAAAGAAAAGTCGGTGGCGACTCTTGCTAACCGCGACATTGCGATTAAAAAACACAAAAAGTCAGTTCACCGTATGACAGAACTGGCGACTCTGCTGGGGAATGCAAAGAGAGGTCACCTTAAAAAAAAGCATTTATGCTTTAAATCGTTCCTTCTTTTAAGGGTATTTTTGAGTGAAAGATCCTACACCCGGATCTAGTGTACCTTAGGTAAGTAGCAAAAGATCATCGCGACTATCCGGCGTATACTGGAATGGTCAAAATGATGGCTACGGTTAATGTGACACTTTGGATGTCCTGATGTTCCTCATGTTTACTTGGGGAAAAATTTGGCTTTCGCGTGGTGTCATCAAAGCATTAACCAGACCTTTAGAACCCTAATTGACTCATCCTTGCCATTAGAAAGTAGTGAGATAACTGGCTTCGGTTCCGACTGGGGTTGGTTGAGACTCGATACTACACTCTTTGAGATTGGACTTTAGGGAAGCTTCGGTCAACCACCTGGTGTTGCACTGAAGTGGACTTAAAGGAAGGTCGATGATTTGAGATCCTTCTAGAACCCGGTTACTATTCTAGGACAGGTTAAACCAACCAAACTTCAGTGGGGAGGGCACTTACCTATGGAACTCATGCAAGCCTTAAAAACTCAGGAATGATGGTTGTGTGACTTGCTTGTGCTTGTTATTTACTTAACATCATAACATCATGACATCATGACATCATGGCATTGTACTAACCATTTCAAGGACTTTAAACATTGAAAACATTTCATACATTGCATAGCATGACATAACATTGCATAACAGGTATTCTAAGGGATCAGTGTTCTCACGGTTTTCCTCCAAACAGAAAAATGGACCTCGAACAAACCGTCAAAGATCTCCATGCTCAGAATGCTCAACTCCAGGAGATGATCTTGAACTTATCCAAGGGGCAGGAGGAACTGAAGGCTCTCTTGCTCGAGAAGAAAAAGGACAAGAAATCTGTGAGTCACATTAACCCGGGAAGAAGGCAGTTTACGAAGATCAATATGACTTTAGCACAAGCACTGCAGGGTATGCTAAAAGCAAATTTGATCACCCTCAGAGATCCTCCTGCAAAACCCAACACTACTTCTCCTAGTTATAATCCCAACGCCAGGTGTGCATATCACTCCGATAGCCCCGGGCACGATACAAACGATTGTTGGTTGTTGAAGAACAAGATTCAGGATATGATCGACGCTGGGGAATTTAAATTTGATCCTTCGGAGACTCCTAATGTCATCACTGCTCCTCTGCCTAATCATGACAAAACTCTTAATGCTATAGAGGATGCTGACAGCGATTGCGACCTGGATAGCTGGGTCTACCCAACAATTGGTGACGGACTCAATAATTGGAAGGCTGAAGACACTATCCCGATTTCCTTTAGTCAGGAGTAATTGTTATTGCTATTTAGCATTTTAAAGCATTGTGTCTATGCCCGGGGCACAATAGCTAATTTTTCAAGGGTTTTGTCATTTTCATAAGCATATTCATATTCAATAAATCAATGGACTTTTTGCATTCAAATATTGCGCTCTTTATCTTTCCTGTCATTTTTCAAACAAGCTATGTTTTCTTGCACACACTCACGTAACAATTTGCCGATCCATATCCACTCTGGATCCTGTTGATAATAGTTCTGCTACTGTTCATTATGACTTTGAAAATCCGATCTACCAAGCCGAGGGTGGAAGCAAGGAAGATTGTGAAGTCCCTGGAGAACTTGCCCGATTACTGCAAGAAGAAAAGACTATACAGCCGCATGAGGAATCAATTGAAATTGTAAATCTGGGTACTGAAATAAACAAGAAAGAAGTCAGAGGTTTCTTAGGGCACTCGAATTACATTGCCCGATTCATTCCACACTTGACTGCTACCTGCAAACCCATCTTCAAATTACTAAAAAAGAAAAAATCAAGAGATGGTATGGAATGATGAATGACAAAATCAAGAAGTATCTCCAAGAACCTCCAATTCTGATACCACCAGTTGAAGAAAGACCTCTAATCATGTATTTGACCATGTTAGAAAATTCAATGAGGTGTGTGTTGGGGCAACATGACGAGTCTGGTCGAAAAGAGCATGTCATACACTGCCTTAGCAAAAGGTACCGACTGATAAACAAGATACTCACAGCTCGAGAAAGCTTGCTGCGCTTTGGCTTGGGCTGCTCGCCGACTAAGACAGTATATGTTGAATCATACCACTTTATTGATTTTTAAGATGGATCTTATCAAATATACATTCGAGAAACCTGCTGTCTCCTGAAAGAGTTATCACTGATAATGGTACTACACTGAACTCTGCATGCAGTTCAAAATAAAACACCATAACTCTTCTCCGTACCGGCCAAAGACGAACGGCGCCGTGGAGGCTGCTAACAATATCAAGAATATAACAGTAACATACAAAGACTGGCATGAGATGTTACCTTTTGCTCTTCATGGTTACCGCACATCGACAGGGGCAACCCCTTTCTCTTTAGTCTATGGAATGGAAGCCGTTTTACCAGTGGAAGTCCAGATTCCCTCTCTAAGAATTGTGAAAGATGCAGGCTTAGATGAGGATGAATGGATTCAAACTCGACTCGATCAGATAAATCTGATTGATGAAAAGAGACTTGCGGCTGTTTGTCATAGGCAGATATATCAGAAGCGCATGATCCAGGCATTCAACAAAAAGGTCAAGAGACGAGTGTACCAAATCGGCGACTTAGTTATCAAGCGTATCATTCTACCACAAGGTAATCCCAGGGGCAAATGGACTCCCACATACGAAGGGCCATTTGTAGTTAAGAAGGTATTCTCTGGTGGAGCCATGATGCTTGCTACAATGGATGGAGAAGACTTCCCGCATCCCGTGAACGCAGACATAGTTAAAAAATACTACGCATAAAAGAGACCTGCTAGGTCGACGTACCTAGGCAAAAGTAAGGGCATCCCGGCGAACCAAAAAGGTTCGGGCAAAAATTAGGGATAAACATAAAAAAATGTACACCCGGCAAGTCGAAAACCTGAAAAGGCGGCTTGGGCAAAAAAAAGGGTATCCTGGTGGGCTGAAAACCTGAAAAGGCGGTCCAGGAAAAAATTAGGGATTAAAGCATATGACTATGCCCCGTTCTCTGTCAGCTTCAACCAAGTTCAAGGGACTGAACAAGCCAATCACTTCTATCCGACAGCAGGAGATGAGATGCTTGAAGACATAATGATAGTAGTGGGATTAAAATTAATAGGACTTTTTCTGCATAGCTTTTTCTTTGTTTTCCTGACAACTTCCTCTTACTAGGATTTCTGCCTCCTTGTACCCGAATTGCCTGTGTACACGAATTGCCTGTTTATAGGTTCTCTTTCAAAATCAATACAGTTTTATTTCCAAAAAGATGATTTCGTTTTTACTTTTCTGTTTTGTTTGCATAAACGTCCATTGATTTAATTTGAATTGATTTATGCATTTGAATATGATCAATGTTTACAAATAATTGCATGCCTAGAATAGTAATAGCAATTACTATACGACTTCAGGATCGTGGACAAGGTCTAACCATGCTTTCCGATGAATCCCGTTGCTAGTTCTATTCCCCAACAAAACACCAGCTATTTCCCAGAAGAGGTTGGCATTACCAGACAGACTGGTCATCTCCGCCATCCCCAGCCAGACTCTGTTGAGTGTTTCCATCGTCAGACAGAAATCAAGTATCCCCCCCAGCTAAGAAAGGATCATCAATACAAATATCTCCAACCAGAAGACTGAGATTTATTCCCCCAGTAGAGTCCCCTAGAAGAATGTTTCAGACGCATAGTGCATTCATTACATCATTTCACGTACATGCATACAATGTTCACATTTATTTCAGACACATAATTCATTCATTTCAGCATTTCATAACATACACATGCATACAATGTTCGCATTTATTTCAGACGCAACATTCATTCATTACATCATTTCGCAGCACACGCTCGCATACAACATATGCATCTCATGCATCATGACATGGCATGAAGCTAACTTTTATTTTCAGGTTGATCATCCTCTTGATACAGTCAAAACAAAGGTCCATTCAGACAGACATCTTTATCAATTACATTCAGGATTCAACTACATCTTTCAGATATACTCCATGTCAACGTTCATTCTGACATCCTCCTAACGATGGCATCTATAAGCTCATCCCAGACATTTATCGCAGATACAACATACACAAATACTATCAGATTCGGCCTAACGTACGATTCGTTCTGATTCAGCCCAACATATGACTCCTTCAACTCAGATATGATCTAGCGTACGATCCATTCTGACCTTCAATAACTCAAATTCGGTCTAATGTACGATCCAGTTAGACCTTCATATCCTCAAATGCTACCTAACGTACGGTACATTTCTGAAGTGTAGTCTAGCATACGACTACCCCCTTTTATAATCAGATTCAGCATAATGGACGGCTCATTCTGCTCAGATGCGGTTTAATGTACGACCCAGTTAGACCTTCATCTCCTCAGATGCTACCTAGTGTACGGTATATTTCTGAAGTGTAGTCTAGCATATGACTACCCCCTTTCATCGTCAGATTCAGCCTAATGGACGGCTCATTCTGCTCAGATACGGTTTAATGTACGACCCAGTTAGACCTTCATCTGCTCAGATGCTACCTAGTGTACGGTACATTTCTGAAGTGTAGTCTAGCATACGACTACCCCCTTTTATAAGCAGATTCAGCCTAATGGACGGCTCATTCTGCTCAGATGCGGTTTAACGTACGACCCAGTTAGACCTTCATCTGCTCAGATGCTACCTAGTGTATGGTATATTTCTGAAGTGTAGTCTAGAATATGACTACCCCCTTTTATAATCAGATTCAGCCTAATGGACGACTCATTCTGCTCAGATACGGTTTAATGTACGACCCAGTTAGACCTTTATCTCCTCAGATGCTACCTAGTGTACGGTACATTTCTGAAGTGTAGTCTAGCGTACGACTGCCCCCTTTCATCATCAGACACAGCCTAACGGACGGCTCATCCTGCAACTCCAACACGGTCTGGCATAAGACCCATTTGGATCTTCAACTCAGATACGATCTAGCATACGATCCGGTCTGATCTTCTATCCCCAGTGAAATCACCCGCTTAATGGAGGTCTCATTTTGCAACTCAGAGACGATCAAGCGTACGATCCATTCTGATTTTTCATCCTCGGCAAAGTCATCCGCCTGATGAACAACTCACTCTGGTATTCAGATGCGGTCTAGCGTATGATCCATTCTGATCCCTTATCCCCAGCAGCGTATAATACACTCTGACTCCCCAACGAAGTCGACAGCATAATGGATAACTCACTATACGGTCTAGCGTATGACCCGGTATGACACCCATGTCTTCAGATATCGTCTAATGTACGACGCACTCTGAAGCTCTCATCATCAAACTTCCTGGATGGCATCTTTAAGCCCATCTCCGTCAAGACCAACTTTCGATTAACAAGCGCAAATTTTTGGGGGCATTCTAGTGTTCAATAATCTTCCACCTCCAGACCACGAATGGCGTACATACCATTCTAACTCTCTCGGTTCAAGAATATTGAACAGGGGCAGCTGTCATACCCCAAAATTTGCCCGTTAATATAACAAGGCATTTCTAAGGCACTCCAACTTGTTTTCCAAGACATTGACCGTAAAGGAACCAAGACCCAGCTCACAAATGGCCCAATTCAGAAAATGGCCCAAACTAGCCTGCTCGCTAGGCGAGTAATTCCTTCGCCTAGCGAACACTTCGTTATGACACTCGCCCCAGCGAAGCATCAGATCCAGTAAAAGCCCAAACTAGCTTGCTCGCTAGGCGAGCAACTCCTTCGCCTAGCGAAGCTTGCGAATATCAGAATTTCTGGGCTTCATTCTGAGCCCATTAGGTCACAACAAGAGCATTATAAATAGCCAAGCTTCAGTCACGAAAAGGGGGGGGGAAGACGGAAGACAGACGAAGACGGACGGAAACCCTGGCACAGAAACCCTGGAGGCTACTTTAGAGAGTTCCGAGTGAAGAAACCCTGAAGGCCGCTCCTCCGCTCCGAAGATACCGCCGCCCAACTCCATCCGATGCCAAAAGCAATCAGTCTCTTCAACATAGCAGCTTAGTTGCAAGCAGGTTTGCGCATCACTATTGTTTTATACCTTTAATCGGTAATCTCTATATACATAAAGCATCATGATTGAAGTTTCGAATATGTAATTTGATTTCACATGCGAATTTAAATATGCTTGAATATCCTGAATATTTGTCCATGCTATTCCTGTAATCAAGTGCCATACAAGTTCAGGTTTCCGGAGGTCATGCTGCTGTCAAACTCCAAACCCGTGGCCGCTCGCTAGCATATCACTAAGCGAGCCTGTAGCGAGCATTCGCCGCGCCTTCGCCAGGCGAAGCAGAGGCGAACGGGACAGTGGCTGCTTTGTTTCTTTTCTATTATGCCTTATGTCTATCTAACCAAGATTTATTATAATTCTGCATCATTTGGCCTGAGATTATGACTGTTGTGTTGTAGTGCAATTCTCAATTATACTTTACTTTGATGCTCTAACCCGTGTGCTGAATTGTGTAAGGGTTTACATATTCCCAAGGAAATGGCCGGCTAGGTATTCCGCTTTATGTGTGGGATACCCTTATGGAGATTCACCCTGAATTACTCAATTTGATTTTAATGTATTCATTTCATGGCGAAGATCCACCCTAATGGCTTAATTGATCTTAATGTATTGATTTTAATATGGACCTAATTACCTACTTGATTACGGTGACCTAATTAATTGTAAAACTTTGCCTTTAAATAAGTGATCTCGGACCTCTCTTTGTTACCCTACGATTACGGTATTACGGTCATGTCCCGCGAATGTGGGGATATACTTAGCAAAGACCCTTCGGTTAAATCATCATAGTCCCTCGAATGTTGCCTTTGCCCTTCGATGACCCTTCGGTGTAGCCTACGGTTAAATGATGATCGTCCCTTCGAATGCTAAGGTATCCTCACAACTGTTGCCCTCAATGACCAATCGATGACCCTACGATGCCCTTTCACATCCAAAGGATAAAACTACTTACTTCTCAATAGTAAGGACAGTCTTACCCTCATAAGGATAGGAAATGCCCGGAAAGACCTCGGACAGGTATAACTCTTAATTGCTTATTCACAATTTAAAACTACTTTTCACACCTTACACCTTTCAAAACCTCCATTAGAAAATCACCACTTGGCATACATTCGCACTAGAATCATTGCCGAGTTATACTTTTCTAAACTATTTTCAAAACTAAACGAGATCACCACTTTGTATACATTCATTCAAGAATCATTACAAAGTTAAATTCTCCTTTTCAAGACATTTCCTACACATTTCTCAACCACTTTTTCAAACTAGAAGAACATAAATGATTGAGCAATTAAGAGCCCATGGATAACCATGGATACAAAGGGTGCTAATACCTTCCCTTTGTATAATGTACCTCCCGAACCTAAGAATCTAAATTAAGGTCTTTCCTGTTCTTTTCTACCTTTCCTTATTGGATAAAAGAAAAGTCGGTGGCGACTCTTGCTAACCGCGACATTACGATTAAAAAACACAAAAAGTCAGTTCACCGTTAGATCGAAATGGATCGTACGTTAGATCACATCTGAGTTGAAGGAGTCATATGTTGATCTGAATCAGAATGAACCGTACGTTAGGCTGTATCTGATAATATTTGTTGTATTTGCCATAAATATCTGGGATGGGCTTAAAGATGCCACCATTAGGAGAATATCAGAGTGCTTGTCCGAACGGATGTTCATGTGGATTATATCTAAAAGATGTAAATGTAATCGATAAAGATGTCCGTCTGAATGGATCTTTATTTTGACTGTATCCGGAGGATAATTAACCTGAAAAATAAAGTTAACTTCATGCCATGTCATGATGCATGAGATATTTTATGCTTATGAAAATAAATGCGAACAATATATGCATGCGTATGCTGTGAAATGATGTAATGAATGAATTATGCGTCTGAACAGTTTTTCCTGGCGACTCCCTGGGGAAAATAAATCCCCATCTTCTGGTTGGAGATACTTGTATTGATGGCCCTTTCTTAGCTGGGGATACTTGATTTCTGTCTGATGGTGGAAACACTCAACAGAGCCTGGCTGGGGATGGAAGAGATGACCAGTCTGTCTGGTGATGCCAACCTCTTCCGGGAAATAGCTGGTTTTTGTTGGGGAATAGAATTAGCAACCGGATTCATTGGAACGCATGATTAGACCTTCTCCTCGATCCTGAAGTCTTTTAGTAATTGCTATTGCTACTTTATGCATGTATTTTCGATAAACATCAATCATATTCAAATATATATTAATTCAAACTAAATCAATGGACATTTTACGCAAACAAAACAGAGAAAGTAAAACAAAAGCATTTTTTTTTTGGAAATAAAATTGTATTGATTTTGAAAGAGGGCCTATAAACAGGCAATTTGTGTACAAGGAGACAGAAATCCTAGTAAGAGGAAATTGCCAAGAAAACGAAGAGAAAGCTATGCAGAAAAAGTCCTATTGATTTTAATTCCATTACTGTCATTATGTCTTCAAGCCTCTCATCTCCTGCTGTCGGATAAAAGTGATAGCTTGTCCAGTCCTTCAAACTTGGGTGAAGCTGACCGAGAACAGGACATAGTCATACGCTTTAATCCCTAATTTTTGCCTGGACCGCCTTTTCAGGTTTTCAGTCCACCAGGATACCCTTTTTTGCCCAAGCCGCCTTTTCAGGTTTTCGACTTGCCGGGTGTACATTTTTATACGTTTATCCCTAATTTTTGCCCGAACCCTTTTGGTTCGCCGGGATGCCCTTACTTTTGCCTAGATACGTCGACCTAGCGGGTCTCTTTTATGCATAGTATTTTTTGACTATGTCTGCGTTCACGGGATGTGGGAAGTCTTCGCCATCCATTGTAGCGAGTATCATGGCTCCACCAGAGAATACCTTCTTAACTACAAATGGCCCTTCGTATGCGGGGGTCCATTTGCCTCTGGGATCACCTTGTGGTAGAATGATACGCTTTATCACCAAGTCGCCGATTTGATACACCCGTCTCTTGACCTTTTTGTTGAATGCTTGGGTCATGCGCTTCTGATATATCTGCCCATGACAAACAACCGCAAGTCTCTTTTCATCAATCAAATTTATTTGATCGAGTCGAGTCTGAATCCATTCATCCTCGTCTAAACCTGCCTCTTTCATGATTCTTAGAGAGAGAATCTGAACTTCCACAGGTAAGACGACTTCCATTCCGTAGACTAAAGAGAAGGGAGTTGCCCCTGTCGAAGTTCGTACTGAAGTGCGATAACCATGAAGAGCAAATGGTAACATTTCATGCCAGTCTTTGTACGTCACTGTCATCTTTTGTATAATCTTCTTAATATTCTTATTAGCAGCCTCCACGGCGCCGTTCATCTTTGGCCGGTACGGAGAAGAGTTATGGTGTTTTATTTTGAACTGCGTACAGAGTTCAGTAATCAGCTTGTTGTTCAAATTAGTACCATTATCAGTGATAACTTTTTCAGGGACGCCATATCGACAAATAAGACTATTCTTGATGAACCGTGCCACCACATTCTTGGTGACAGAAGCAAATGAGGCTGCCTCTACCCACTTTGTAAAGTAATCAATAGCAACAAGGATGAAACGATGTCCATTAGAAGCAGTAGGTTTAATCTCTCTGATCATATCAATGCCCCACATTGCAAAGGGCCAAGGGGCTGTCAACACGTTCAATGGAGCAGGAGGCACATGTACTTTATCCGCATAGATCTGGCACTTGTGACAAGTTCTGGAGTGATGGTGGCAATCAGCTTCCATGGTAGACCAATAATACCCTGATCTCAGAATCTTCTTGGCCATTGTATGACCACTAGAATGAGTCCCCAAAACACCGTCATGTATGTCTTCCATAATCTTTTCTGCTTCCCTTTTATCCACACAGCGTAGCAGAGTCGAGTCATGATTACATTTGTATAATACCCCATTACTCAAAAAGAATTTAGCGAAGAACTTCCTCAGAAATTTTCTGTCATTGATGGATGCCCCTTCTGGGTATTCCTGAGTTTCTAAATATCTTTTTACTTCGTGGAACCAAGGTTTCTCTTCTACTCCATCAATATTAAGTTCATAACAATAGGCTGGTTCATCTAATCGTTCAATGGTGATCCTGGGAGCTTCATCATCCCATCTGACTCTGAACATAGATGACATGGTAGCCAATGCGTCTGCCAACTGATTCTCTTCTCGTGGAATATGTTCGAATATAATCTCTTCAAAGCATGGGATTAATGTCATCACCCGCTCTCGATAAGGGATGAGATTTGGATGTTTAGTGTCCCATTCTCCTTTGATCTGACTGATTACTAATGTTGAGTCTCCGTACACACTCAAAAACTTGATTCTTAGGTCTATAGCAGCTCTGAGTCCCAAAATACACGCTTCGTACTCGGCCATGTTGTTGGTACAATCAAAACACAGTCTAGCAGTGAAAGGCGTATGGCAACCCTTGGGAGAAATAATTACAACACCAACACCATTGCCCAGTGCACTAGAGGATCCATCGAAAACCATAGTCCATCGGGATTCCCTTTCGGGTCCTTCATTCGGTCCAGGTTCTTCGTAATCAGTAACAAGCATGACATCTTCATCTGGGAACTCAAAATTCATAGATTGGTAATCGTCCACTGCTTGATGAGCCAAATGATCGGCTAGCACGCTTCCTTTGATTGCCTTCTGGGTAGTATACTGGATATCATACTCTGTTAAAATCATCTGCCATCTTGCTATTCTTCCGGAGAGGGCAGGTTTCTCAAATATGTATTTGATAGGATCCATCTTAGAAATCAATAAAGTGGTATGATTCAACATATACTGTCTTAGTCGGCGAGCAGCCCAGGCCAAAGCACAGCAAGTTTTCTCAAGCAGTGAGTATCTTGTTTCACAGTCGGTAAACTTTTTGCTAAGGTAGTATATGGCATGCTCTTTTTGACCAGACTCGTCATGTTGCCCCAACACACACCCCATTGAACTTTCTAATACGGTCAAATACATGATTAGAGGTCTTCCTTCAACTGGGGGCGTCAAATTTGGAGGTTCTTGGAGATACTTCTTGATTTTGTCAAAAGCTTCTTGACATTCATCATTCCATATCATCTCTTGATTTTTCCTCAGTAACTTGAAGATGGGTTTGCAGGTAGCGGTCAAATGGGAGATAAACCGGGCAATGTAATTCAAACGTCCCAAGAAACCTCTGACTTCTTTATCTGTACCGGGAACTGGCATTTCTTGAATAGCTCTCACTTTGGCCGGGTCAACCTCAATTCCTCTGCCACTGACAATAAATCCCAAGAGTTTACCGGACCTTACTCCAAAGGTGCATTTGTTCGGGTTCAATCTCAACTTGTATTTCTTCAACCTCTCAAACAGTTTGTATAAATGATCGAGATGTTCTTCTTCAGTATGAGATCTGGCTATCATGTCATCCACATATACCTCTATTTCATGATGGATCATATCATGGAACAAAACCACCATAGCACGCTGGTATGTTGCCCCGACGTTCTTTAAACCGAATGACATTACTTTGTAACAAAAAGTGCCCCATTGCGTCACAAACGTAGTTTTCTCCATGTCTTCAGGTGCCATCTTAATCTGGTCATAACCCGAGAATCCATCCATGAAGGAGAATACTTTGTGTTGAGCGGTGTTATCTACCAGAACATCGATGTGCGGAAGTGGAAAGTCATCTTTGGGACTCACTTTATTCAAATCTCTGTAATCGACACACATTCGCACCTTACCATCCTTTTTCGGCACCGGTACCACATTAGCAACCCATTGAGGATAAGAGCTAACGGCTAGAAAACCGGCATTAAACTGTTTCATCACCTCGGCTTTGATTTTTTTCAGACATTTCAGGACGCATGCGACGAACCTTTTGTTTAATAGGACGACAATCTTCCTTCATCGGCAAACGATGCACTACTATATCGGTATCTAGTCCTGGCATGTCTTCGTACGACCAAGCAAAAATCTCAATATAATCATGTAACATCTGAATCAATCTTTCCTTGACACTGCTTCCCAGGCCTGCTCCTATTTTGACTTCTTTCTTGTCCATTTCAGTACCCAGATTTACAATTTCGATTGACTCTTCATGCGGCTGTATAGTCTTTTCTTCTTGCAGTACCAGTCTGGCAAGCTCTTCAGGTACTTCACAATCTTCCTCACTTCCATCCTCGGTTTGGTAGATCGGATTTTCGAAGTCATAATTAACAGTAGCAGAACTATTATCAACAGGCTCCAGAGTGGGTGTGGATCTGCAGTTCGTTATGTGAGTGTGTGTAAGAAAACATAGCTTGTTCGAAAGATGACAGGAAAGATAAAGAGCGCAATATTTGAATGCAAAAAGGTCCATTGATTTATTGAATATGAATATGCGTATGAAGATGACAAAACCCTTAACAAATTAGCTATTGTGCCCCGGGCACAGACACAATGCTTTCAAGAAGTTCAATTGTAAAAATTAAAAATTTACAAAAATAGGAAATAACAATTACTCCTGACTAAAGGAAATCGGGATAGTGTCTTCAGCCTTCCAATTATTGAGTCCGTCACCAATTGTTGTGAAAATCCAGCTATCCAAGTCACAATCGCTATCAGCATCTTCTACAACATTAATTTGATCTTGGACCATCTTTTCAGAGTTAAACCCCAGACCAGACTTGTCGGATTTGTACGGTACGTTGATCAGTTGACCCCAACCAGTACGACCACCGTTTTCAACCACGGCTTGAGCATCTTTCAGAGAAATCATAGCAGGAGGGGCATGAATAACCTCGGGTACAAGGGAGGTTGGCTTAAGGACAGGACTAGTCGGGTGAACCATTTCAAATGACTGAGAGGGAGTCTTAAAGAATTCGCCATCCATCTCGACGTATCTGAAGGCCTGCACACTACTGACAATATACTCTTCTTCTTCACACAGTGACAATCTTACCCTCTATTGGATACTTCAGCTTTTGATGGAGAGATGAAGCTACGACACTTGCCCCATGAATCCAAGGGCGTCCCAGCAAGCAGGAATAGGCAGGACGGATGTTCATTACGTGAAAGATAGTGTTGAAGACTTGAGGTCCTATCTTGATAGGGAGGACCACTTCGCCGTGGACAACGCTCTTCGCACCATCGTAAGCACGCACCACAACGTCACTAGGCTTCAGCTCAATGCCTTTACAGTCAAGTTTATCGAGCACAACTTTCGGTAGCACATTCAAAGAAGAGCCATTATCGATCAACACATGAGCCAAGGTGGTCCCCTTACACTCAATGGAGATGTGCAGAGCTTTGTTATGATTCTTTCCTGCTGGTGTCAGGTCAGCATCGGAAAAGCCTAGGCCATTGTCAACAGCCAAGTTAGCAACATAGTTTTCGAACTGATCGACAAATGTCTCCTGAGGTACATGAGCGGTCTTCAGGAATTTAATCAACGCCTTGGAATGAGATTCAGAAGATAATAACATCGAGATCTTAGACGGAGTATGCCCCAGCTGTTCTACCACATCAAAATCACTCTTACGAATGATTTTCAGCATTTCCTCCACTTCCTGCTTTGCGACATCTTCAGTAGTAACTTCGACCGGTGTCTTTGACCGAGAAGGGTTGATCGTTGGTTCCTTTCCTCGAGTTTCAGGGGCGGGAGGTGAGATTTCTGGAGAGAAGATCCTTCTACTTCGAGTAACTTTACTAGTCCCAACAATGTCATTAGGATTAGCAGAATTACCAACTTGCTTTACGCCATGGATGTAAACATCACCTCCATAATTCCAAGGAATGGCTTTGCTTGAGGAATACGGTACTGGGCCAGGTGCAGTAATGATTAGGGGAGCTACCTTGGGCTCAGTAGTAATCTTCACAGGTACTCTGGTAGCAGTAATCTTCACTGGAACGTTGGACCTAGCAATCACAGATATTTCTTCAACAGGGTTCTCCACCTTAGGAATCTTTTCAAATAGAATTGTACGATCGTCCATCAGCCGTTGAATACCATTCCTCAATTTCAGGCAATCATTGGGTCGGAGTATACAGAGATCGCAATTTTCAGCACAACCTGGAAGTAAACCAGCTTGCAATAAATTCTTCTTGATGATCAGGAGAGGAGATGTTAAGCCCGCTACATTAGTAATGTGAGAATTGTCATCCACAACATTAACAGCCTTGTCATGATTAGGCATAGGTGCAGTGATGACATTAGGAGTCTCTGGAGGATCAAATTCAATTTCTCCAGCGTCGATCATATCCTGAATCTTATTCTTCAACAACCAGCAATCGTTTGTATCATGCCCGGGACTATCGGAGTGATATGCACACCTGGCATTGGGATTATAACGAGGAGAAGTAGTGTTGAGATTTGCAGGAGGGCCTCTGAGAGTGATTAAATTTGCCTTTAGCATACCTTGCAGTGCTTGTGCTAAAGTCATATTGATCTTGGTAAACTGCCTTCTCGGCCTGTCTTGTCTGTGCTGGAAGTTTTGAGCTAGCGGTGCTGCAATTGTAACTGCTCCAATGGTATGGTCACGATTTTTCTTGTTATGACCCCTTTCATCGTACACAGCATTTGATTCATTCTTTCCCTGATGGGTCTTCCTGGTGCTTGCAGAGGTAGCTGCCTGTATCTTTCCACTTCGAATACCGCTTTCAACACGTTCACCTGTCAGTATCAGGTCAGTGAAACCCGATGAAGAACTTCCCAGTAGATGGCTGTAGAATGGACCAGTCAGTGTACCCATGAACGTGTCCACTAATTCTCGATCAGTCATATGGGGTTTGACTCTGCCAGCTAAATCTCTCCATTTTTGAGCATATTCTTTGAAGCTTTCCTTAGAGCCCATAGTCATATTCTGCAACTGTAGCCGAGTAGGCGCTAATTCAGAATTATACTGGTAATGCTTGTAGAAAGTTGTCGCTAAATCAGTCCAGGTGTGGATGTTAGAGCTCTCGAGCTGATAATACCACTCCAACTGTGTGCCAGACAGACTCTCTTGGAAGAAATGGATCCATAGCTTCCTATCAGTGGTATACGGCTGAATCTTTCTCACGTAAGCTCTCAGATGCATCTGAGGACAAGATGCCCCATCGTATTTAGTGAACGTGGGGATCTTGAATTTGCGAGGAATGACCACATCAGAGACTAGACCCAAGCTTTCGAAATCCAGACCGGGCGCCTTCTGCCCCTCCATAGCTAACATACGTTCTTCCAGCAATTTATACTTATCCTCTTTTGGAGAGTACTGTTCATTCTCATAATTCTCATCTTCGTCCTCCTGGCTGAAAGGATCAGCATTCTCATCTTCTGAATCTATCCCCTCTTCTTGATCCTTCGGAAATCTAATCTTGACTCCCGCAGCCTGTCCTTTACGCCTTCTTCCCGGGTTAATGTAACTCACAGGTTTCTGGTCTTTCTTCTTCTCGAGCAAGAGAGCCTTCAGTTCTTCCTGCCCCTTGGATAAGCTCAGCATCATCTCCTGGAATTGAGCATTCTGAGCCTGGAGATCTTTGACAGTTTGTTCGAGAGCCATTTTTCTGTTTGCAATAGGAAGACCGTGAGAACATAGATCCTTTAGAATACCTGTTATGCAACGTTATGTCATGCTATGCAATGTATGGAATGTTTTCAAGGACTTTTGGAATTTAACTTTGCGTAAACCACCAAGAAAGGAACTTTTATTAATAATTTGTTAATCAACGTTTATTACAAAAAATAATAAAATACAATAAAAGCTCAAGTTTCCCAGGGACGGCTTCTTTTCGGGCGAAGATATGCATTGAGTCTTCGTTCCTCATTAAGCTGGCTGGTGAGCTCTAACACTTTCTTCCTTTCCACACAGAACTGAGCTTCAAAAGTATCCCTTTCCTCTCTCAACTGGATCCAGGATCTCTTCAACTCTTCAACATCGGTAGGCATATCTGGATAAGGAATGATCTGAGAAGTACCTCCTTCAACTTCTGGTTCAACAATCAGCGGTCCGAATGCAAGATATGGCATGCCAAGTTCACGAGCTCTTGCGCGTACCCATCTGAGATAAGGTTCCACAGGAATAGAGTTCTTCTGTCCTAAAACGCTTATTTTCACCATGCCCCAAGCTCGTACAAATCTTTGACGGAGACCTTGGGAATCGTTGTCATAGTCGAACACAATGCCTTGGATAATTATTTCATGTGGACCATCTCTTCGAGCACAACCAAACTGACGTAGGGCTAAAGCAGGATTATAAGTAATACCTCCCCTCATCCCCAAGAGTGGTACGTTAGAGAATTCTCCACAACGGTCAATGAGGATAACATTTTCTTCGAGATGAGGACACCAACGGATGTCTGAATGGGAGAGTGACATTATCCTTTGAGACCATTTCAAATTCTGCTCATTCTTCAAGACTGATTGAGGAAGGTGCGAAATAAACCACCTAGATAATAAAGGTATGCAACACATGAGAGTCCCTTGCCTTTTCATAGTACGGGTGTGAAGGGAATGCAAAATGTCTCCAAGCAAGGTCGGCACAGGGTTATGAGTGAGAAATATCTTAATAGCATTCATGTCTATGAATTGATCCGGGTTAGGAAATAGCACCAAACCATAGATTAGTAATGCTAGGACATCTTCAAAAGCATGGACATTCATATCTTTTAGGAATTCTCGGGCCTTATTTACCAGAAATTTGGCAAGTAAACCCTTAATTCCACTTCTTGTTACCCAATTGGTTTCAATGTCGGACTTTGTCATGTGTAAAGCCGCGACAACTTCTTCATACTTCGGAATCTTTTCTAAACCACTGAAAGGTGTTTAATCAAGAATAGGTATCCCAAGCAGCCTGGAAAACTCTTTTAATGTGGGTACCAACTGATAATCTGGGAAAGTGAAGCAATGATGTTTAGGATCGAAGAACTGGAATAGAACTCTCATTGTATCTTCTTTGAAACCAGTGGTAACCAAATTGAGGAGAGAACCATGTTTCTTGATGAACTGAGCCTGATCGGGAAGTTCTGACACTAAATCCTTGAGTTGAGGAGAGATGGCTACAAAATTGATCCGGATGGTCTTCCTGGGAGCCATAGCCTTACAAAACAGAGCAACGTTAAATCCCTAAGTCCTTGAAATGGTTAGTACAATGCCATGATGTTATGATGTTATGATGTTATGATGTTATGATGTTATGATGTTAAATAAGTAACAAGCACACACAAGTCACACAACAATCATTCTTAGGTTTTAAGGCCTGCATGAGTTCCATAGGTAAGTACCCTCCCCACTGAAGTTTGGTTGGTTCCACCTGTCCTAGAATAGTAACCGGGTTCTAGAAGGATCTCAAATCATTGACCTTCCTTTAAGTCCACTTCAGTGCAACACCAAGTGGTTGACCGAAGCTTCCCTAAAGTCCAATCTCAAAGAGTGTAGTATCGAGTCTCAACCAACCCCAGTCGGAACCGAAGTCAATTATCTCACTACTTTCTAATGGCTAGGATGAGTCAATTAGGGTTCTAAAGGTCTGGTTAATGCTTTGATGACACCACGCGGAAGCCAAATTTTTCCTCAAGTAAACATGAGGAACATCAGGACATCCAAAGTGTCACATTAACCGTAGCCATCACTTTGACCATTCCAGTATACGCCGGATAGTCGCGATGATCTCTTGCTACTTACCTAAGGTACACTAGATCCGGGTGTAGGATCTTTCACTCAAGCATAAAATACCCAAGCAATCCCTTAAAAGTAAATCAAACAATAAGTGATCTTGTTTTTAAGGTAACCTCTCTTTTTTAAGTTGTCCCCAGCAGAGTCGCCAGTTCTGTCATACGGTGAACTGACTTTGTGTGCTTTTGCCTTGGAAAGCAAATGTCGCGGATAGCAAGAGTCGCCACCGACTTTTCTTTTATCCAATAAGGAAAGGCGGAAAAGAACAGGAAATACCTTAATTAGATTTTGGGTTCGGGAGGTACATTATACAAAGGGAAGGTGTTAGCACCCTTTGTATCCATGGTTATCCATGGGCTCTTAATTGCTTGATCACTTATGTTATTTTCCTTGTCTGAAAAAAAGTGTTTGTGAATTGCTTAGAAAATGTTTTGAAAAGAGAGTTTAACTTTGTAATGATCCTTGTACGAATGTATACAAAGTATTTATCTCGTTTAATTTTGAAAGCTGTTTAGAAAAATATAACTTGGCAATGATTCTAGTATGAATGTATACCAAGTGGTGATTTTCTAGTAGATGTTTTGCAAAGTGTGATGTATGAAAACGTTTTAGGTTGTGAGTTAGCAATTAAGAGTTATACCTACCCAAGGTCTTTATGGGCATTTCCTATCCTTATGAGGGTAAAACTTTCCTTTCTATTGAGAAGTAAGTAGTTTTATCCTTTGGATGTAAACGGGACATCGTAGGGTCATCGATTGGTCATTGAAGGCAACATCTGTAAGGATACCTTAGCATTCGAAGGGACGATCATCATTTAACCGTAGGCTACAACGACGGGTCACCGAGGGACAAAATCATGTATTCGCAGGCAACATCCGAGGGACGATGATTTATTTTATAGGGACATGATGATTTAATCGAAGGGTCTTTGCTAAGTGTATCCCCACATTCGCGGGACATGACCATAATACCGTAATACCGTAAGGCAACAAAGAGCGGTCCAAGATCACATATTCAAAGGCAACATTTTACAATCAATTAGGTAGTTGTAATCAATTAGGTAATTAGGTCCACGTTATAATCAATTAGGTAATTAGTGTGAATCTCCACAAGGGTATCCCACAAATAAAGTGGAATACCTAGCAAGCTACTTTCTCCGGGAGTATGTGAACCCTTACAAAATTCAGCAAACAGGTCAGAATACCAAATCAGGGTGCAATCGAGAATTACACCACAAAAGAAATACAGCGGTAGGAATGTCAGGCAAAATAACACATGGTTAGAATAAAACAGATCAGATAAGCATAGAACAGAACAGAAAAATCAGCGACTGTCACGTTCGCCCCTGCCTCGCCTAGCGAAGGCTTAGCGAATACTCGCTACATGCTCGCTTAGCGACGTGCTAGCGAGCGGCTGCGGGTTCTGGTTTTGGTAACAGTACAATTCCAGAAAGCTCCAAACCTTATGGCATCCATTACAGAAATTACATGGTTAAACGTTCAAGATATTCATACATACTTAAATTCACATGCAAAAACTTAAGATATTTTTATAGATTCAATCATAACGCCACATGCAAGTTAAGAACATAAAGCGGTAATAGTAATGCAAACCTGTTTGCAACTGAATTGCAACCTTGAATTGGCAAGTCACTCTTAGGGTTGGTGCCAGATTGAGTTGGGCGGAGGTAACCTTGGTGCAGATGAGTTTCCTTTAGGGTTTCCTTTAGGGTTGCTCTGAATTCTCTGGGTTAGCCTCCAGGGTTGCTGTGTTGCTTCTGTTAGGGTTTCCTTGCTAGGGTTTCTGTCCGTCTGCCTCTGTCCCCTTTTTTCTGAATGAAGCTCTGCTATTTATAATAATTTTTGTAACATGATGGGCTCAGAATGAAGCCCAGAATTTTCTGGTATTCGCAAGCTTCGCTAGGCGAGTGGCGTAGCGAAGGGTTCGCTAGGCGAAGGAGTTGCTCGCCTAGCGAGCATGCCAGTTTGGGCCATTTTCTGGATTTGGCCACCTGTGTGCTGGGTCTTTGTTCTTTTAAGATCAATGCCTTGGACAATGAGTTGGAGTGCCTTGAAGAATGTCTTGAAAGATTAACGGGCAAATTTTGGGGTATGACATTATGGAACACCCATAGGACAAAATATATCCAAAGAAACCTCGTCTGGATGTGGGTCTCATGAACGACTTAACGTAGCAACATGCCACGCAAGCCTCATGACTATCCACTCTAACACTTATGTGTACGCTCA
Organism: Lathyrus oleraceus; assembly: GCF_024323335.1. NCBI lineage: Eukaryota > Viridiplantae > Streptophyta > Magnoliopsida > Fabales > Fabaceae > Lathyrus > Lathyrus oleraceus. The sequence goes on from NC_066585.1 coordinate 150,300,923, forward strand.
AGCCTTGGTAGTGGGCTTATCTCTCATAGAATATCCCTACCCCAACAAACAAATAACCCAATAGAGCCAACAGACACAACAATGATATGTACATAATGCAAAAGATAAAGCAGATAAATGCTTGGAAGTAAATAACTGTACAAAAGAATAAACACCCCACAAACAAGAAACCTACAAAAGCTAGGAGGGACTCGCTTAGGGAAACCGGGTCCCCAGCAGAGTCGCCAGCTGTCGCGGCCTAAAAAATATAGTATGCGAAAAAATAACCGGCGAAGAAGAAATGACAGAAGAGTCGCCACCATGCGTTATTTATCCCAAAGGAGGGAAAGGAAACGCTCGAAGTAAACCTGGAGAAAGGAAAGGAAAAGACAAGGTCTCGCAACCAAATATTGGGTTCGGGAGTCGATTATGCGAAGGAAAGGTATTAGCACCCCTACGCATCCGTAGTACTCTACGGGATCCACTCTTGTTGTTCTTGTCTAAAGGGTGTGTGTTTGTCTAATGTACTATTTACTAAAAGAAAAGGTCAAAAGAAAATGACTCGCACGGATGTCGCATCCACTGCATACGTATCTCATCTGAATATGAGAATCAGAGTCTTCGTAGCTCGGCTACCTATGGGTTAAGGATAAGTGTGCTCGCTAAGACATCGCGTCTTATGCCTAAGTATCTCATCTGGAATGAGAATCAGAGAAAAACGTAGTTCAACTAACTACGGGAACAAAGGTCTCGATTGCAACTAGGGCAAGAGAAAGGGAAGGTCTCGATCGCAACGAGGGCGAGAGAAGGGAAGGATTAGTTGTTAGTCGTCAGTCAAACTCGGAAAGACATCGCATCTCATGCCTACGTATCTCATCTGAACATGAGAATCAGAGTTGTCGTAGTTCGCCTAACTAGGGATTGCCATCTGAACATGGACTTACAAAGGAGGACACGAGTTGTGTCAAAGGAGAGTGGGCAATGTGTTCACATCCTAGCAGCAGGTGTCACAGCTCGCTGAATCGAGTCTTAGGCAGTTACCTCTTTGCAATAGAACGGACTACATGCCACAAGATCGGAGACGCTCAGAAAGGTCTAGAAGTGGGGGAAGCTTTGTCCTAGAATTGTCATGCAATGTGGACCTATGTGTTAGGATTTACAAATGGGGACATCTACCTAATGTTAGCATATGAAGTAATGAGGGAATTCTACCTATGTTATCATACAAAAGAATATGGGAACCCTACCTATGTTATCATACAAAAGGATATGGGAATCCTACCTATGTTATCATACAAAGGGTTATACCTAATGGGTGCTACTTAAACGGAACAAGAATCGACGAATGGAGCAAGGAGAGGTATTAGGGATAAGGGTAGATGGCGATGCATGAAGCAATCGACTTACAAGGTTGATGGTGATGCATAAAGCAATCGACTTACAAGGTTGATGGAGATGCATAAAGCAATCGACTTACAAGGTAAATGGATGAATACATGATGGTTCTGTTAAGTTTTGAAAAATGATTACTCGACGTTGAATCGAGGTTTTGATCTTGTTATGAAATGGTTATCGGATGTTCATTTTATTTCTTGTATTAACAGATGAATGAAGAATGAGAGAAATAAACATTATACAATTCATGGGAGAGGGATACATTTGTAATGAATGGGGATTGTACATGGCAATCAAACAATAATAATATATGCCTCATACACCATACAAGTAGGCCACAGTTAATCAAACAAGTAAGATATAAACAAGTATATAATCAAATCAAATAATCAAAGAATGAAATAATGAAGCATTAAACAATGTATGAGAAGTATAAATATATTAAACAATCAAACAATAAAAACATGGATCAAAGAAACAAGTATAAAAAATATCAAATGAATAAGACAAGTGAAATTATGCACACAAAGAATCAATGAATAATTTAATCGGGAAATGATGCAAGGATCAAATAAAATCAAGATGAGATGCCTCTAACATATGGCATATGAGATGAATAAGGGAGGATCAAAAGATCTCTTCAATTGCCCTAAGCAATCCCTATGTCAAACATCAATCATAAAAAAGTCAACTATAAAGTCAAGTCAACTTAAAAATTATCAAATAAATAGTAAATTAATTCAATAAATTATGAAAAAATAAATTAAATAAGGTGGGGCCAGGACATCATCATCCCCCAAAAAGATTTCAAAAATAATGAAAATTGGTGTATAAATTAATTGAAATAAAACAGAAATCAAATGAAAAGTCAACCAAGCAAACTAGGTCAAAAATAAATTCAAAATAAATTGAAAATGTGAAATAAAATTCCAATAAAAGGCCAGGTTGACCATGAGACATCGGTCAACCCTCATCCAAAAAATCAGAATCTAAAAATAATTTTAAGTTATGAAAATAAAATAAATGAAAAAATGTGTGTTAAAATGGACTATTTGTACTAAATAATTAAAATAAAATATTAACATTAAATAAAATATGAAAATAAAAATTAAATAAATTAAATAAAACATTAATCAAAATAAAAAATATTTTTTGGTATTTTTATGAACAAATAAAATATTTTAAAATAATTAAAATCTAAACAGAAAATAATATGGAAATAAAAAAAAAGAATGAAAATAAATGTGAATAGAAAGATGTGAGTGGGCCAGTGCAGGGGGTGGGAACAACAGTGTGATACCAAGGCCCAGTCCACGGAATTGCCAGCGTTACAAAATAAAAAAAAATGAAAAGCATTAATTTGACAACTCCTGCTTATGCCCTAGCGGATGAAACAAGGGGCCGATAACTGGATGTGCGTGGGTTCGAATCATCCTTGTGTTATTCTTATGAATAAATAATGAAATAAAGGAATTGGGCCAGGCACACAAAAGCTCGGCCTATGAAGCTGGCGCGTGACAGCCCAGAAAAATGAATAAATATTCATTCAACAAAAATGCATGTGGTATGTATATCAATTGGGCAGCTAAACCTTTAGTCACTAGAAGACAAAACGGAACTGGTGGCTAGGATTTCCAAGCGCATGCACGATCCAACGGACGCACAACGCGACACCTCATCGCCCTCCCCATGCAGCCAACAACAATTCATGTTCAGCATTGAACACCAGGCCCAGGCGGATTTTTTTTACTCATCTTCCACAACAAATTTCTCTCACTACAGTGCTCCAAATGCCATGGTATAAAAAGCAAAGTTCTAGTACTAACTGAGAGGAAGAACATGGTATTTTATTTAATGCAAAATGATGACTTTATCATAGAGAAATATGGACTACAAGGTAGGCTCGTGCAAAGATTTTCAGAAAAAATAAATGCCAAAAAAAACTTAGAGTTTAAAACAAGGCCTCATGGTGAGAGTTTTATGGACAAGTAGTGCATATCATTAGCATAAAAAAAAGCATGAAGAAAAAGAGAGCATGACATAATAGAGTAATACATAAAGTATGTATAAATATCATAGAATGAACATGGGAAGTATGATAAACAAGCAAAGCATTCATGGCCATGGGAGGTTGGAATAAAATGATTACCTAGTGGAGAAAGTCCACTGCTTCTTGTTGGAATGAGAGGAATGGAAAAGGAAGATGCTTCAATGGTGTTGCACGATCCAACGGACGCACAGCGCGACACCTCATCGCCCTCCCCATGCAGCCAACAACAATTCATGTTCAGCATTGAACACCAGGCCCAGGCGGATTTTTTTTTTACTCATCTTCCACAACAAATTTCTCTCACTACAGTGCTCCAAATGCCATGGTATAAAAAGCAAAGTTCTAGTACTAACTGAGAGGAACAACATGGTATTTTATTTAATGCAAAATGATGACTTTATCATAGAGAAATATGGACTACAAGGTAGGTTCGTGCAAAGATTTTCAAAAAAAATAAATGCCAAAAAAAAACTTAGAGTTTAAAACAAGGCCTCATGGTGAGAGTTTTATGGACAAGTAGTGCATATCATTAGCATAAAAAAAAGCATGAAGAAAAAGAGAGCATGGCATAATAGAGTAATACATAAAGTATGTATAAATATCATAGAATGAACATGGGAAGTATGATAAACAAGCAAAGCATTCATGGCCATGGGAGGTTGGAATAAAATGATTACCTAGTGGAGAAAGTCCACTGCTTCTTGTTGGAATGAGAGGAATGGAAAAGGAAGATGCTTCAATGGTGTTGCAAACTTGAAGAATGGAAAATGAATGTGAGAAACAACTTTGCCTTTGCCTTGCTCTTGCTTAGGTTGAAGATGTAGCAACCTCTTTTTTCTGATTAGGGTTTTAGGAGTTTATGTATGTAGGGTTTCAAGTGTGTGTATGGGCTTAAATGTTGGTTTTTGAGTCATGGACCAATTGTGCAAACATGAGGTGTGAAAAGAAATGGTTAAAAGTGGCAAAACTTAAGTGAATGAACCAAAAGCAAATAGCCAAATGAGGTAAAAGATGTGTTGGTCGTTTTGGGGTTTGGCTTGGCTTTTCTTGTGCAACATGAAAACAACCCAACTAGGTGACTTTAAGGCATTGTAACTTGATGAATACATGACCAAATGACAAGGTAATGCAAACAGTAGAAAGAGGGTAGGGAGCTTAACATCTTTCATGTTGAACACATCTTGAAATGGTGAGTGGAAAGAGGTGAAAAATGGCCATAAAGTTTAGGTCTCATGGCTGCAAAATGGCTGGCCAAAATGCTGTCAAAAAATTCAGCATATGATACCAACTTTAGATGAGTGTATCTTCCAAACCAATGATCCAAATGGGGTGGTTCCAAAAAGGTGTGAAAGAGGACATAACAAGGTACAACTGTCATGAAGAAAGTGTTTCCAAAAGATGCCTTGAAGTGCAAGAAATCTGACCCATAAGTCTTGACAAATTTTGCAAATTCTGGACTTAGAAAATTTTCTAAGTGTCCTAAAATAAAGTCCTACTTTGACCAAACATAACTTTCTCAATTTTAATCCAAATGAAACAAACTTTATATCTCTAGAAAGCTTGGAACAAGAGGAACAACTTTCATGTTGGAGAAATTTTCAAATGGCGCTTGCATCTTGATGTAATATAGGCTTAAAGTGGGTGCAAAAAACCATAAAACTTGCCTTAAATGGAAAGTCAACTATTTCCAAATTTGGTAACTTTTCCAATTCCTGATTAAATGATGAATCCATGATCCAACCTTAATCAAATTTCACATATAGGCTCCCTTAGGCATGAATTTTGATATTCCGCTTTCAAAATGTCAGGAGTTGACTTTTCTGACCCCACAGTTGACTTTTCCCAATCTGTTTGATTTCCGATTCCATTGATCAATTGAAGCACCTCTGACTTAAATAAAGAGCTGATTTTTTTGCACGTAGATCCTTGTGGACATGTGGAGGGCCATGGAAATGAGTTTCACTCAAGGAATCTGAAACAAACGGATTTTATACCAAAACCTAGTTTTAGGGCAAAAAATGACTAGGATCTGATTGCACTGATTGCCAATGGATCTTTCTGTGATAATTGTGGATCTTCTTAGGCCAAGATGCCTCTATAATCACGACATGAATGAGCCCTTCTACTTCCAACCAAACCTTGCCTGTTGCGGGTAGCCATGAAACCCTGATTTTTTTGATTAAATCCATATGCACACTCTGAGGGTTTTGAATCTTCCACTGATGAACTGAGGTCCATAATAAGACATATGGAACCCCTTGAGACCCTTGAGACTTGTATATTTGGAGAATGAAACTCAATTCTCAGTCTTTCTCTGTGTAGGCTCCTTCTGTTAATGAGTGATCAATAAAACCCTGATTTCCCAAGTCACTGATGCAGTATGCAATGAGTATGATCTAGTATGGTGCTAATGCAATGTGAAACACAATACCATGCCTCAAAGAAAAATGAAAGGTAAATTTTTGGGTATTACAATTTTAACTGGAGAAAAATAAAGAGCCCAATATGATTAAGCGTAACTCTACTAATTATACACTTGGGAAAACACTCACGGAATATACGTTATACAACAAAGATTTGTATGATCCTAATAAGGGGGGAAAAGGTAAACTAAATGATAAGTCTGATGCCGAATGGAAGAAGGTGAATAGGAAGACAGTTGTTATAATCAGAAAATGGTTAGATTTGAGTGTATATCCACATGCTAAGGATGAAACTGAAGGAGAATGGCGATCCAAAATACAATGGAATTTAAAAAAAATTCTCCATTAGTGATCCTTACGAATGAGCATGATCAGTGATAGAATCGTTACCTCTTATGGCGATTGAAACCTTTGATGCAGATCTACGGAGCGATTACGAACGTTGAACGGCGACAACGCCTCTACTCAGTCCACACGAACGGATTCCTTCAATCTCAATGCTAGCTACTGCGAATGAAGGTTTTAAGTGAGAGAGAGAGAGAGAGAGAGAAACGAAATTACAACTGCTCAAATGCTTCTGCACAAGGGTTCTATTTATAGAACCACTTGTGTGGGCTGCAAGCTAAAAAGCTCACTTAAGTGTATGTGGCTCATATCTTATAATATTCCAAAATCACTTAAGCGCGTGGTACCTTACCATATTTCGTATTCTACTTAAGTACACCGTACTTTACGATGTTCTATAATTCACTTAAGTGCACCGTACCTTACGGTGTTCCTTAGTTACTCTATCTCTCATCAATCCGACCTTTTGTGTGTGATCCTGTAGGTTCTCGCGACATTGACAATTATATTAAATCACATATTTAACATAATAAACAGCGAGCGATATCTAACAACACATCACTACTACCCAAGACACGAAAATGTCATGTGATCTGACAAATCTTTTTGTGATAATACTTACGTGTACAGTTACCCTTTTGCCCCCATGTCTATATTAAACACAAGGCATAGACCGTGTCATCCTTGTCCCGTTCAATATTGGGCTCGTAGACATTTATCCTGTTACGCAGGATGGACACATTTCATCTAGGTCACTTATGTCCCTCAGCATGCTTCGTGGAGTACCCATCAACTGTCTTTATGGTCATCCAGTTACGGACAATGTTTGATCAACAATAAGGCACTCGACTTTACATTTAGGGTCCATAGTGGTTTCAGGTCAAAGGGTGGTATACACCATTATCACCATGAGAATAACTTATGACACTTAGCATAACATTTTATATAGTATTCTCATAGCGGGTCAATCCAGTATAAATATTACTCTCAATATTCATACTTATGTTTAAGACTTGATAACTCCTTATCCATGATCCATGAGATGTGATCATCAGTCTATATACATAATAGTCTTAATGCTTTAGTGTTATCCCACTTCACAACAAAGCTCGACTACGGATACTTTAAGAATAGTGTCCTTATGTTTAATGGGATCTCATGATTAAGTCACACTTGATACATTAAACGGACAGACTATTCTAGGGACTTTATTAAACAAACATAATAAAGAAAAAGCCTTTTATTATTAATAAATAATTTGATACAAGTACCAAAAGTATTAGCCTCTAGGGCTTACCCCAAAAATCTCCCACTAGCACTAGAGCCAATCAGGCATACCCCTAATGCCCATAGATCTAGTATGGTTATCATGCTTCTGCTGCGCAAGAGGCTTTGTCAGTGGGTCAGCAATATTGTCAAGTGTAGGTACTCTGCATATTTTCACATCTCCTCTATCTATTATCTCTCGAATGAGGTGATAATGCCTAAGTATGTGTTTGGATCGTTGGTGAGATCTAGGCTCCTTAGCTTGTGCGATAGCACCATTGTTATCACAATAGAAACCAATGGGATCCACAATGCTAGGAAGTATGCCAAGTTCACTAATGAACTTTTTAATCCAAACAACTTCCTTTGTTGCACTTGAGGCAGCAATATACTCGGCCTCGGTTGTAGAATCAACAATTGTATCTTGCTTTGAACTTTTTCAGCTCACAACACCACCGTTTAAGCAAAACACATAACCAGATTGAGATCTAAAGTCATCCTTATCTGTCTAGAAGCTAACATCGGTGTATCCAATTACAACAAGCTCTTCCTGGCCTCCATATATCAAGAATGAGTCCTTAGTCCTTCTCAAATACTTTAGGATATTCTTGACGGACCCAATGAGCATCACCGGTATCAGATTGGTACCTACTCGTTGCACTTAAAGCATACGAGACATCTGGTCGAGTACATAACATGGCATACATGATAGGTACTATTATAGATGCATATGGAATCTTATTCATGCGATTCCTTTCTTCCTTAGTTGAAGGGGATTGTGTTTTTTATAGACACAAGCCATGTTGCATAGGTATGAATCCTTTCTTGGAATCATACATATTAAAGTGTCTCAGAACTTTGTCTATGTATGTACTCTGACTTAGGCCAAGCAGTTTTTGTGACCTATCTCTATAGATCCTGATTCCTAATATATATGTTGCTTCACATAGGTCCTTCATAGAAAAGCATTTCCCCAACCGAGACTTTACTTGTTGCAGGGTAGGGACATCGTTTCCAATGAGCAATATGTCATCTACATATAATACCAGGAAAATGATCATACTCCTACTAACCTTCTTGTAGACACAAGGCTCATCTTCGTTCTTGATGAATCCATATTGTTTTACTGTTTCATCAAAACAAAGATTCCAGCTTCTGGAAGCTTGCTTCAATCCATAGACTGATCTTTGTAACTTACATATCTTTTGGGCTTCTTCTGGTATGTCAAATCCTTCAGGCTATGTCATGTACACATCCTCAAGAAGATTCCCATTAAGGAAAGCAGTTTTGACATCCATCTGCCATATTTCATAATCATGATATGCAGCGATAGCAAGTAAAATCCGAACAGATTTAAGCATTGCAATTGGTGAAAAGGTTTCATCATAGTCAACCCCATGAATTTGTTTATATCCTTTTGCAACCAGTCTTGCCTTATAGGTATGTACTTTACCATCCATGTCAGTCTTCTTTTTGAAGACCCACTTGCATCCTATAGGGTTAACTCCTACAGGAGGCTCTACCAAGGTCCAAACTTGGTTTGTGTACATGGAATCCCTTCCAGATTTCATGGCTTCTAGCCACTTCTCAGACTCGGGACCAGTTATGGCCTCTTGGTAGGTCACAGGCTCATCTTGATCCATGAGTAATACATCACCTTGATCAGTTATGAGATATCCATATCTCCTAGGTATTTGACGTATCCTGCTTGACCTACGTTGGTCTTGTTCTACTTGAGCAGGTTGCTCTTCCACAACTACTTGTGTTTCCTGATCTAATTCCTCCATAGGTGTATCAATGCTTTGTGATTATTGAATTTCTTAAGCTCTACTTTCCTCCCACCGATTCCTTTGGAAATAAAATCCCTTTCTAGGAAAACTCCAGTTCGAGCGACAAACACTTTGCCCTCAGAAGGATTGTAGAAGTAATACCCTCTTATTTCTTTAGGATACCCCACAAATAAGCATTTGTCATATTTGGGCTCAAGCTTAGTTGAAATTTGTCGTTTCATATAAACTTCGCAACCCCAAATCTTCATGTAAGACATATATGGTTTCTTATCACTCCATATCTCATATGGTGTCTTCTCAACCTTTTTGGATGGAACACGGTTAAGTGTGTAAGCTGTTGTCAATAGTGCATGTCCCCAAAAGGAGTTTGGAAGATCGGCGCGACTCATCATGGATCGGACCATGTCTAACAAGGTTCGATTTCTTCTCTCAGATACACTATTCCATTGAGGTGTTCCAGGAGGAGTAAGTTGGGATAGGATCCCACACTCTTTCAGATGGTCATCAAACTCTAGGCTTAAATACTCACCACCTCGATCTGATCGAAGAGTTTTAATATTCTTACCTATTTGGTTTTGTACTTCATTCTTGAATTCCTTGAACTTTTCAGAGGACTCTGATTTGTGTTTCATTAAATACACATAACCATATCTATTGAAATCATCAGTAAATGTGATGAAGTACTGAAAACCTCATCTGGCTGGTATGTTCAGTGGTCCACATACATCAGTATGTATGAGGGCCAAAAGATCATTAGCTCTTTCACCTTTTCTTGTGAATGGAGACTTTGTCATCTTTCCAATTAAACAAAATTTGCATGTCTCATATGATTCATAATCAAAAGAGTCCAAGATTCCATCTTTATGGAGTTTGGAAATGTGTTTCTCATTTATGTGGCCTAATCGACAATGCCAAAGGTAAGTTGGATTTAACTCATTAGGTTTCATCCTTTTAGTATTAATGTTATAAATATGCATTTCAAGATCAAGGACATATAGTCCATTGTTCATTTGTGCAGTAGCATAGAATATATCATTCAAATAAATTGAGCAACAATTGTTCTTTATTATAAATGAAAAACCAAACTTGTCCAAACAAGAAACAGAAATAATATTCCTGCTAATTGCAGGTACATAATAACAGTTCTCTAACTGAATTATTAAACCACTAGGTAAAGTCAATACATAAGTTCCTATGGATAAAGCAACAACCTTTGCTCCATTGCCAACTTGTAGGTCAACTTCACCTTTTGCTAAATCTCTACTCCTTTTTAGCCCCTGCACATTGGTACAAATGTGAGAAACGCATACAATATCTAATACCCATGATGTAGAAGTAGATAAATTAATTTAAATAACAAAAATACCTGAAGTTGAAGTCTCTACTCCATTCTTCTTATCTTCCAGGTACTTTGGGCAGTTTCTCTTCCAGTGTCTGGTCTTACCGCAATGGAAGCAGGTGCCTTCCTTTGCTATGCCTCCACTAGGCTTCAAAGTATGAGCAATGGGTTTGGGTTTGGCAACTTCCTTGCCTTTCCCTTTATCACCCTGCTTGGTGGGTCTTTTGTTTTGTCTCTTTCCATTTCCGATCATCAGAATGGACTTCCCTTTTGACTTCAGATTCTGCTCAACAGTTCTTAACATGACTAGCAGTTCAAGGAGAGATTTATCCACATCATTCATATTGAAATTAAGGACAAATTGACTGAATCTATCTGACAACGATTGCAAGATCAAATTAGTCGCAAGTTCCTTTTCGAGGGGAAAACCCAACCTCTCAAGGTTCTCCACATACCCAATCATCTTGAGCACATGGGGACCTACAGGGGCTCCCTCAGCTAACTTGTCTTGAAAAAGGGCTTTTGAAACTTCAAACCTTTCATGTCTTGCCTGCTCTTGATAGAGCATCTCCAGGTGTTCAATCATATCCAACGATGTCATGTTCTCATATTGCTTTTGCAACTCTGAGTTCATAGTAGCTAGCATGAGGCAAGCAGTTTCATCGGCATCATCGACATGCTTCTTATAAGCATCTCTTTCTGCCTTAGGTGCAGAACTAGGAGGTTCCTCTTCAGGAACATGTTTCTCAAAGACATACAACTTTCTATCATGTTTGAGGACAATCCTCAGATTTCGGTGTCAATCCAGAAAATTTGTCCCAGACAATTTTTCCTTATCAAGGATTGATTGTAAAATTTTGTTAGAGGTGTTTGCTGTCATGGTAACCTACATGAAAATAATGAAAATATAAGTATCAATAACATATTTAATTAGGCCTTTAATTAAATATGCTCCCACTATTTTACTCAAAACAAATGACCCTCACCATTTGATTCGGAAAATCCCGTTGGAAGATTTTCTAGTGGGTCAAGATCCACATTTCACTTTGTTTTAAGTCCGTGTAGGCGGATTACACAAAACTAGGTTATTTAGGTAGGAACTCCTTCCAATTGTATCTAATACAACTCTCGAATATTTTAGTTAGGTGAATAACTCCTTATTCCAATCCATCACATGGATCATTTCCAACTCTTGCTTCTAAAGATATATAATCTTATTATAATTTGTTTAGTTAAGTTTGACCCATTGTATTAGCAATTGAATATTATAATTATCCCATCGCACCTTACTAATATAGAATATGCACCTCGCGTAGGCGAAACCTACATTATCCGATACTAGTCTTGATGAGTGCTAAAACTTGGAAAGCATAAACTTAATATTTAATTTGAGGGAATTTGCAATTATTCTGATCTCACCGGCTTATTTATCATATAAATCGTCTCTCACATGCATCAACATATATTCACATGCATCAACATACATATATAATGAAACAGTTATGGCCCCTAGCGCAATTGTTCTCCCAAGCCAATGAGAGAACCTAAGTTAACCTAATAACGATCTAAGCTTCTCCAAGCAAGATCTTCAAGGTTGTCCTCCTTTGATATTGAATTCTTCTCTTTCTTCATAACATTACATTACATAAAAGAAACTCGTTTTATATACGAGGGAGTGAGATGAGAAAAGAAGTTACATTAAGAGATTAAAAGAGAGGCACGACACGCAGGTCGTATTTTAAAACCCAAAACAAAATAAAGGAAAACTAAGGCCATAACCGATCACCACAAGACAATAATAATAAACACATTATTATTATTAATTTTAATTCTTTTAATTAATTAAAACCAAATTAAATTTCGGCGACCGATCACACTACACAGAGTTAGCCGGGGGTCCGAAAATTTTAATGAACAATTCATTTAAAATCTACGTCGTTTTTCGCATCAACACTTGATACTTTAAAGCACAACTCTTGCGCAGTCACAACCCTAATGCATAACTTTTTGACAACACAACCCTTGTGCCGTCATTAACCCTAATACACCAATTTCAGACCGTCAAACACACCTCGATTGTTGATTCAGTATGATTGATCAACACGTCATTGCTTCACCAAACTAATGTCGGATTAAGAAGCAAACGACAATTGACCGCTCAAAGGAAAACAACCATTAAGTGTTTGAATAAATGAAACAGAAACAGTATATCATATATACCGTATTTTGCATCAGGATTACTTATATCATACATATAACTTGATCGATCTCAATTTAATTACTCGTTTATTCTTTGATTCATTCTGTCTTTTAATCGTATTAATACAGAAAATACAGAAAATAAACAGTTATCAGATGCATGGTTTCGTAAGTGGCTATGATACCACTGAAGGAGAATGGCGATCCAAAACGCAGCGGAATTTAAAATTTCTCCTTTAATGATCCTTACGAATGGGCATGATCAGTGATAGAATCGTTACCTCTTATGGCGATCACGAACGTTGAACGTTGACAACGCCTCTACTCAGTCCACACGAACGGATTTCTTCAATCTCAGTGCTAGCTGCTACGAATGAAGACTTTGAGTGTGAGAGAGAGAGAGAGAGAAACGAAATTGCAAGTGTAACAATGCTTCTACATAAGGGTTCTATTTATAGAACCACTTGTGTGGGTTGCAAGCTAAAAAAGCCCACTCAAGTGTATATGACCCATATCTTATAATATGCCAAAATCACTTAAGCGCATGGTACCTTACCATATTTCGTATTCTACTTAAGTACACCGTATCTTACGATGTTCTATAATTCACTTAAGGGCACCGTACATTACAGTATTCCTTAATTACTCTATCTCTCATCAATCCGTCCTTTGTGTGTGACCCTATAGGTTTTCGCGGCATTGACAATTATATTAAATCACGTATTTAACATAATAAACAGTGAGCGGTATGTAGCAACACATCACTTCTACCCAAGACACGAAAATGTCATGTGATATGACAAATCCTTTTGTGATAATAATTATGTGTATAATTACCCTTTTGCCCTTATGTCTATATTGAACACAAGGCATAGACCGTGTCATCCTTGTCCAATTCAATATTGGGCCCATAGACATTTATCCTGTTACGCAGGATGGGCAAATTCCATCTAGGTCACTCATGTCCCTTAGCATGCTTTGTGGAGTACCCATCAACTGCCTTTATGGTCATCCAGTTACGGACAATGTTTGATCAGCAATAAGGCACTCGACTCTACATCTAGGGTCCATAGTGGTTTCAGGTCGAAGGGTGGTATACACCATTATCACCATGAGAATAACTTATGACACTTTGCATAACATTCTATATAGTATTCTCATAGCGGGTCAATCCAGTATAACTATTACTCTTAATATTCATACCTATGTTTGAGACTTAATAACTCCTTATCCATGATCCATGAGATGTGATCATCAGTCTATAAACATAATAGTCTTCATGCTTTAATGTTATCCCACTTCACAATAAAGCTCGACTACGGATACTTTAAGAATAGTGTCCTTATGTTTAATGTGATCTCATGATTAAGTCAGACTTGATACATTAAACGGACTATCTATTCCAGGAACTTTATTAAACAAACATAATAAAGAAAAAGCCTTTTATTATTAATAAACAATTCGATACAAGTACCAAAAGTATTGACCTCTAGGGCTTACACCAACAAAAAGGCCAAGTTTCCATACAATACCATGAAAGAGGGGAGACTTACAATCTCACTAACTAGAACGTTATGCCTTTTGTGTCAAAATTTAGCGCTATGTTAAACAATCGTAATTGGACTTATGTAGAAGTCATAACTATTTGAGGCCGGACAATCGAATTTTGGTGTTAATGCATGTTAGAGACATAGTATGATGAACTATGCTCATGAAAACATACCACACACAAAAAGAATATGCAAAGTGGGAGGCCTAATCTCATCCATACTTATGTTGATTTTGCAATCAACTAGCCTTAGGATATTAAGATATCATAGGTCCATGACATGAATGCATAAAGAAGGGGAATGAGATGAAGAGGGAGGGGGAATGAATCAAATACAAATTGGACAAAGGAGGACTTTTACCAAGTTAAGATCATTCATTCATTTTGGGAGATGGAATATACATTCCATCAATCCCCTAAATCCAATGATCTTAACCTGACAAAGTCAAATCAACCTTGAGCAATGCCTAACAACAAAAAATCAATTAAACTCACAAAATCAATTAAATCATGAAAAATATTAAACAAAAAATAATTTTAATTCAGAAAATGAAAGAGGATTTTATTTAAAATTTTGGGTGAAACTCTCATATTTTTTGGATCAATATTAAAATTAATATGAATTAATGAAAAACAAAGGAATAAAAATAAAAATCAGATAATCAAAAAAACGTGGACCACTTGATCTCCCTCATTAATTGAGGTGGCAAATCAAGTGGTGGAGAGAGCGCGTTCCATGGTGCGCGCTAGTCAACATTCCACATGTTTGGTAATCACAATGAGCGCTTCAAATTAGAACGTTTTAAATCAAATCAATGGCTATGAACACTTCCAGCTCATCGCCGGAGCCAAAGGCCGATCATCTTCTCCAATGACCCTGGCTGGACTGGTTCATTCATCACCATATCATAAATGAAAAAGGAGGACATGATCTTAAAGAAAAAATGGCGTAGATCACGAATATCACCTTAATTTAACCTAACTCCAAATATATAGAGAGATACGTCGAGTTGAATTTTAAGGTGTGTCAACTGAGTTGCTTCGATTTGACCTCAAAGCAACTCAATCTTCTTACCTACATTGGTAGGACTTCAGACAACCAAGGATCCAAGAGAATTGATGAGAATTGAGAGAGAATCGAAGAGAAGAAAAATCTGGAAAAATACCTTCAATGCTGTACAAAAATGGATCTATCTTGCTTCAGTTCTTGCTTGATCTTGCTTATGGAGCTTGTGGAAGTGGATTAAGAGTGATGCAAAGCTTTGGATCCTGGAGGTTTTGAATCTCCAAACAGTGAGATTCAAAATCAAATTTTAATTGAAATTTATCAGGTTTTCCTTTGAATGGTGAGAGTTTCAATGGTTGGAGGCAAAGTTGGCGCGCAAGACCCTTCAAACTGAAGCATTAGACCTTTATTTATAGCAAAAGATGAGTGTTATTTGCACACTTGAAAATACTTTCAAAATTGGCAATGCAATGTACATGCTTGCATGGGCTTGTGCAGGCCCATGAAGCAACTCTATTAGGTCCACAATCAACTGAAATGAGGTCTGAATGAAGCTTGGATTGCAAGGCAAATATATTTGAATGTTTGAAGCATAATTCTTGCCAACTGATACAACCCTGTTTAAGTCATGCGCAGACCCCTCAAACTTTGTTCAAAATGAATGAATTAGGACTCTTTGGAAAGCTTAGATCAGGAGGAACAACTCTTATGTTGAATACTTTTCCATTTAAAACTTGTATCATGGTGAATTTTGAGGTGGAAGTTTGGAAATTTCAACATGTCAAAATATTTTCTAAGTGTCGAGCCACATGTTCAATTATTCCACCTTTCCTAACTTTTTATGTGAGCTTCAAATGAGAAAAGTGTCTTCATCAAAGTTGTAGCTCTTTCAAAAATATTCAAAATGGTCACAAATTTGACATCATTTGGATTTGGGATGAGTGAGTTATGCATTTTTGAAGTTGAAGAAAATCACTTGTTCAATGGTATTGGTCCAAAATGACCTATAATGTATCCTCATATCACATGCTCATAAAAGTTGAATTAGTTATTATTACAAACATCAAAGTTATATTAGACACCTTGAATTTGATTTTTAAATTTGGAAATCCTTCATCTCATAAAAATTGAGCAAGTTATGGCCTTGGGATGTTGACTTTCAAATTAGGGTTTAGACAAAATGACCTATAATGTTTCAACATAGAAAATGATTTTTCAAGTAAAATTAGCTCTAGACTTCAACATGAAAGTTTTTTTGAATGTCACTTATAGTAACGTTTCTCTTGGTATCATTTTCATATGATAAAAAGTGTAGGAGATAGGGTCTAGGGGGACCCAGTTTTGATTAGATGAATTCATTTGGCCAACCACCATCAACCAACTTGCTAACTTGCAATTATCTTGACTTTTTAGGCTTATGGTAGATAATATATGCATAAGATGATGAAATTTGAAGTGTCCCTTGAGAAAGTTGGTCAATTGGTGAAAAAGCTTGTTGAAGAAGTTACTCAAGATACCCAGATGAATTAGGGTTTCCAAGGTAAACCAACTCCAAACTCTTGAAGAAATCTTGATCAAAATAACATGTAGAGATCATGGGGACTCATATATAATTCCTAGAGCCATTATGGATCATTCCTTGGTTGTGCTCTTAGCAATGAGGGTCTTAAACCGTATATGTGAACTTGATAGATCAATAATGATCATGCCCTACCTACAAAAGAGTTAGGCAAATACAAAGACCTATTTTTGGTATTTTGGTTAGTGAAATGATAAAATACAAGTATGATACAATCACATGGTGTTTAGTGATCTCTCCCAAAACAAATCTAATGAAAGAGGGGTAATGAGGATGCCAAGGTATGATCCCAATGCTAATGCATATAATGAGATTGCATGAGGAATTTTAGGGTCAAAATTGAGGTCTTACCGTCAGTTAGTAATTAGTTTAATAGAACTATATTATTATAAAATTTGTGAATTAGTGTTAAGCTGATTTTTGAATTTGGTTCTTGCAGGTTATGTTGATTTGTTTATTGAGCTGAGATCCTGTTGATGACATGGAGATTGCTGAACTTGGATGATTGAAATTATTGGTTGATTTTGTAATGGAATATGGGTGAGTTAACACACCTACTGTTATTGACGAAATGCTAGAGAACAATCTTGGACTATCAATTGAAGTGTTGTTCCATGTTTGCTATGATAAAATCTGATGTGAAATGGATGCACGGTTAATTAGTAAATGAAATATATTAAATTAGACTGAACTTTTTTGCTGCCATGGATTTCTGTTAGATGTTAAATGTCACTAATGTGTTATGAGTTAAGAAATGCAGGTGAAGTATTTGGCTTGATTTTTGTGTTTCTCTTGTGCAGGTTAACGGTTCGTGGTGTAGAATCCATGGGAATCCTTTGTTGAAAGCGATTCTGAATTGGATGCTATGAATTCGTGTGATTTAGTTGTTGTTATCATTTACCTTGTTTGGATGATCATCACTGATGTAGGATTCAGTGTTGTGGTGAAGCTATCAGTGGGAGATTCGCCGACAATAATTGTCTAATTGAAGTTTCCAATGTTTGGTGGTGGAGGTGGCTCACCCCTTTGTCATAAGGGAGCCATTGTTCAGCATGGCGATAATCAACACCATGAGGGGTGCAAAATTAGACTTCCAGCACCATGCAATGAACATGAATCCGTCCATAACACGAACGGTGATTGAAATCTGGTGAGCACTGCATTATCATTTGGACCAAGTTTAGCGGCATCTGTAGCGTCGTCAACCTTAATTTCAACATCTGCTTTCTTTAGTGCAGGAGCACCGTTGACGCCATCACCCGTCATTCCACATATATGTTTCCTCTCTTGCTGCAATTTCCCATTTGTGTTCAGGATACACTCCAGCAAATCTATCAGCCTCTTCATTCCGCTCATCCACCGGAAGAACTGCAGTGGCAGCATCCTTTCTTTGACCAAGCCATGACGAAAATGGATACCTTTGCTTTGTCACCAGTGTCATTAGGACTAGCTGATGATTTTTAGAATTTAAAAGGAAGTTTAGTCAGCACATCTGATGGACTGAACCTGAATTGGCCTTTGAGACAGGCAGAATTGGTAGCTTCACACATTCTGCTCCAACATATGGAAGAGTAACTTCCAGTAATATGCTTGATGAACCTCTTCTACGGTGAGGATGGACAGTCACGCTCTTGCCGCTCTCTGCGTCGCGTTTTCGCTACAGGAACGGAAGCTGGCTGATTATGTATTTCATCAATCCCGTCTTGCTTCCCATTAACGGTATGATATGCTTTCGATTGTGAACTTATGACACATGTTATGGATTGCTAGAACTTGAGTGTAGCAGAAATGAACATTATCCAAAATTAGTTGTTAGTTGGAATTTCTGGCTCGAGAGTCATATTGGCGATTCTGGGAACTTGTTTCACTGTTAAAATGCTATTGAATTTATGCTTGTTAGAATGTGGTGATGACAGGGCAGCAACATGAGTATCACATCCTGCTATTGTTGGTGTGCTGCCAAAACTTGCCTTGTTGCAAATGGTGTGTTTGGTTGGCACGTAGAAGGGTTCAAAATCCAGAGCGAAAGGAGTGTCTAGGCCACAAACTCTTGCTACATGAGTCTCTAACTTTGAGAGGCAGCGTTCAAGAATTAAAACCGAGATTTCGGCACCAAAACCAACAGTCATGGGAGCTTCATGGCCAATAAGAAGTCTTCCTGTGAATTAATGGTTTTCAGATCTATCATTTCACAAGAAATTCCCTTCTTTTCTACATCAATGCAAGCTTGTTCCATTACAGATAATTGAGCTCCCCATCCAACACGTGCAATGTCGTTTCCCGGCCTAATCACCTTAGCTCCAAATAATGGCAATATCTTGCCATCTTCCGGTGTTTCTTCAACGGCTAAACAATAAATCCACTTGGTTAAAAACAACAGGATTCAGATCACGCATGCAAGGCAACAATAACCCTTTCGCTTCCTTTGGACTATGCGGGACGATCAACTTGGTACCATGCCTGTGACAGAAGGAAGCTTCAGGAGATTGCGAGAGGTAATGTCAGCCATGACCAACAACTTCATACGGGGTTCTAATTGTTAACCGCCGTAGTTAAATTGGTTCTCACTTCGATATCTGAATTTAGCAGCTTCATTGACACTTTGATCAAAAGCAGGAAATATACAATCTGCCCAATGAAATTCATGAATTTTGGAGTGGAACCGAAGTGCATTCGCATTGCAGGTTGGATTAGTTCTGCAGAAGAGATTTTGGTTTTTTCTGCGTTTGCATTTGGAAGGCTCACATTTCATGCTTGCGTTTTCGGTTGTAACTCGATGCTACTCTACAATGATACCAATCAGGAGTTTCCCTGGCAGTCTTGCAAAACTCAACTGCACTTGCATCCATGCCGGCAAATATGTACCCGTTGGTTTTGGTTATCAGCTCCAGCAACCTTGCCGTCTATTCTTTTATACTGCCAATGCTTGTAACCATATTATTGTTCAAGCTTGTCCAGCATGCTCTGAAATTGGGAATATATTAGGACTCTGTGCTTTTTCTCTTTAAGCCTCATCATTAGCTTGTCTAACAATTGCAACTTCCTTGATGATTCTAGTAGTTGTTTGTATTTTTCTTTTTCATTGTTCATATCTTACGAGTCAAAATTGCCTTATAATACTCCTTCTGTTTGCTGCTCAAATCAACTCGTAGAATAAGTTCCTTTCTAGGAGGTAGTTCCTTCATGACAACTTTCTTCACTCTCCGCAGAAGATGTGGGGCCAGCATTTTATGAAGCCTTGAAATCTACTCCTCTTGATTGATATCCCTGAATCCTTCCTGGAATTCCTCTAATCTTCCAAACTTACCAGCATCAAGGAAATGCATAAGCATAGAAAGCTCGTCCAAGTTGTTTTGAAGAGGAGTTCCGGTTAAGAGTATATGATGTCTGATAGAATATTGCTTCAAAGAAGAAAATAATTTTGAATCCTTATTTTTGAGGCGGTGCCCTTCATCGACTATCCTGCACTCCCATTTTATAGATTTTAATGGTGTTGTATCTAAGTTGATAATCTCATAGGATGTCATGCTTACTTTCGCTGACCGGATTTCTTTTTCTTTAACTTCTTCATTTTCTCTCAATGCAAAATATTGTTGGTTTATGTAAACTATCATTGGATAATGGTTTATGGTTTGGAATGTTATGGATTAATGGATATACAATGGATTATTATTATCTGGATTTGAATTAATGGATGATTGGTTAATGAATGTAATGGAATGGATTTGGTGTAATATGATTTGAATTTGTATAGAATTATTGGAAGAAATTTGGTGGGATGAGAAGTCTTGGTTAGTTGACAAGTTAATGGTTGATCAAAAGTCAACTCGGATCAAAATTATATATTTTTGTATAGAATTGGATTTTTGTAAGGTTTTTGTAATGTGATGCTTGAATTTTAAAGTGAAAATGAATTTGAACGTGAAAGGTATTAATGAAACTTGCATTTTCAAAAATGTGGTTTGAAGTCAACTTAGATCAGAGGTCATGTAGGCACCATAAAGCCTTTATCAATGGATCAATCACGAATCAAGCACGAGAAGTTTGCAGGCACCACAATCCTTCAAACCAAGACATGAGTCTTGAAAGACCCACACGAGGACTTAAACCATCAGTACTTTGGAACCATAATCCTATAGTGAACTCAATGGATGACGTGATGTAGATCATAATGCCCCAAATAATCCCACTAATGCTAGGATTTTACAATCCTCAACCTAAACCAATAACTTCAGGTATATCTGATCAAGGTTTTAAGCATACACCAAGTAGTGAGACCCACAACCCTTATGAACCAACAAGCTAGGGTTTCAATTAATCATCAATCCAAAAGTCTACTAATCAGGGCATTTGAACAACAACCATTCCTGATTAGGGTTTCAGATTAAGCACAAAGCTCCACCAACAATATCTCAACCCATGGGCCCATAACTAGGGTCTAGAAGCCCAGTTCATGCACGGAGGCCGAGCAACAAGATCCCTTAAGACCAAGAATTAGGGTTGCAACCCATACGATGCACAATACCAAAACCTCCCAATCCAAACCTGCTATGGTAACCAAAAACCTTGAATCTATGATGTTTGTTGGTTAATCTTAATTATGAATGAATGATGAGTATGCATGAGACATGGATGATGTTAGATGAGTCTCAGGTTATGTGTTAGATGAAAAAGCAAAATGGAGGGCAAATTTTGGGGTACTACAATTGCCCCTATTTAATCTTCTTGAACCTGAATATAGGAATTGCGGAAGCTTTTCAGGTATTCAAGGTAAAAGAGGATTAAATACTAACGTATCCAAAAATTTACCCATTAAGAGTGGATGTAATGTGATGAGAGTTTTGTGGTTTGCCAAGCAAGGGTTGGGTTTTGGGTTAGTCAATAAACATTGGATTTTTGGATTTTCTTGTTTGCACGGTTTCATGTTATGCTTTATGAATGATAAGCATGAGTGAATCGACGTGATTTATGCATGATAATGATTTATGTAATGGTTAAGCCAAATGCTCATATAAAGGGCGATGGGGATTTTGGGATAGGATGATGATCGTCCAGACGTGATTCTCCGACACCAACTTCAAGCTCAAAAGTTGTTATAACACCTATGAATTATGTCTGGAGAGAGCTTGTACCTGTGTAGCCTGTTGGTGTAAGCCCTAGAGGCCAATACTTTTGGTACTTGTATCGAATTATTTATTAATTAATAAAAGGCTTTTTCTTTATTATGGTTGATTAACAAAGTCCCTGGAATAGATAGTCCGTTTAATGTATTAAGTGTGACTTAATCATGAGAGCACATTAAACATAAGGACACTGTTCTTAAAGTATCCGTAGTCGAGCTTTAGTGTGAAGTGGGATAACATTAAAGCATTAAGACTATTATGTTTGTAGACTGATGATCACATCTCATGGATCATGGATAAAGAGTTATCAAGTCTTAAACATAAGTATGAATATTAAGAGTAATATTTATACTGGATTGACCCGCTATGAGAATACTATATAGAAAGTTATGCAAAGTGTCATAAGTTATTCTCATGGTGATAATAGTGTATACCACTCTTCGACCTGAAACCACTATGGATCCTAGATGTAGAGTCGAGTGCTTTATTGCTGATCCAACGTTGTCCGTAACTGGATAACCATAAAGACAGTTGATGGGTACTCCACGAAGCATGCTGAGGGACGTGAGTGACCTAGATGGAATTTGCCCATCCTGCGTAACAGGATAAATGTCTATGGGCCCAATATTGAACTGGACAAGGATGGCACGGTCTATACCTTGTGTTCAATATAGACATAAGGGCAAAAGGGTAATTATACACATAATTATTATCACAGGAGGTTTTGTCAGATCACATGACATTTTCGTGTGTTGGGTAGCAGTGATGTGTTGCTAGATACCGCTCACTATTTATTATGTTAAATGCGTGATTTAATATAATTGTCAACGTCGCGAAAACCTATAGGGTCACACACAAAGGACGGATTGATGAGAGATAGAGTAACTAAGGAACATCGTAAGGTACGGTGCACTTAAGTGGAATACGAAATATGGTAAGGTACCAAATACTTAAGTGATTTTGGCATATTATGAGATATGGGCCAAAATACACTTAAGTGGGCTTTTTAGCTTGAAGCCCACACAAGTGGTTCTATAAATAGAACCCCTTGGGTAGAAGCATTGTCACTCCATTCAGACTAACACTCAAGTGAAGACTTGGAATTTCGTTTCCCTCTCTCTCTCACTCAAAGCCTTCATTTGTACCAGCTAGCACTGAGATTGAAGGAATCCGTTCGTGTGGACTGAGTAGAGACGTTGTCATCGTTCAACGTTCGTGATCGCCACATGAGGTAACGATTCTATCACTGATCATGCCCATTCGTAAGGATCACTAAATGGAGAAATTTTTAAATTCTGCTGCACCTTGGATGGCAATTCTCCTTCATAGCCTACCTCTGCCCTAATATATTGAATATCTGCACCAACTGCACATGAACCAGTTGAAGCTAGCGGAAATATACCCGAACATATCGCACGCTCGAACATACAATAAAGTCGTCATCGAACTTTATTTATCCCTAAAGGGAAGGGAAAACATCGATAAAACCCGGGGGAAAGAGATATACTAGGTAAGAAAGTCGGTTATGCAAGGGAAATGTATTATCACCCTAAACATCCATGGTACTCCATGGGAACCGTTTTGATTGGTCTCGCTCTGTCGCAGCCTGAAAAATACAGTGGTGCGAAAAAACAACCGGCGAAAGAAAAATGACAGAAGAGTCGCCACCGTGCGTTATTTATCCCAAAGGAGGGAAAGGAAACGCTCGAAGTAAACCTGAAGAGAGGAAAGGAAAAGACAAGGTCTCGCAACCAAATCTTGGGTTCGGGAGTCGATTATGCGAAGGGAAGGTATTAGCACCCCTACGCATCCGTATTACTCTACGGGATCCACTCTTGTTGTTTCTTGTCTAAAGGGTGTGTGTTTATCTAATGTACTATTTACTAAAAGGGTCAAGAGAAAAATGACTCGCACAGATGTCGCATCCATTGCATACGTATCTCATCTGGAATGAGAATCAGAGTCTTCGTAGCTCGGCTACCTATGGGTTAAGGATAAGTGTGCTCGCTAAGACATCACGTCTTATGCCTACGTATCTCATCGGGAATGAGAATCAGAGCAAAATGTAGTTCAGATAACTACGGGAATAAGGGTCTCGATTGCAACTAGGGCAAGAGAAAGGGAAGGTCTCGATCGCAACGAGGGCGAGAGAAAGGATCGCAACAAAGGCGAAAGCAAACAAGGATTAGTTGTTAGTCGTTAGTCAAACTCGACAAGACATCGCATCTTATGCCTACGTATCTCATCTGAACATGAGAATCAGAGTTGCCGTAGTTCGGCTACATAGGGATTGCCATCTGAACATGGACTTACAAAGGAGGACACCAGTTGTGTCAAAGGAGAGTGGGCAATGTGTTCATGTCCTAGCAGTAGGTGTCGCAGCTCGCTGAATCGAGTCTTAGGCAGTTACCTCTTTGCAATAGAACGGACTACATGCCACAAGATCGGAGACGCTCGGAAAGGTCTAGAAGTGGGGGAGCTCTGCCCTAGAGTTGTCATGCAATATGTACTTAAGTGTTAGGATTTACAAATGGGAATATCTACCTAATGTTAGCATGCAAAGAATATGAGAATTCTACCTATGTTATCATACAAAAGAATAAGGGAATCCTACCTATGTTATCATACAAAAGGATATGGGAATCTTACCTATGTTATCATACAAAAGGATATGAGAATCTTACCTATGTTATCATACAAAAGGTTCTATCTAATGGGTGCTACCTAATCGGAACAAGAATCGACGAATGGAGCAAGGAGAAGTGTTAGGGATAAGGGTAGATGGCGATGCATGAAGCAATCGACTTACAAGGTTGATGACGATGCATAAAGCAATCGACTTACAAGGTTGATGGCGATGCATAAAGCAATCGACTTACAAAAGGGTGGATGAATACGTGCTGGTTCTGTTAGGTTTTGAAAAAATGATTACTCGACGTTGGATCGAGGTTTTGATCTTGCTTTGAAATGGTTATCGAATGCTCATTTTAATTCTTGTATTTACAGATGAATAAAGAATGAAAAAAATATTATACATTTCATGGGAGAGGGATACATTTGTTATGAATGGGGATTGTTCATGGCAAACAAACAATAATAATACATGCCTCATACACCATACAAGTAGGCCACAGTTAATCAAACAAGTAAGATATAAACAAGTATATAATCGAATCAAATAATCAAAGAAATGAAATAATGAAACATTAAACAATGTATGAGTGTAAGTGCAAGGGACATGTCTCATTGTAAGGAAGCCCAAGAGTAAGCTATGTGAGGTTGATGGCGATGCTTAAAAAGCAATCGACTTACAAGGGTGTGAAAATGGGCTCGATATTAAATCGAGAAAAATATGATTTTTATAAGTTTAAAAATGGTTTTGAATGAATGATGAAATTAAAAGAAAATAAATTTGCATTATTAACAAATGAAACTATGAGTATAATAAAGGCATAAACATAAAAAAGAAATGAAAATGCTAAAAGAAAATAAAATAGCTAAAAGAAAATAAAATAGCTAAAAGAAAATAACATAGCTAAAAGAAAATAACATAGCTAAAAGAAATAAAATGCCAAAAAAAATGCTACACATGAGTATTGAACCCTCTCCATTTAAGATTATGAAACTACCCTCTCTCCACTAAGCCATTTATCATTAATTATTATCTTAATGCTATTTTAAATATATAAATCAAAATAGATTAAACATTAGAATAAAAACTAAAATAAAAAAAGAGTCTGTTGGACTGCCAGTAGTTAAACCCAGCCGCCTGGCTGTTGGGTTTTTCAATGGTTAGGAATTGGGAACACCAAATGGCATTTAACTAAAACTAATACCAATAAACTATAGTTAATGATCATTTGAAACTCTAAACGTTCAACCATTGGGATTTAAAGGCTCTGCTAAAAAAGGGAAACAATAATGAATAAATAATAAAAAAGGAAAAAAAAAAGAAAAGGTGAGGACACGAAAGAAAGTCCAGAATCCCAATCGTCCTCCTCTCTCAATCTGCTTCACAAAGAAACACTCTCAATCGCTCTCATTGAAAACTCCCTCTGCTCTCGCGCCCCCAACCTTCACCGTCAACCTTCGCTCATCCTTCACAATCCCTCACAACCTCTCATTCGCTCACCTCTCAACAATCTCTCTTATTTGCACGGTCCCCCCTCAATCGCTCTCTCTCATTCTCACCAAAACCCTCTCAATCGCGCTTTCTCTATCTCACCAAAACCCTCTCAATCGCGCTTTCTCTATCTCACCGAAACCCTCTCAATCACGCTTTCTCTATCTCACCGAAACTCTCTCAATCGCGCTTTCTCACTCAAACACAACAGGACATGCAAGAACTCATGGATAGGATAAAAAAGAGCTCACCTTCGGCGGTGATGACGTTGATGATGAAGCTTCAAACTCCTCCCGCTCTTCAACCAGGTTTTCTTTGATTTTAAGGTTAGGGTTTTTCTGTTTGCCAGCTTTCAATTCCGCCTCCGATTTTCTGTTGTTGATTTTCTCTCCCTCTCTATTTATGTTCCTTGATTAGGGTTTCCAAGGGGGTCTTTGATGTTCAAAAGAGGCGTTCCTGCAAAGCACTTTCTTGATGCTCAGAAATTGGTCCATCTCGTTTGATACTTGGATCTGGAACAGGTAACCTGAGCATGTGCCTTCTTCTTTGTTTTTGTCTCTATTCTGTTTTGGGATGTTTTCTGGATTTCTGCATCTTTTACTAATTAATTTGTGTTTTTTACTGCAGTGAAAACTGAAGCATTGGTTTCGGTTCTCACGGCCTTGTTGGTGTACTCGGTTTTGGGTTCTTTGTGATTTCAGTTTGGATGTGTGAGGATGGTGCGCCGATAAGCTAATCAACATGAAGTTCTTCATGACATTTAACCGGTCAATTAAGCCAGGTGTGATTAAACACAAGATTGCACGCTGCTGCTGTGGATTAGCATTCCTCTGCTGTTGGTGTTGTAACCGAGCCAGTTTCATCTTTGTTAGCATATCCGTATCATCACGAGGAAAAGGAGGACCACCTGCTTGAAGGGGTGATCCAACATTTGATACTAACCCCCGACAGGATTTGAAAGGCCGTCCTTACCTACGCCCATATTCCTATTGTTCAGTAGCATTCTGAGTCTTCTACTTATTGTAATCAATTTTGTATGCTTTTCATCTCCATGTGTTCCTTTTTTACTTGCATGACATGATTGAATGACTGTCTTGATTGTGTCAACAGGATGCAGACAACAGCTAACACATACTCCAGCCATCGCCCCAGAAAAAGCATGTTCTTGCTTGGCAAGGGAATGGAAAGCCTGCTTATGATTCGCAGAGAAGATCTGATCCTTACGTTCATTATCACTTATATCTGATAAACGCCTTCTTTGGATTTCCATTAATTCATTATCATCAATCTTATATTGGCACTGCACAAAACCACTGTCACAGGTAGCTAAAGAGCTGTTAATATGATAATCTGCATAGGTACTAGAAGATAAGGTATGACAGGCACCAATTCCCTCTGATTATCCGGCACAGCTTGAAGAAAATAGTCCGAACACAGTGGGTTAACTTTGTTTGTGATTGGAAGTTTTTTTTGCATTGTAGATTTTGAAACACTGTTGCTGAACTACCATTGCCTTGCCAAGTACTTGTTGTGTTTGGACTCTGGCTTACTGATGATTGCAGCCTCATTGTGGCAGGTCAATTCGTGATTCTCATGCATTTGGTTATGGTGCATTACTTGGTAGGTTTATGTGTGTTGTTGCGTTTCAAACGGTTATATTATATGCTGCCAACTTGCTTTTTGTTGTTGTGAATTTTGAAATTTAAACTTGTCCTTTTTTATTGGTTTCAGGTGATACCGTAACTGCTTTGAGCTGCCTTTATTTGCATATTTTTCATGGTGCTGCAGGGTAGTCTTTTGGTGCATTCTCCCGCCCATGATAGTATTGTGTGCCCATCACAACCACCAAATGAGCTGACAAATAATTGTGCCACAATGTCATGATCAAGATTGTTCAAGCCCTCGTGCAAGTAGCCAACCCCTTCACGTAATGTGACTTTTAACATTTTATCACTAATCTTGTTAAGAAAAGGTTCAAGTTCTTTTGTGTACCGCAATAAAACGACTTATCTCCCGTGCCTGCACTTGAGTATGTAATCAGATCCATAGCAGCCAATCGAACATGCTTTCTTGTAGGTACAAATACAAGGGCAGGTTTCTCATTCTTGGCATGTTGAGAAATTGCGGCGTAAGTTGGTTTTGTCATTGCCTGCATCCTCAGACACTATTAAGCCCTTTTTGATGATTTCTCAAAATTGCAAATTCTGCACATATAGTCTTACCACTCCCGGTTGGAGCAGCAACTAAGACGCCGTCATCAGAATTATACAGAACTGTGAAGACTTGTATATGAAGGACTTTGTAAAGCTGTCACGGGCAGTGACTGCAGATCCAATAGTTTAGTAGGTGGAGGATACTTTTCAGGTAAGATTATGCGTCTGAAAGATACAGGTAAAACAGATTGGGATCCAAGCCACCTGAGTTATAAAGACCATATCAGATGTTAATCAGAGTCCTTCAAGCTTAAGCTGGGAAATGTATGATTGCAGTAAAACATTAATCTTGGCACTTGCATCCTCCGAACCTTCCTTGACGGGAATGGGAACACGGTCCAAAAGCCCCGCTAGCTCTATCTTCTCATCTTGCCTTACTGTTACAAATTAGGTCTGCTACCTGATGTTGCTTACTGGTTTTTTGTAGGTTATGGTTGGAAGTTTGGAAAGCTCAAGAGGAAGATATCCTGATAAATTGTTGTTGTCAAGAAGGAAGTGAGCAAGCTTTGGTAATCGCCAGAGTTCTGGAGGGATTTGCCCGCTAATTGAATTATTGTTCATGTGAAAATGCTTTGTCTTGTTCAGGTTTGCGAATGATGTTGGTAGAGGTCCTGATATATGATTTTGATCGATTTGTATTCTATCAAGGTTCGGAAGAAAGCCAAGCTCATCTGGCAGTGACCCTGTTAATAGATTTCCATTTAATAGCAAGAGGACTAAAGATTTGATATTGCCAATTTCCTTTGGAATACTCCCAGTTATTTTGTTCCACATGAAGTTCAATCTTTCCATATAAGCTAAGCTGCCAATTTCTGGTGCCAAATTTCCGGACAAGCTCAAATTCATTAGTTGCAATTCTTGAACGTGTAAATAGCCATCAATTAATGTTTCATTGAAACATAAAACTCCTGTCCAGCGAGATATACATGGGTCTCCGCGTATCCAATTGCTCAAATTTCCATTAGGATCAATCAACCTTTCTTTTATGGCTTTTAATGCTTCAACTTCGGTAGGGTCAGTGATATTATCCTGTGCAGCAATAAGCACCAAATAGAAACAAAACCATAAACTGAAAACAACTTGATACTTGTGACCTTCTGAAAGAAACATCCTTGAAATATGTAGAAATCAACACAACACAGCCCTTTAAATATCTCTCCCAGAGAGAGTGAAAGAGGCATAGACGTGGGGCAAGATGGGAAATCAACGAGGTGGGTGTTGTCTTTATGATTTCTTTGTAAATGGATATTCAATGGACAATTATGGGTGAATTTAGGGTTTAATGGATTTGGGTTGACTTTGGTCAAAGTTGACCAAAAAGTCAACTGTTGACCAAAGTCAACAGTTGGTCAAAAATGCCAAATTTTGTATTTTCTTGTATGGACTCACATGTAATGGTTTACAATGACATGAAATAGATTGAAATGGATTAACAAATGGTTTGAAGTTGGTTTCCAAATTGTTTTGTTTATGACTTGAGTGCTTGACCCTTTTTTAAAAAGGAACATAACTTGACAGGCAATATATGTTAACAGGGCCATGAAATGATGGTATAAGATTAGGATTTGAAAGGGATATTTATGAATCAAATGGCATGATTGGCAATTGGCTTGTGACACAAGAAGGTTGGTTGTTTTGGATGACCAAGACCATATGAGTATTAACAATCACATGAACAAACACCATGACTTTGGACCAAGACCAATCCTCATATAAAACCAAAGTAAGGTTAGGCCAAGCATGCTAAACAAACATAAAAAATTCAAGACCAAAATCGGGGTATGACACGCTCGAATAGGTATTATATATAAAGTTTACTCGCAAAAGAATGGGAAAAGGAAGAGAAATAGATAAAGTGCTCGGTGAGGATTAGGGTCCTCATGCCTACGTATCCTCATAGTGCAATAAGGAATTCAGAGCTTCGTAGTTCAAGGAACTAGAGGCAGGAGGTGAAAAGAAGCGTGATAGGAATATGGCCTGAACCAAATATTAATGTTTTAAACTCCAACAAGGGTGAAAATATGAACCTAATAGTAAGGTGGTTATTACCAGTACACGGGCTAGTAGGAACACCGCTATAGGGTAAAGCCAAACAGACGAAGAAATAGGTGTTTGGGCACAGTCCCAAACATTAGCCTCATAAAGCTCACAACTAAGGTTTGAGACCCTTAGTGCAAGAGATCAATCAAGTAAAGATTCAAATTGGTTCTAAACATCATATATGGATCCCCATGTTCTTAATTTACCATTTTGATCAAGAATTCATCAAGCGTTTGAAGCTTGTTTGTCTTGGAAGCCCTAATTCATCTGGGTATCTTGTGTGATTTCCTTAACAACTTTCTTCAACATTTGGTAAAATATATCAAGGGATACTTCATTTTACATTACCTTATGCATATATGATCCTCCATAAGCCCCAAATATCAAAAGTACTTCAAGTTTGAAAGTTGGTTCAGAGAGGTTGATTAGAGAAAGTCAACTGGTCAAAACTGGGGTTCCCTAGACCCTATCTCCTATAATGTTTGTCATATGGAAATGATTAAAAGAGAAAAGTTACTATTTATGACATTTCAAACAACTTTGATGTTGACATCAAGAGCTATTTTTGCTTGGAAAGTCATTTTTTATGGTGAAAGATTATAGGTCATTTTGTTTGTGCCCTAGTTAGGAGGTCAACTT
Organism: Lathyrus oleraceus; assembly: GCF_024323335.1. Lineage (NCBI taxonomy): Eukaryota > Viridiplantae > Streptophyta > Magnoliopsida > Fabales > Fabaceae > Lathyrus > Lathyrus oleraceus. The sequence goes on from NC_066585.1 coordinate 150,331,981, forward strand.
CCAAGGACCATAACTTTCTCAATTTTTATAATATGAAGGCCATCCAAGATTCATGATTAATTTCAATATGTTTTATCCAACTTTTATTCTTGGATAAATTTCAAATTCTACTTGCAAGGGCATGCGCCAAGAGGAAACATTATTGTTCATTTTGAGCCATTACCATTGAACAAGCAATTTTCCTCAACTTCTAAAATGCATAACTACCTTATGAAAAATCCAAATTATGTCAAATATGTGACCAAATTTAAGAGGGATGAAATAGCTACAACTTTGGTGAAGGAACCATTTTCATTTGGTCAAAACTGGGGTTCCCTAGACCCTATCTCCTATAATGTTTGTCATATGGAAATGATTAAAAGAGAAAAGTTACTACTTATGACATTTCAAACAACTTTGATGTTGACATCAAGAGCTATTTTTGCTTGGAAAGTCATTTTTTATGGTGAAAGATTATAGGTCATTTTGTTTGTGCCCTAGTTAGGAGGTCAACTTCCAAGGACCATAACTTTCTCAATTTTTATAATATGAAGGCCATCCAAGATTCATGATCAATTTCAATATGTTTTATCCAACTTTTATTATTGGATAAATTTCAAATTCTACTTGCAAGGGCATGCGCCAAGAGGAAACATTATTGGTCATTTTGAGCCATTACCATTGAACAAGCAATTTTCCTCAACTTCTAAAATGCATAACTACCTTATGAAAAATCCAAATTATGTCAAATATGTGACCAAATTTAAGAGGGATGAAATAGCTACAACTTTGGTGAAGGAACCATTTTCATTTGGAGCTCATATCAAAAGTTATTCAAGGTGGAAGAAGTGGTCATTTGACTTTGTACTTAGAAAATTTTCAATTATGTTTGATTTCTCCAACTTCCACATCAAAATTCATCATTATCCAAGCTCCAAATGGAAAAAATTTCCACATAAAATTTGTTCCCCTTAATGTCACCTTTCTAAAAATTCCAAGACCGCCTCATTTGGACAAGAATTGAGGGACTTGCGCATGGTTCCTTTGTTGGGTTTGTTTTGGCAAGTTTTGAATTCAAGTGACCATTTCCTTTTGCATGCTTACATGTTATTGTTTCAGGATCCTGTAGCGGGGTATTCGTTACCATTAGAGATATTGACTAAATCCCAGGTAAATCATACAAGTCGAGTCGCCACCGCACTTCTATTTATCCAAAGGAATGGTTAGAAAGCGAATAAAAACCTAAAAGTTTTATCGAATCAAAAACTAGTAAAAGAGAGTCAGAGATCTGGGTAAGGGGGTTGGTTATGCAATGGGAAGGTGTTAGGCACCTAAAACATCCTAGGTACTCCTAGGGAGACCTTTTCACACTTGTTGTAAGGTTGTTATTTTGTGAAAAATTTGTTTGTGCAAACATGATTGAAGAGATGAGAAGAGAATATACAAGTTATTTACATTTTTGTGTTTGGATGGATAAACCCATTGCCTACGTACCATCTTAAAAAAGATTAGGATCAAAACCTCGTAGTTCGGGGTAAAAATCTCAAAAATGAGTGGGTGAATTGATTGGTCCAAAAGCCTTAAGGTCTTTTGTTATCAAGGGAGAAAACTCAACCTAAAACCACAAATCTATCATGTGAGGATAGCTTCAACATGCTAGTGAGGGGTTAACCCTATAATAAGCATGGAAGACTCATTGTCCATCACTAAGGATATAGGTGTTAAGACTATGGCACGAATCTAGAAGGGGGGGGGGGGGGGTTGAATAGATCCCAATTAAAAATTGAGTCGGCGCTACCAATTAAAAATTGGTTTTAAGTGCGGAAGCGGCCGAGGAAAATATAGTCTAAAACGAACGGTTATTGGAAAACCGGATATGCGTCTAGCCTATGGATTAATGATAATGTAGAATAAGAATCACTACACTAGTCACACTATCAATGATTTATTTCACTTGCTAGGATTCCTAGTTCCAATGAATCAAAGAGCAAACCAAACTAGATACACAACTAAGATAATTTTGGTTTAGGCAAATTATCAAACACTTGGTGTGCAAAAACACTCCAAGTGATATTTATGTTGAGTAAGTGATTCCAATTAGTCTAGTACAATATCTTATTGTACTTTGGATTCAAAAACAGAGTTTTAACTTCTTACTCAATTAATATCAAGGTTTGATAAAAGTGCTTATACAAAAATCACTTATTTTTAAGCCAAAACAAATATGCTGAAAAATAAAGAAGACAAAGATTTGATGAGGCAGTTCCCCCGTCGTCCTCGCTTCGGGGTACGTCTGCCCTCAATTCTAAAACTAGAATTGAGATTGCTTTAATAGATATCACCTGTTGAGTATAACAGTTTATACAAGGATTGAAAAGCAAATATACAACAGAATTCTCAAGACGTTGAATGTTGCTTCCACTCCTTGTTCCTTGATTCAAGGTGAATCAAGTCCTTCGATTGTTGTTGATAGACCTTCGATTCCAGCCCCTTTGTTGAATAACTCTCAGTTCTTCAAACCCTCGGCCCGACTGATCTCAACTACAACAAATCGAACCCGAAATCTTCCCTTCAATATCACTGAATCCGCTACTAGATTGATGAAGACTTCCTCTTCTCAATCACCTTCGCTCAGCTGAAAATTGATGAAGAAATCGTCCAAAAAAAAAACCCCAAAATCAAACCAATCTTGGAGGACAAAACCCTAAAGGTTTTATTCAAGAAAAAACCTGTCGCAAGCTTCAACCCAAACCGGATTCCCCAATCTCGGCTTCGAACGTTATCACCTTTAACCAATCACAAAGTGTAACACCTCAAAATTTGCCCTCCTCTCTTGGGACTAGCTTAACATATTGCATTTCATTTGTAGGTCATTAGTCATTAGCATGTTGCATATCATGTGGCTACATTGAGCAAGTCATCCTCCTAAGTCTTGATCAGAAGATAAAAGAGGTTGAGATGCAAGCCTGAGGGTTTCATTGATTGAATTGATCATTAATCATCTGAGGATGTGTGGTACAAATTAGGGTTTCTTGATTCTCAAAGAGATTGAGATTTATCTTGGTTGCAATGGTACATCACCATCATCATGGTTTTGTCATCACCAAGAGATTGATCAGATACCTTGGGATTAGGGTTTTGACCACTGGTCAACCCTAATCAGTTGAATCATCTGCATTGGGCCAATCAGGGCTTGGCAAGGAGATGGGGTCTACAATGGATATGGGGATCATCATATGATTGTATTGAGCTTATGGAAGCCAGGGTTTCATCATTGAGCCATTTCATCAGGAGTTTGAGGCTCAAGTTCATCAGTCAAGCTGAAATTCATCTATCAGTCAGAAAAGTCAACTGTGGTCAACTGGGCCTGAATTGATGGATTTGGAGGAGGGAGAGGGTTAGAGACACTTCTTTCATGTCTAAACAAGTTTCATTTGACATTTCAAAGATCAAGAATGAAGAAAATAAAGTCAGGTGGAAACTTTCCAAAAATAGAAAATGACTTGTAATGAAAACTGCCAAAAATGGAAAGTTTTCTCCTCAAAATTACGTGCCCAAAAATGCTTCAAATGAAAATTTGTTCAACATGAAAGTTGTAGATCTTGCTCTCACCTTTCCAAAAAGTCCAAGAACACTAATTTCTCATGTGTGGTTGGCAAGTTATGATCAAATCATTTTCCAAAAATATTGAATTTCAAAGTGGCATAACTTTTGAATGGAATGGCCAAATTGGGTGATTTTTCTTTGAGCAAACCACATTTTACATGTACTTTCATGATGAATTATCACATTTCCTCAAAAATCATCATAGCAAAAAGTCATTTTTCAAGTGAACTATTTGAAAATTGGTGGGAAAAATAGGCAATTTCCAAAATACATGGCATTTCCATACAAAACTCATTTCAACACATTCCAAATGACATTTAGAACTTGTTTGCACTGGTTTTTACTGTTACATTGGATGCATCTAGAAAAGGGCATTTTGGCCAATTATGCATAAAACTACATTTCACTAATCACTTCCATTTTGCTAATTGTGATTAACTCTTGGATTAGCATGAGGTATAAAAGCATAATCATAACAGAAAATGCATAATCACACTTCACATTTTCAGATCTAACCAATTTTCCCTCCAAAAACCTCCAAATTCTCTCAAAACTTTCACACACTTTTTCATCATTTTCATCAAGATTCATCATCCATAGTGTGAATTCGTGCTTGATCTATCATCTACCAGTGATTGTGTGCATCTGTTTCACAAATTCGTGGCAAAAGAGTGGAGAATTTGGACTGTTGAAAGCAAGCTCATCCATGGCAAATCGAAGGTTCTTGGATCTGAAGCATCACTGAGCTAAACTACTCATTCCATTCAACTTCCACATCATTGAACTGCTTCTGTTTTGGTGTTTTGGACATTGAGGAGCACGAATTCTCATCTGCCATCGTCATAAGGTAAATTTTCGATCTCAACCATTGCTTGAATTGTGATGTGGCTTAGATAGATCTCTCAACATAGAATAGCATGCAACTTGTGGTTTTGAATTTGGTTGAGAATCGAGTGAGATATCTTGATTAGAAGTTTGGATGTGAAACCTTTTTTCGCTCGATCCGGTTGATATGTTTAGAGTTAGGTCAAATGCTTGCCATATCCATGATGTACTAGCTTAGACGGTTCCAACGAGGTATGATTTGTTCGTTTTAGTGAAATTTTGTTCATATGTGATTTTCTGGAAATTTGTTTGCTGAACATGGTAAAGAATGCGCATGGAGATGTGTTTGATCCGTTTGCCTGAGTTTCATTTTGAATCTTCTGTTTACCGCGGATTCCAACCAATAGCGTAGTGCCAGCGAATTAATGAAAACGACAGCGTTTTGGTTTCGTTGCTCCTATTTACAAAACTGCCATTATTTCAATATTAATTCATTTTATTTCATTTTCTTTTTCATTTTTCATTTCATTTTGATCAATGATCTTCAAAAATTCATAAGTTCTTCATTTCTTGTCCAAATTTGATGAGACTTTTTGCATATTTCTCCTTGTGATGTGTAGTTTTTTATGATGAATTTTAATATTTTTGTGCACGTATGAAAAAATAAATTGCCTAGGGATTGCTTGAATGTATCATTTGTGTACCATGCTCACCATATCATTCATAAAATGATGATGCTTCCATAGAAATTGATGAAATTTTGCATGCATGTTCTGGACTCTTTGCTGGTGATTTTGATGTATAGTTTGCAATTTTTGGATCCCTTGTTGATGAGATATGAATTTGTGATTAGAGGTGTGACAATTTGTGTCACACCATGCTTGGTGAATTTCATGATTTTATTTAATATGCTTGTGGACATTGGATTGATCCAAATTTTTGCATGATTGAGCACATGGATGTTGAGATTACATGTGAATTTTTCTGGATTTATTGATGGCATTTCCTATTTGATTGGAATTTTCTCCCCTGTTTGGTCATTTGTTGATTTTTTTGTGACACATGTTTGTATTTGCTTTGTGAAATTCTGGTCATTAATTGGATGGATGTGAAATTTGGTATGAGCATTCTAGACACATTATAGGTCATTTTGGCTTTGATCCCATTCATTTATCATGTTTTTTCACTGTTTTATGATTGATGGAAGTTGATGCTTGTTTTGATGCCTTGTGTTGGCTTGCTTGAACTTGTCTGGACTTTCTGATTTTCATTTACCTACTTCCTCTTGTCCAAATGGCATGAAATTTGATATGATGCTCATTGAATGTGTTCTGTTTAGGCCTGAATTTTTGTGGAATTTATTGAAATGTTTTGATGTTGATTTGATTGAGATCATTCTGTTTGGTCCTTTGAGGTTGCAAATTGCATGTTTTGTGCCTTTTCTTTTATGAAATGATGATAATGAATGATATGAGCATGGGACCAATTGGTTTTGTTTCTAAATTGTTTGATTGTGATTTTGGATAATTTTCACTTGCTGTTTTGAATTTTTCATCTCCTTGTGACCCTAGGCTTGTCCTAGTGGTCTAGTTTCTCATATTTGAGTTTGGCTTTTCAGGATAAGATGCAAATGCCTTAAGGAGGATGTTAATTCAAGTTGATTGAATTTGGTTAATTGTTGTGAACTAACTTGTGTGTTTTGTAGGATGCTTGGCTCACTTGCTTTGAGCTTGTGCTTGGCTCACTTGAGTTGATTGTGCTTTGCACATTGCATTGTTTGATTGCACATTGTCTGTTGGTTTTTATACTGTTTGTTTTGACTTGGTGATTGGTATACTGACTGAATTAGATTTATTTCAGGTACTTTAGTCGCTAACAGTTCATCTTTGAACTTGCTTGTGCTGCTGCTTGGTTGTATAAACCAATTGAGGTAGACTCTCTTGTCTCCATGTAGTCTGGAAGACCTGGCCTGTTACTTGGCCAGGCAACTGTCTGAAGTCCTCCTTAAGAGGCGATGTTTGTGATTGTTTAACTTTGTCCCCAAGCAGGTAAAGACCTTTGTTAAGGCAATTGGCAGACAAAAGAGATACACAATCTATCTCCCGCTATTCTGTTGAGTCGTCCCTCTGCTCACACCACTGTGTTGATGCATTGGGACATTAACCCAAGATCTTGTACAGTAGTACAGTTGAGTCAGAGTCATGAGTGTAGAAGGGTTCCCACTTCCTGAACCCACGCTCCTTTGTCTGAAGCTCTCCCTGGCCAGGGATAAGAGCTGTGAAGTCTCATCTTCACTCACCTTTCCTCTGCTTCACCCTGACTCTCAATGTCAGGGTTTAGAGCTAACACCACCCTTGTACAGATGACTTGCCTTGGCAGTCTAACCCTTTGTTTGAGCCTCACTTGACTGGATATAGTGTGTGCTATTTGAAATGTCTGCTTTGCTTTGTTTATGCTTGCATGCTTTGCTTCTTCCTGGTTAGGATTAGCTTGCTGTTGTGCAAGTAGATAGAGAACCATAACATAGGGCAATGATGCATGATAACACCTAGGCTCGAGTACAGCTCCCTAGTAGTGTGTCTCCCTTTGTATTTGGTTAGAATTTCTTTCCCGTTCAGGGGAACTATGTCGCCCTGATCCTCATACCAGATGAGGTACGTAGGCAGGAGGCCGTGCGAGGTCTCTCCGGGCACTTTTTTCCTTTTTGAGTGTGTTTGTTTGTTTCTTCTTGAGTGTCAGGATATGGATGTAAGCCCGACGATTGGTTGTCCGTATCCTGATTGTGTTTGTTTGGTTCGGAAGCCGATGTAAGTCCAGCGATTGGCATTCGGGTTCCATGTTTGCCTGTGTTTGTGTGTGTCCTGTTTGGCGTGCGTGAGCCGAACTACGGCAGCTCTGATTCTCGTTCCAGACGAGATACGTAGGCATAGGATGCGATGTCCTAGCGAGCCCTCTCCTCTCTTTCCCCACTTGTGTTGTCTTCAGTTTGTGTGTGTGTGTGATGTTTGTTTAGCAACCTTTTCTTTCTTTTAGAGCGTGGATCCCGTCGAGTACGACGGACGTGAGGGGTGCTAATACCTTCCCCTTGCGTAACCGACTCCCGATCCCTTTCTCTTTGGTCGCGAGACCATGCTTTTCCCAGGTTTACTTCGAGCGTTTCCTTTCCCTCTTTTGGGATAAATAACGCACGGTGGCGGCTCTGTGTTGTTTTTGTTTTAGCCCGCCGGTTGTTTTTCGCGGATGCGACAGCTGGCGACTCTGCTGGGGAAAAAAGATGTTGACCTATGCTGGTCCATCTTCCCTAAGCGGGTCTCTCCTAGCGTTCTAGGATAGTTTAGGTTGCTTGTGCCGCTTTATTTATTGCATTTATTATTCTGATTGTGTATATATTTGCATAAATATTTGCATGCATCATACTATCATTCTGCTGTCCTCTGTACAGGTGGTTCCTCTGTTTGGGGTGGGTGTTCTGAGTGGGGCTAAAACCCAGGCCCGAGTATACACCTAGGATTAGTGTGGTCTCATGTTGCCTCCTTCATGTTAGGTTAACATGTGCTTGGCAATGTGATGTACCACAAGCCGGACGAGGTTCATTTGACAGTGCTCTTCCTTTGTGGGGTACTCCACTCTGGTTGAGTCACTTCATCTGAGCTATTGACTCTGGTGACCGATCATTTCCCGGATCTTTGGTTTAGATGATCTCAGGAGAGCTACAATGGCACACCCGAAAGGGCAAACCCATTGAGTATCTCTGCCCGATTGTCGAGACTATTATCCGCCTTAGGATGACCTGATTATAATTTACCTGTGAGGGGAGGGTGATTCTTTCAGATGCATGTTCAGATGGTGACTTTGATGGTGACTATCGATTCAATAGTTGATCAGAGTCCTATTTATAAGTCGGATTTATGGTCATTTATTTCTGAGACGCCGGAGCGTTGTCCGAGTTATTTATCAGTGGGGATCCGTTTATTTCAGGATTCCCCGGGCCGATTCAGTTGGTTATGGTGATCTGTTCAGAGATTGTTTGATGATGATGGTGATGTATCTTCCGTTTATTTCGGAACCCTTGAGTTGGAGTTGTGGCTACATTTTCCCTCAGATGGTTGTGATCGGTTCAGAGATCAGGGTTGTGATTCAGGGCAACAGATGTTCAGATGACTTGGAGGATGGCACTATGCATTGCATTCATTCATCAGCATCATCACATTTTGCATTTACCTGCATCTAACACATGTTTATCCATATGCAGGGACATTTTGATCGAGATCCTGGTTGAGAGATTTCTTTGCTCAGATATGAGGACCGGTTTGAAGGACGATGTTGTCTACAGTTTCTTCAACCCAGAGATTGATGTGTTGAGAGATATGATAGCATTGATTACACCCGACCATGTGGGGATGTTCAAAGAGTCATACGGTGGTATTCTGAATATGGTTTTCAGACTCTCAGACAGCGACAGGAGCGCCATTCATACTCTTCTTCAGTTCTATGACCCGGGCTTGAGATGTTTTGTGTTTCCAGATTATTTGTTGGGGCCTCTGATGGAGGATTATGCTAGCATCTTGGGTATTCCGATCCGTGATCAGATTCCTTTCCATGCTACTATGGTGGAGCCTGACGTCCTTGGGATTTCCCGTGCTCTTTATTTGAGTCCGGAAATGATCAAAGAGGGTTTGAAGGAAAAGGGCAAATTACCGGGTTTTCACTTGAGTTTCTTGGAAGCTAAAGCCAAGGAGTATGCTGCTATGGGTAATTGGAAGACGGTTTGTGCTTTGATTGCTGTAAGCATTTATGGGATTATTCTGTTTCCTAATCAGAAGAGCTTTGTCGACCATAATGCTATCAGATTGTTCATGCAGAGGAACCCTATTCCTACTCTGATTGGAGATGTCTATTACTCGGTTCATAACAGGAACGAGAAGCGGCGTGGTGGTTTGATCAGGTGTTGTGCTCAGATGCTATTCAGGTGGTTTATGGGGTATTTGCCTTCCCGAGGTGATTTTGCTCATCTTGATCCGACTGTCAAGTGGTCATTCAGATTGATGGGTTTGCGGGCTGCTGATATAGCGTGGACTCATAATGGTATGGCAGGACGGGATTTCATATGCAGTTGTGGGAGTCTTCCCAATTTGCCTCTTGTGGGAGTTCAGGGTTGCGTCAATTACAACCCGGTGCTTCTCAGGAGACAGATGGGGTTTGTTGTGGAGGGTCCTCCTCTTGGACGAGAGATTCAGGAGTCCTTTTACTTTCCGATTGAGGGCAATCAGGACAAGCTAAGGCAAGTATTGGATGAATGGCGCGACATTCAGCGAAAGGGTAAGGTTCCTTATGGCAAGGTCAATAGCCGGTATTTTCCTCTATTCGATGATTGGCTTCGGAAGAGGATCGAGATCACACATCTACCATTTCCGGGAGGTGATCCTTGGTGTCCTATGATTGAGGGTCCGTGTTCTTCTGTCAGTATGGAAGAATTCCTCGAGATGAAGAGAGCCAGAGATCAGTTGCTTGCAGAAAAAGCAGAATTGGAGATGAGTGTTGCTCGGATTCAGACGGCTAATCAGGAGATTAGAGTGAAGATGGAAGATTAAGACAAGCGACATGCCTTGGAAGCAAAGCGCTTTGAGATGGATACTGCCTACTATGGGAAGGTCAGTCAGGCTTTGGCATCTTCAACAAAAGAGCACGACATCACCAAAGAGAAATTGGCTAGAGCCTCAAAGGTCATTGAAGATCAGAAGAGGAGGAAAATCCTCGTGAGGGATCAGAGGGATGACAGAGTCAGGGTTCTCATTGCTGAGTGGGAGGCCAAACTGAAGATTAAGGAAGCAGAGAATGTGAAGATCATCGCCGAGAGAGATCATTACATTGCTGAGAGAGATCATTACTTCAGGCAGATGAAGATCCATCAGAAGGAGGTGGGGAGATTACAGCAGGAGAATACCGAGATCAGGTTCGCAGCAGAGTTCACGAAGATGGTTGATGATATAGGGCCTTTTGTGGGACCCTCATCAGGCTAGCTTTATCATTTGTGTGGATTACCGTCAGGCTTGTTGACGGAATTCATTTTGCTTGTATTTCTTTCCCGATTCTGGAAGATTGTATCTGATTTGTATCTGATTTGATGTATGACTATGGTGCTTATTGTGCATTTTGCTATGTGATGGTTATTTTCATTCAGTGATCGATCTTCAAGCTTTATTTGCTTTCCCGTATGCACTCACACAGCACACACATGGTTGAGGGTATTTTGCTAAATCATATATCTCTGATCTGTATGATGAAATTGAATGTTGAATGTCAGAATATTGCTGCCGGGTTATTATCTATCTCGATGAAACCAGGATCGAGAGATAAAGTGTTCCTCATGTGGATAAATACTGCATTCATGCATGATCATAATAACTTGTGTTTTTATTTTGCAGGTATCAGTTCTAACGTGCTTGATTGTTTCAGGAATCATTGCTCGTGCTCGCAGAATTGTACCTTTGCACTCAACACGCCCTCACAGATACTTTACTTGACGCAATACTCCCAGACTAATGGATCTCCCGAACACAGATATTCTCGAGTTGAAAGACAAGATGACCGAGCTGATCAACATCATGCAAGGTTTTGCAGTTGGTCAGAAGGCTCTAGCTGACAAAGTCGAGAAGCTCGAGCGGGCTTCAGCGGCTAATAGTGGTGTGAACCTGGATGGTGTCTCCAACCAGGGGCTGGGTGGTTCTCGAGATGGTGGCAAAAGAACAACCGTGGGTATAGTGAATAACGCTGCTGGTTTCGGTGCTGCGGGTGGTCAACCTGGTCAGAATCTGAAGGATAGTCTATTCCCGCCTTTCTTCGGGGTTGATGACGACAGAGAGGAAGATAGAGAAGCTGATCAGTTCTCGATACACAACGAACCGTTCGGTCAATATGGTGCCCCACCACAGAACAAAGAGATTCAGCTGCTGGCTGAGAAGATCCGAGCTTTGGAGAGTTATGCCACTCCTGGGGTGGTCAATATGTCAAATATGGGGTTGGTAGAGGGGATCGTGATCCCGCAGAAATTTAAAGCGCCCGCATTTGATAGGTACAATGGGAGTTCCTGCCCCGAGACTCATCTGCAAGCGTTTGTTCGTAAGATCTCTGCGTACACCATGGACCAAAAGCTGTGGATGTATTTCTTCCAGGACAGCCTGTCCGGAGGCTCACTGGAGTGGTACACCAAGCTCAAGTCCTCTGATATAAAGAACTGGCAAGATCTTGGGGACGCATTCTTTAAACAGTATCAGTTCAACGCTGATATGGCCCCGAGTCGTACCCAGCTGCAGGGTATGTCTCAGAAGAATAACGAAGGGTTTAAAGAATACGCTCAGAGATGGAGGGAATTGGCTGCCAGAGTGCAACCTCCACTTGTGGACAGAGAGATGTCTGATCTCTTTATGGGTACTTTGCAAGGGGCGTTCGCCGAGAGAATGGTTGGTTGTCCGGTCACCAATTTTTCAGATATAGTTGTGGCTGGTGAAAGGATAGAGAGCTGGCTGAAGCTCGGAAAAATACAGGGTGGCAATGCTTCGTCGTCTGGGTCGAAGAAGCCTTTCAGTAATGGCCAGAGGAAGAAAGAGGGTGATACCAGCGCGGTCTACGCTCAGAGAGGACCCAGTAGGGATCGTTACTTTCAGCACACTGCTGCGGTAACTATTCCTGCTGATAATCAGCAACCGCAACAACAACAACAGCAACCTCAACAGCAAAGACAACCATTTCAGCAGAGGCCTCAGAGGGCTGGTTATCAAGTCAGGGGAAGGATGAATGATCGGCATTTTGATAGACCACCTGTGACTTACTCTTTCTTGTTCAAGAAATTGCAAGACTTGGGGCTGGTACAGTTGAGGACTCTGGCACCTTTGAGACCTGATCAAAGGCCAGCCAATTATGATGAGAATGCAAAATGCGAATTTCACTCAGGTGCGCCCGGACACAATATAGAGAACTGCAAAGCTTTTAAGCACACAGTTCAAGACCTGGTGGATTCGAAGGCAATCAACTTCGCACCATCTCCCAATGTCAATGCTAATCCCATGCCCGCGCATGGTCAAAGGGGGGTGAATGCTATTTCTGAGGAGAGTAGGGTTGGGTTGTCTACTGTTGATCAGTTGAAGACTCCGTTGGCTGAGGTTAAACGGTAGTTGATGTTGAATGGGGTTCACCCGGGCTGTGGTATTGATTGTGCTGTGTGCCCTATTTCTGTCAATGGGTGTGATTTGTTGAGGAGGACTGTCCAGGGTTTGATGGACAATGGGAGTATTCTGATTGAGAGGGCTGATATGGGAAAAGATGAAGTCTCCACCATAACAATTTATTTTGATCCGGTGGATTTGTCTACTCTGGCGGAGGCGGCTCCAGTTACCATCACGGTACCTGGACCAATTCCGTATGACAAAGATGATGCCGTGCCATGGCATTATGGGGGAGAAGTGTATTGTAATGGTGAGAGGGTGGAAGATCAGACTGCAAGTGAAACCACCGTTTCAAAGGTGGATAATGCCGGTCCCAGCGGTTTCACTCGCAGTGGCAGACTGTTTGCTCCTGACGCGTTGAGGGGAGGAGAAGGAGAAAAAGAGAAAAAAGAAAAGGCCGAGGCTTTAGCCAGGGCGAAAGGTAAAAAAGCAGTGGCGAATGTTAGTACTCCTGATGTGACACCGGCGCCTGTGGGGTCGGAAGAGAAAATTGATGATGATGCAGAAGAGTTCTTGAGGATCATCAAGAAGTCTGAGTACAAGTTGGTGGACCATCTGCAGCAGACTCCCTCCAAAATCTCGATTCTGTCGTTGCTGTTAAGCTCTGAGGGGCATAGAGAGGCTTTGATGAAGATCTTGAAGAAAGCCTATGTTCCTCAAGAGATAACTATAAACCAGTTGGAGACAGTAGTGTCCAATGTGCATGCCAGCCATGGGTTGGGCTTTACTGACATGGACTTGACTGTGTATGGGAGGAATCACAACCGAGCGTTACACATAGCAATGGAATGCAAAGGAGCCGTGCTTTCGCATGTGCTGGTTGATACTGGCTCCTCATTAAATGTGTTGCCGAAGAAAGCTCTGGCTAAGCTGAATTGTGACGGATTGATTTTGACTCCTACTGATCTGATAGTGCGGGCCTTTGACGGGTCGAAGCGGGCCGTATTTGGAGAGGTTGAGCTTCCTGTGAAGATAGGCCCGGAGGTGTTCAAGTCGACTTTCTATGTCATGGATATTCAGCCGGTATACAGTTGCTTGTTGGGTAGGCCGTGGATCCATGCTGCTGGGGCAGTGACCTCGACTTTGCATCAAAAGCTGAAATATATCTGGGAAGGACAGGTTGTCACTGTGTGCGGAGAAGAGGACATCTTTGTCAGCCACCTGTCCTCGTTTAAGTACGTTGAAATGGACGGCGAGATATGGGAGACGCCCAGTCAAGCATTTGAAACCGTCAAGGTGGAGAATGCTTTGTTTGCAAAAGAAGAGGAAAAACCGTCCATCGCTTCGTACAAACAGGCCGCCGAGGTGGTGAAGAATGGAGAGGCTCCTGGTTGGGGCAGGATGATGGATATCTCTGCAAAGAAAGACCGCTTCGGAGTGGGGTACCAGCCGGGCCGAGGCTCAGGACAAGGACGCCGTACGTCAGTCACCTTCACTAGTGCCGGAATGCTGGATCCGGATCACATCTGTATGATGAGTGAGGAAGCTGATAGCGACTGCGAAATAGACCAATGGATAAAGCCGTGCGCACCAGGGATGGGAATCCAGAACTGGAAGGCTGAAAAGATCATCCGGGTCACTCTGTTGGAAGAGTAATATTTTTCCTGTTTTGATTTTTATATGCATGAAAGCCATACGTGTTGCTCGACACGTAATGGTTCATTGTAAGGGCCACCTCATGTTTAAAATTTGCAAATTCGCATCATTAATAAAAGGATGTTTTTCAGTTAAAAGCGGTGTTCCCTGTTTTTCATTTATTTTTGCAGTTTAAAAATAAACAAAATAAAAATGGCAATGTTTTCATTTTTCTTTTCGATTTGTCTCGCACCGGTTCTAAAGCAATGCATGAATCCACATTCATGCAGATGCGATTCTTCTCCGGATCTCATTGATAACAATCCTGTTACACCCTCGTATGACTTCGACAATCCAATCTATCATGCTGAAGAAAAAGACGAAGAAGATTGTGAACTACTAGGGGAATTAGCCAGGTTGTTGAAACAAGAGGAGAAGGTGATTCAGCCGCATGAGGAACCGATTGAGGTTGTGAATCTGGGTACTGACGAGGTCAAGAAAGAGGTGAAAATCGGGGCTGCTTTGGAGGAAAGTGTCAAGAGCAGAATGGTGGCATTGTTGAAAGAATATGTCGACATCTTTGCCTGGTCTTATCAAGATATGCCAGGGTTGGATACCGATATCGTTATGCACAAGCTACCGTTGAGAGCAGATTGTCCTTCAGTAAAGCAGAAGTTGCGCAGAACTCGACCTGATATGGCGATGAAAATCAAAGAGGAAGTGCAGAAGCAGTGGGATGCTGGTTTCCTTGCTGTCACTAATTATCCGCCGTGGGTCGCGAATATTGTGCCAGTCCCGAAGAAAGATGGGAAGGTGAGAATGTTTGTGGACTACCGAGATCTGAATAGAGCTAGTCCGAAAGATGACTTTCCATTACCTCACATAGATGTGTTGGTAGACAATACAGCTCAATTCTCGGTGTTTTCCTTCATGGATGGTTTTTCTGGCTATAATCAAATCAAAATGTCGCCAGAGGATATGGAGAAAACAACGTTCATTACACCGTGGGGCACCTTTTGTTACAAGGTGATGCCGTTCGGTCTCAAGAACGCCGGTGCTACTTATCAGAGGGCCATGGTGACTTTGTTTCATGATATGATTCATCATGAAATTGAATGCTATGTTGATGACATGATAGCAAAGTCCCAAACAGAAGAGGGGCATTTGGTAGATCTGGCCAAGTTGTTCGACCGGCTGAGACAATTCAGACTGAGGTTGAATCCGAACAAGTGCACGTTCGGAGTGCGGTCCGGTAAATTGCTGGGGTTCATTGTAAGTGAGAAAGGAATCGAGGTTGATCCTGCGAAAGTAAAAGCGATAAGAGAAATGCCTGAACCGAGGACGGAGAAAGAGGTTCGTGGTTTCTTAGGTAGATTGAACTACATCTCACGGTTCATATCTCATCTAACAGCCACGTGTGAACCTATATTCAAGTTGTTGAAAAAAGATCAAACGGTCAGGTGGAATAATGATTGCCAAGCGACATTTGAAAAAATAAAAGAGTATTTGCAAGAGCCTCCGATTCTGATGCCTCCTGTGGAGGGAAGACCGTTAATTCTGTACTTGACGGTCCTCGAGGGGTCTATGGGGTGTGTATTGGGGCAGCATGACGAGTCTGGTCGAAAAGAGCATGCCATATACTACCTTAGCAAAAAGTTTACCGACTGTGAAACAAGATATTCACTGCTCGAGAAAACTTGTTGTGCTTTGGTCTGGGCTGCTCGCCGACTGAGGCAGTATATGCTGGTTCATACCACTTTGTTAATTTCCAAGATGGATCCAATCAAGTACATTTTTGAGAAGCCAGCATTGACCGGACGGGTTACGAGGTGGCAAATGATTTTGACAGAATATGATATACAGTATACCTCTCAGAAAGCAATCAAGGGGAGTGTATTGTCTGATTACCTCGCTCAGCAACCCATTGATGATTATCAACCGATGAAGTTTGAATTCCCTGATGAGGACATCATGTTTCTCAAATCGAAAGATTGTGAGGAACCAATCCCGGAGGAGGGGCCTGACCCTGAATCCGAATGGATTCTGATGTTTGATGGGGCCGTTAACGTGAATGGTAGCGGTGTTGGTGTTGTTTTGGTTACGCCGAAAGGATCTCATATTCCTTTTGCTGCCCGGCTAACATTTGAGTGCACCAACAACGTGGCTGAATACGAAGCTTGTATAATGGGGATTGAAGAAGCGATTGATTTGAGGATTAAGAACCTTGTCATATATGGAGATTCAGCTCTGGTTGTAAATCAGGTTAACGGAAAATGGTATACGCATCAATCTCATTTAGTCCCATACCGGGATTATACGAGGAGATTGTTGACGTTTTTCACCAAGGTGAAGTTGCATCATGTGCCCAGAGAAGAGAATCCTTTGGCAGATGCTTTGGCTACTCTGGCTGCCTTGATCAAGGTGCAATGGTGGAATCAGTTCCCCAGTGTGGAAGTAGGTCGTCTGGATAGACCGGCTTATGTGTTTGCTGTTGATACAGCGTCTGATGATGAGAAGCCGTGGTATTACGATATCAAGCGCTATCTAGAGACTCAAGAGTATCCTGAGGGAGCATCTAAGAAGGACCGAAAGACTCTGCGGAGGTTGGCCATGGTGTTCTATCTGAATAAGGATAGGGTCCTATACAAGAGAAATTTTGATTGGGTCTTGCTCAGATGTGTCGATGATAGAGAAGCAAGCCAATTGATGAAAGAGGTTCACGAGGGGTCGTTTGGTACCCATGCCAGTGGGAATGCAATGGTGAAGAAGCTGCTGAGAGCAGGCTATTATTGGATGACAATGGAGGCCCAATGTTTCAATTTCGTGCGGAAGTGTCATAAATGCCAGATTTATGCTGACAAGGTGCACGTGCCTCCAAATCCATTGAGCTTAATGTCGTCCCCATGGCCGTTTGCTATGTGGGGCATTGATATGATTGGGAAGATTGAGCCTACGGCTTCGAATGGGCATCGGTTCATATTAGTGGCTATTGATTACTTCACCAAGTGGGTGGAATCAGCCTCTTATACGAACGTGACGAAGCAGGTTGTTGCCAGGTTTCTCAAGAGAGACATCATTTGCCGATATGGGGTTCCCGAGAGAATTATTATTGATAATGGTTCTAATTTGAACAATAAGATGATGGCAGAGCTGTGCCGGGAATTCAAAATTGAGCATCACAATTCTTCTCCCTATCGTCCGAAGATGAATGGGGCGGTTGAGGCAGCCAACAAGAATATAAAGAAGATTGTGCAAAAGATAGTGGTGACCTACAAAGACTGGCATGAGATGTTGCCATTTGCATTGCATGGGTATCGAACGTCGGTGCGTACATCTACTGGGGCAACGCCTTTCTCCTTGGTATATGGAATGGAAGTCGTGCTACCGGTTGAGGTTCAAATTCCCTCTTTGAGAGTCCTGATGGACGTGAAATTGCAAGAGGCTGAATGGGTAAGAACCCGGTATGAGGAGCTGAGCCTGATAGAGGAGAAGAGGCTGGCAACCATCTGTCATGGGCAGTTATACCAGCAGCGGATGAAGCGTGCTTTTGACAAAAAGGTACGACCTCGGGTATATCACGTGGGTGATATGGTGCTGAAAAGGATCCTTCCTCCTCAAAACGATCGAAGGGGCAAATGGACACCCAATTATGAAGGCCCATTCGTGGTCAAGAAGGTTTTCTCTGGCGGAGCCTTGTTGCTAATGACCATGGATGGCGAAGATTTTTCATCCCCTGTGAATGCGGACGCAGTTAAAAAATACTTCGTATAAAAAGACCCGCTGGACGAAAAGAATAAAATAGTCCAGGCAAAAATGGGCATCCCGGCGAACCAAAAAAACAGAAAGAAAGGTTCGGGCAAAAATTAGGGATAAAAGGAAAATTGTACACCCGGCAAGTCGAAAACCTGAAAAGGCGACTTGGGAAAAAAAGGGTATCCCGGTGGACTGAAAACCCGAAAGGGCGGTCCAGGCAAAAGAGGGATTGAAACGAACAACTGCGTCTGGCATGATCGTTTGCGCTTTGGTTAAAGCATCATGGATAATCCCCGGTAGGGATCAATCAGAAGCGTCTTATTCAGAAGGCAGAAAGCACGGAGAGTCTGAGGACATATGGGGTGTAACCGAGTTGGAACTCGATGAGATCGGGTTTCACATTGCCATTAGGATAGATTTTTCCTTTTGTGCGCAATTACCTCTTTTCAGGAATTGCTTCTTTGTATTGCTCAATTTGAGCCACACTTTTTCAATCAATAAAATGCATATTCAGTCAAATAATTTTGTTTTTGTTTTCATTACCGCTTTGATTGCAAAAACATCCGATTATTTTTGATAAAGAATCTTGCATTTTAAGACATACAGGTCCCTTCCAATGCATGCTTATAAGATTGAAAGCTTGAAATCTTATTTGGAAGGATGAGTGACCCAAGTGTTGAAATCTTGACACGCCTGGGGCATGCTTTTATCTAACGATCTCTTTTGCAGGTACTGTTAGATCTTTTCACTCACTTGCAGGTTGTGATGTGGAAGCTGTTGACAAAACAGTCCCCATGGAGTCCAATCAGGGACGAATGAATTGAAGAATGGTGATAGGACGACGAGGGACGTACGACGATCCTGAGAATTAATCAAGAAGACTCTTCAAATTCGGAAGATTGGAAAGTCTGTATAAATCCCAGGAGTTCGTTCTCCGTCGAGTACGGGGCGGTTTGGAATACAAGATGATGGAGCAGAAAAGTCCAGACGAGTCTGGGAGTTCTCAAAATTGGAAAGCTGACATGGGAGTTGGATATGAATACCAAAGGTTCGACGAGTCGTCTGGTGTTCAGTACCAGATTTTCCTCATCTCTCCAAGCAGAGTCGGAACGACTAACTCCCCAGCAGATTCGAGGTCTGTGGCTTCCCTAGCAGGGTCAGCAAGGGTTGTTTTTTCCCAGCAGGTTGCAGATTGATGCTTCCCCAGTCGTCAGGCTTGAAGGTTGCAGTTTCCCCAGTGGAAGTATCTGTGTGTGGTGGTGTCTCAAACAGAGTCGGGATTTATATCCCCAGCAAGTCAGAGACTGGTGTATCCCCACAGAGTGCATTGGTGGATCTCTCCCCAGCAATTCCCCAAGCGGATCGGGTGCAAAGGAGGTTTTTCCCCAGCAAGGGTTGTTTTTTCTCAGCAGCAGTGATGTTCCCCAGCAAGGTGGAGATTGGAGTGGTGGCGAGTTCCTCAGCAGAGTCCCTCGAGCTCCTCAGAAGAGTCCCTT
Organism: Lathyrus oleraceus; assembly: GCF_024323335.1. Lineage (NCBI taxonomy): Eukaryota > Viridiplantae > Streptophyta > Magnoliopsida > Fabales > Fabaceae > Lathyrus > Lathyrus oleraceus. The sequence continues at coordinate 150,351,437 of NC_066585.1, forward strand.
GAGGGGGATGTTTTTTATACATGCATCATGTAAATGGCATAGCATATTGCATAATAAATCGCGTAGCATTTCCATGATTATGGAGCATTACGCTGAAAAAATCAATCATGCATCATATTGCAAGTATGAGCTAGTCTCAAGCCGTGGTTACCATTTGAGAAGTGGCATTATGAGGGTGAAGGTGTTGCTCCGAGGAGTTTGGCACCGTTTTTTTATCAACAGTACTTCCCCAGTAGTGCGATACTGGAGGGAACTTTTCTGTCGAACAGAGATGGGAATGTTACGCGATCAGCGCGACTCGAGCCGTGGTTACCGTTTGAGATTTAGTTTCGCCGGATGGTGAAGGTGTTACTCTGAGGAGTTTAGCATCATGATGTCAGATCAACAATGTTCCCCAGTAGTGCGATACTGGAGGAAATTTTTCCGTCGGACGGAGATGGAAGTAAAATCAAAGGACGCTACGCGATCAGCGCGACAATCGGGGTTCAATGGGAGAAAGGGAAATGTTGAGGCATTTTCTGGAGAGTGGGGTCCAAGTGGAGATTGGAGTTAAAGATTAAATTCGGGATGAGGTCCGCAGGATTGTCTTCTGTTCATGTGCCACCTTAGACTTTGGCTGAGGCCAACGGAGGTCGTTATGGGTGTCTTCTGAGGAAGAGATGCACATGTTACTTTCCTTTTGTGAAGGTGTACCCTCTGATATGTCGCCCTCAGAGTGGTGTTTGGTGTTATTTCCGACGTTGTCAGCGGAATTATCACAAGAAAGCAGAGAGCGGGGTTCAAACGGAGAAAGGGAAATGTTGAGGCATTTTCTGGAGAGCGGCGTTCAAATGGAGAAAGGGAAATGTTGAGGCATTTTCTGGAGAACGGGGTTCACAATGGCGATCGCAAGTTATCGTCAGGCGACTGGGGTTCAAATGGAGAATGGGGTTCATTATTTTGGCAAACAAGATATCGAGGTTTTAATGCAGTGATCCGGGATCATTTGCGCGAAAGAAAATTTTCGGGGTTCAAGAAAATGAAAAAAGATTATTAAAATTTTCGGGGTTCAAGAAAAGCATTAAAAAAAGATGATAATCCCCAGCGGATGTGGTGTTCAGGCCATGGTTATCCCTGTGTTACCATTTATTTTGGTACATAGGTCGATGTTGTTTTTCGGTATTCAGGCCGACTTTCTCCGTACCAGACGGATTTTTCTTCAAGATTGTTTCTTTGCCGATTCTGACAGGCATTGTTAATTATTTTCCCATCAGAGTGAAAATTGTTCGTATGTTCTTGGTATTCAATCACTTTTCATCCTGATCATCTGAAAGCCGAGGCTATTCATATCGACAGGTTCACAGTGGATTGAATAGGGGCAGCTGTAACACCTCAAAATTTGCCCTCCTCTCTTGGGACTAGCTTAACATATTGCATTTCATTTGTAGGTCATTAGTCATTAGCATGTTGCATATCATGTGTCTACATTGAGCAAGTCATCCTCCTAAGTCTTGATCAGAAGATAAAAGAGGTTGAGATGCAAGCCTGAGGGTTTCATTGATTGAATTGATCATTAATCATCTGAGGATGTGTGGTACAAATTAGGGTTTCTTGATTCTCAAAGAGATTGAGCTTTATCTTGGTTGCAATGGTACATCACCATCATCATGGTTTTGTCATCACCAAGAGATTGATCAGATACCTTGGGATTAGGGTTTTGACCACTGGTCAACCCTAATCAGTTGAATCATCTGCATTGGGCCAATCAGGGCTTGGCAAGGAGATGGGGTCTACAATGGATATGGGGATCATCATATGATTATATTGAGCTTATGGAAGCTAGGGTTTCATCATTGAGCCATTTCATCAGGAGTTTGAGGCTCAAGTTCATCAGTCAAGCTGAAATTCATCTATCAGTCAGAAAAGTCAACTGTGGTCAACTGGGCCTGAATTGATGGATTTGGAGAAGGGAGAGGGTTAGAGACACTTATTTCATGTCTAAACAAGTTTCATTTGACATTTCAAAGATCAAGAATGAAGAAAATAAAGTCAGGTGGAAACTTTCCAAAAATAGAAAATGACTTGTAATTGAAAACTGCCAAAAATGGAAAGTTTTCTCCTCAAAATTACGTGTCCAAAAATGCTTCAAATGAAAATTTGTTCAACATGAAAGTTGTAGATCTTGCTCTCACCTTTCCAAAAAGTCCAAGAACACTCATTTCTCATGTATGGTTGGCAAGTTATGATCAAATCATTTTCCAAAAATGTTGAATTTCAAAGTGGCATAACTTTTGAATGGAATGGCCAAATTGGGTGATTTTTCTTTGAGCAAACCACATTTTACATTTACTTTCATGATGCATTATCACATTTCCTCAAAAATCATCATAGCAAAAAGTCATTTTTCAAGTGAACTATTTGAAAATTGGTGGGAAAAATAGGCAATTTCCAAAATACATGGCATTTCCATACAAAACTCATTTCAACACATTCCAAATGACATTTAGAACTTGTTTGCACTGGTTTTCACTGTTACATTGGATGCATCTAGAAAAGGGCATTTTGGCCAATTATGCATAAAACTACATTTCACTAATCACTTCCATTTTGCTAATTGTGATTAACTCTTGGATTAGCATGAGGTATAAAAGCATAATCATAACAGAAAATGCATAATCACACTTCACATTTTCAGATCTAACCAATTTTCCCTCCAAAAACCTCCAAATTCTCTCAAAACTTTCACACACTTTTTCATCATTTTCATCAAGATTCATCATCCATAGTGTGAATTCGTGCTTGATCTATCATCTACCAGTGATTGTGTGCATCTGTTTCACAAATTCGTGGCAAAAGAGTGGAGAATTTGGACTGTTGAAAGCAAGCTCATCCATGGCAAATCGAAGGTTCTTGGATCTGAAGCATCACTGAGCTAAACTACTCATTCCATTCAACTTCCACATCATTGAACTGCTTCTGTTTTGGTGTTTTGGACATTGAGGAGCACGAATTCTCATCTGCCATCGTCATAAGGTAAATTTTCGATCTCAACCATTGCTTGAATTGTGATGTGGCTTAGATAGATCTCTCAACATAGAATAGCATGCAACTTGTGGTTTTGAATTTGGTTGAGAATCGAGTGAGATATCTTGATTAGAAGTTTGGATGTGAAACCTTTTTTCGCTCGATCCGGTTGATATGTTTAGAGTTAGGTCAAATGCTTGCCATATCCATGATGTACTAGCTTAGACGGTTCCAACGAGGTATGATTTGTTCGTTTTAGTGAAATTTTGTTCATATGTGATTTTCTGGAAATTTGTTTGCTGAACATGGTAAAGAACGCGCATTGAGATGTGTTTGATCCGTTTGCCTGAGTTTCATTTTGAATCTTCTGTTTACCGCGGATTCCAACCAATAGCGTAGTGCCAGCAAATTAATGAAAACGGCAGCGTTTTGGTTTCGTTGCTCCTATTTACAAAACTGCCATTATTTCAATATTAATTCATTTTATTTCATTTTCTTTTTCATTTTTCATTTCATTTTGATCAATGATCTTCAAAAATTCATAAGTTCTTCATTTCTTGTCCAAATTTGATGAGACTTTTTGCATATTTCTCCTTGTGATGTGTAGTTTTTTATGATGAATTTTAATATTTTTGTGCACGTATGAAAAAATAAATTGCCTAGGGATTTCTTGAATGTATCATTTGTGTACCATGCTCACCATATCATTCATAAAATAATGATGCTTCCATAGAAATTGATGAAATTTTGCATGCATGTTCTGGACTCTTTGCTGGTGATTTTGATGTATAGTTTGCAATTTTTGGATCCCTGGTTGATGAGATATGAATTTTTGATTAGAGGTGTGACAATTTGTGTCACACCATGCTTGGTGAATTTCATGATTTTATTTAATATGTTTGTGGACATTGGATTGAGCCAAATTTTTGCATGATTGAGAACATGGATGTTGAGATTACATGTGAATTTTTCTGGATTTATTGATGGCATTTCCTATTTGATTGGAATTTTCTCCCCTGTTTGGTCATTTGTTGATTCTTTTGTGACACATGTTTGTATTTGCTTTGTGAAATTCTGGTCATTAATTGGATGGATGTGAAATTTGGTATGAGCATTCTAGACACATTATAGGTCATTTTGGCTTTGATCCCATTCATTTATCATGTTTTGTCACTGTTTTATGATTGATGGAAGTTGATGCTTGTTTTGATGCCTTGTGTTGGCTTGCTTGAACTTGTATGGACTTTCTGATTTTCATTTACCTACTTCCTCTTGTCCAAATGGCATGAAATTTGATATGATGCTCATTGATTGTGTTCTGTTTAGGCCTGAATTTTTGTGGAATTTATTGAAATATTTTGATGTTGATTTGATTGAGATCATTCTGTTTGGTCCTTTGAGGTTGCAAATTGCATGTTTTGTGCCTTTTCTTTTATGAAATGATGATAATGAATGATATGAGCATGGGACCAATTGGTTTTGTTTCTAAATTGTTTGATTGTGATTTTGGATAATTTTCACTTGCTGTTTTGAATTTTTCATCTCCTTGTGACCCTAGGCTTGTCCTAGTGGTCTAGTTTCTCATATTTGAGTTTGGCTTTTCAGGATAAGATGCAAATGCCTTAAGGAGGATGTTAATTCAAGTTGATTGAATTTGGTTAATTGTTGTGAACTAACTTGTGTGTTTTGTAGGATGCTTGGCTCACTTGCTTTGAGCTTGTGCTTGGCTCACTTGAGTTGATTGTGCTTTGCACATTGCATTGTTTGATTGCACATTGTCTGTTGGTTTTTATACTGTTTGTTTTGACTTGGTGATTGGTATACTGACTGAATTAGATTGATTTCAGGTACTTTAGTCGCTAACAGTTCATCTTTGAACTTGCTTGTGCTGCTGCTTGGTTGTATAAACCAATTGAGGTAGACTCTCTTGTCTCCATGTAGTCTGGAAGACCTGGCCTGTTACTTGGCCAGGCAACTGTCTGAAGTCCTCCTTAAGAGGCGATGTTTGTGATTGTTTAACTTTGTCCCCAAGCAGGTAAAGACCTTTGTTAAGGCAATTGGCGGACAAAAGAGATACGCAATCTATCTCCCGCTATTCTGTTGAGTCGTCCCTCTGCTCACACCACTGTGTTGATGCATTGGGACATTAACCCAAGATCTTGTACAGTAGTACAGTTGAGTCAGAGTCATGAGTGTAGAAGGGTTCCCACTTCCTGAACCCACGCTCCTTTGTCTGAAGCTCTCCCTGGCCAGGGATAAGAGCTGTGAAGTCTCATCTTCACTCACCTTTCCTCTACTTCACCCTGACTCTCAATGTCAGGGTTAAGAACTAACACCACCCTTGTACAGATGACTTGCCTTGGCAGTCTAACCCTTTGTTTGAGCCTCACTTGACTGGATATAGTGTGTGCTATTTGAAATGTCTGCTTTGCTTTGTTTATGCTTGCATGCTTTGCTTCTTCCTGGTTAGGATTAGCTTGCTGTTGTGCAAGTAGATAGAGAACCATAACATAGGGCAATGATGCATGATAACACCTAGGCTCGAGTACAGCTCCCTAGTAGTGTGTCTCCCTTTGTATATGGTTAGAATTTCTTTCCCGTTCAGGGGAACTACGTCGCCCTGATCCTCATACCAGATGAGGTACGTAGGCAGGAGGTCGTGCGAGGTCTCTCCGGGCACTTTTTTCCTTTTTGAGTGTGTTTGTTTGTTTCTTCTTGAGTGTCAGGATATGGATGTAAGCCCGACGATTGGTTGTCCGTATCCTGATTGTGTTTGTTTGGTTCGGAAGCCGATGTAAGTCCAGCGATTGGCATTCGGGTTCCATGTTTGCCTGTGTTTGTGTGTGTCCTGTTTGGCGTGCGTGAGCCGAACTACGGCAGCTCTGATTCTCGTTCCAGACGAGATACGTAGGCATAGGATGCGATGTCCTAGCGAGCCCTCTCCTCTCTTTCCCCACCTGTGTTGTCTTCAGTTTGTGTGTGTGTGTGATGTTTGTTTAGCAACCTTTTCTTTCTTTTAGAGCGCGGATCCCGTCGAGTACGACGGACGTGAGGGGTGCTAATACCTTCCCCTTGCGTAACCGACTCCCGATCCCTTTCTCTTTGGTCGCGAGACCATGCTTTTCCCAGGTTTACTTCGAGCGTTTCCTTTCCCTCTTTTGGGATAAATAACGCACGGTGGCGACTCTGTGTTGTTTTTGTTTTAGCCCGCCGGTTGTTTTTCGCGGATGCGACACAAAGCACTTCAAAAATGGTTGTGTGTAATTGATGTGTTGTGAGATGTTGAAGATGAAGACGAAGAATCTTGGACACCTATTTCACTTTTTCTTGTTCTTTGTACACTTGAATCAATTTGTCAAATGTTCGTTGATACAAGTAACTGAACTTCTATTTATAGTAATAAACCAACCAACCCACTTAACAGCTTTTCAAACAAAGTGGGAATTACTTAAAAACTGTATTTGCGCGCGAACGGTCGACCATAGCAGGTCTATGCGTCGACGCATAGCCTGCAGTTTTGGACAATCTGAAAAACACATCAGTATGCGTCGACCACAGGTCGGCGTGCGCTGACCCGTGGGAAAGTGAAACCTTCATGCGTCGACCCTGCGGTCGACTCAAGCCTTCGTGCGCTGACCCGTGAGAAAATGCACTATGTTATGCGCCGACCCTGCGGTCGACTCAAACCCTGCAAATCTGCAAAAAATCAAATTTTTGTGGTTTTCATGCATTTTGTCATGACCACATTTTATCCACATATGTTGTATGAAATATAACAGTTTAGATGAACATATAAAAGGATATGATAGGTGATATGTTGCATTTTTTTTGTAGAGGTGGAATCGACAATGCCGATTCATCCATGGTGGTAATTTGTCATCATCGAAACCTTTGATCATATGTTGTATGACAGTTTGCCCTTACATACTCCCCCTTTTTTATGATGACAACCTGTGTGAAACCAAAGAAAAACAACATGCAATATTTACACACACTCCCCCTTTCTTTTGTAATCTTGGCTTGGCTTTGGTACATGCTCTTCTCCCCCTTTGACAACATCAAAAAGAGAAAGAGAACTATTATTCAACATAACATGATATTCAACTGGAGATATCGAATCATATAACAATACCACACCAAATATTATTACTGAACAAATTGAAAAGGAGATAATATTAAACTAGATTAAAAAACAAGCATAACAGATAATAAGTTCAGTCAAACAACAAAACTACAGATGCACATGCAGTTTTATGCCCTAATAGCCTCGTCCTCGACCGTAACAAACATCCGGGTTTCTGTAAGGATCTGCTAAAGAAGTCATTTGGTCAGCAACACTATTAAGATACTTGAGGCCCACATCGACGAACCGCTCCTGTCGTGCAAATGTTTCGGTGAATGCTGCATACCGTTCATTCATGATGGTTGAGAGGCTATCGAGCCTCTCATTTTGTGCTTGAAGTTGGCTGCTTATATGAGCATAGCGCTCATCCTGAGTTTGTATGAATGATTGTTGAGCCAACTGCATATCTCGCATCATATCTAAAAGTTCAGAAGAATTTTCTTGCTGCGGAGGAGACGGTGGAGATTCTTCAGCACCATATTGATACGACTGATAGAATTGGCGTTGTGTTGACCAACCCATATGTTGCCATTCACCCCAACCACCATGGTTGGGGGCATCTTCTTCAGTCGAATAGGTATCCTGAACCCAGGCGGTGTTTGTGTAGTCGTGTGTGTCTGCTTGTGGAGGACTATCATGCTGCTCAAATGCTTGTCCTGCTCCTTCTTCTTCGTTTTCCTCTTGGTCTTCTTCTTCACTTTCATCATATTCTTCAACAATCCTAGGAATATTCGCCCTGCGAACAAATCTGTATGTTTTTCGCTCATCACACCAAAAGTATCCCATCATAGAGAAAAATTTTGGGTTGAATTCTTTATCTGAGGAAATGGAGGTATAAGGAAAGGACGTATAATCAACGTCGGCTGCAGTAAGAACCTCTTGAATAAAAGATCCATATGCAAGAGCAGTGCCTCGTCCGGAGTCTCGTAAACTGAACATCCTACTAGCAATGTAGTATGGCCAGTTTATTTTGCGCTGATTTTTCAGGATATATATGAGATGAACCTCAGCCTGTTCAACTCGGGAAAGGCCACCCTTCTTAGGCCGCAGGATGCACGCCACAATCCACTGGAGAATGCGCTCACCTGTTTTCAGCTTATCGGCAATGACAGTTCGTGGGAACGCATCACTGTTCACAATGTGGTCTGGGTAGGGTCGTTTCAGCATAGCGTTCAAAGCGCTCTTAAACTCATATCCTTCTATTGTGTGAGAATCAGTTACCTCAGGAGGAGGATTTTCATCAGCAGCCAATGTCAGATCAAAATATTTATTCCAAACATCAGACTTGAAAGATACCTTTCTTGTGCCGATCCTGGAGTGAAAATTTTGACCACGAAATTTGTCATGAAGGCAAGTGTAGAACACACGGACCAGGTCTTCGCTATATTTGGCATTGCATTCCAGGAATTTAACAATACCGTGATACTGTAGCAGAGTCATGATATCTCCGAGATGCATGCGTTCTGCTGTGAGTTTATAGAAGGCATGTTGCCTCACAACTCCTCTTTGACCAATGTCTTTGTTGAAGGTGTCGACAAGAGCTGGTGGAACTAATGAGACAGCGATAATGGGTAAGGAGGCAGAGGATGATCCCCTTGATCTCTTACCGGTAGGTCTGCGGGATGAGGAAGCCATGGGTAATGATTCTGAAGCTTTTTGTAAAGGTAGAGAGTGAAGCTTAGTGTAAGATTTTGAGAGTGATTTGCAAGAAGGAGGTTTGCCCTTTTTATAGATGAAGATTTAGGGTTTTGGGAAGAGGAGAGGCCAAGAGAAAATAGGCAGTAGGTAGGTGCAACTCACAATGTAGTGGGTTAAATGCACACTTAATGAGAATTTGAAATGCAAATGCATAGGAAGTTTGAACGTTTTATGCAGAGAAACTGATTTTTCGCGCGATGCGTCGACCATACCCTCTGCGTGCGTCGACGCATACTGTTTGAATTTTTTGAAAAAGGAAAGTTTTTAAGGTGTGTGTCGACCATTGCCCTGTTATGGTCGACTCATACAGGCAAATTTTGCAAATTTTCACTGTTATGCACATATGCTCACATGTTTGATGCATAAATAGAATGCCACACAACATTAAACATCCAAACAGATATGGTATAAGAAACAAGTCATATATATACAATATTATCATGTAATACAACTATTTAACCATGAAGGTTGGGAGAGAGAGAAGGGTAAAGGAACAATATCACCTCGATGCCGGAATAACTTGATGAACAATATACTTGTGCTTGCAACAACATTAACTTGTTAGAAGTACAAGACTATAGTTTTAAATGAAATAAGATAAAGCAAGCAATTTATGACGCCCGTTCTGAAATGTCGAGAATACCAAGTTCTCGGCGCATATGAAAGAAAGGCTCAGTAGCTAGCGACTTTGTGAAAATGTCCGCTAGTTGATTTTTAGTGTCAACATGTTCAAATACAATATCACCTTTCTCTACATGATCCCGAAGAAAATGGTGTCGAATTTCGATATGTTTGGTGCGAGAATGCAACACAGAATTTTTGGTAAGATTAATGGCACTTGTATTGTCACAGAAAATGGGAATACATTCGAGTTTGAGATTAAAATCCAATAATTGTTGCTTAACCCATAGGATTTGAGCACAACAACTACCGGCGACAACGTATTCCGCTTCGGCGGTTGACAAAGCAACTGAAACTTGTTTCTTGCTATGCCAACTGACCAAGGAATTTGAAAATAAATGAAAAGTACCACTAGTGCTTTTCCTATCCGATTTGCAACCGGCAAAATCGGAATCGGAGAAACCTACCAATGAGCAATCATTACCTTTGGAATACCATAGTCCATACTGTCGCATCTCGAAAAATACGATTCCTCGCGATGGTCGCGGAAAAAATTAATGTTCGAACAGAGTCGCCACCGAACTTTATTTATCCCAATGAAGGAATAGGAAAATATCGATAAAACCTTTAGGAAATGGAATAATGATCGTCGCAACCATATTCGGGTTCGGGAGTGGATTACGTAAGGGGAAGGTATTAGCACCTCTTATGTCCGTTGTACTCAACGGGAACCTTTTAGTTCAATTTTGCGATTTGAGTGTTAATTTAGGTTTGTTTGTTATTTTCGGGTCATAAATATATTGAAAATATAAATGGATGGGAACCTCAGAAAAGGAAAGGGAAGGTTTTTTTATTAGTGTGCTCACGAAGATACAACAATATCCTGCCTATGTATCCTTAAATAAGGAAATCAGAGCATTCGTAGTTCGTGGAACTACAGTTGGTTGGTGTTTTTTATCGAACAGTTGTTCAGATCGCGTTCTAAAGGCTAAGCGTTGGCTTGTCTACTCTCGGCGGAGGCTTAAGCATTAGTTTGTTGTGCGCATTAGAAAGGATTAACAACGTTCCTTTTTGAAAAGAGTTTTGGTCACACGAGGGTGACAAGTTGAATTAATATGTTGGATGTTTTGATTGGTTGAGATGTTTTTGGTTGGAAGACAATTACTCGGATAGTCGAGTAAGACGACTCGTATCCTAGCAGTCGGGAAAGGGAATAGAAGACTCTAGACCACTTTCTTTTTCATCCTTAATTATAGAAAGGATTTGATAATAGTTAGGGTATTTTGAATGGATGACGAATACTCGGATAATCGAGTAAGAGGACTCGTATCCCAATAATCGGAAAAGGGAATAGAAGACTCTAGACCACTTTCTTTTTCATCTGAGTGATTATGAAAATAGGTTTGTGTATAATTGATGTATTTTTTAGAATGAACGACAAGTACTTGAATAACTGAGTAAGACAACTCATATCCAAGCATTTGAGAAGAGGAATTGAAAACTCAAGACCATCTCCCTTTTCGTATAGTTTGTTATGAAAATGATTTGATTAAGTTGTATATTTGTAAAAAATGACAATTGTTCGACTGACCGAGTAAGAGAACTCGTATTCAAACAATTGAGGAGAGAAGTTGAAGACTCAAAGTCATCTCCTTTTTCATTTAGCTTATTATGAAAATAATTTGATTTAATCGGGTTTAAAAGTTTGTAGAGGAACGACAATTATTTGAATAACCAAGTAAGAGAACTTGTATTCAAATAGTCGTGGAGAAAAAATTGAAGACTCAAAATTATCTCCCTTTTAGTTTCTTTATTATGAGAATAAATTGATTTAATTGTGTTTAGGTGATTTAGCAATGACGATTATTTGACTAACCGAGTAAGAGAACTCGTATTCGAATAATCAAGAGGAGGAGTTGAAAACTCAAAACCATCCCCCTTTTCATTTCCAAATGAAATGATATTTAATTGTGATTAGGTATTTTAATTTAATTTGAATAAAAATACTCGATGTTGGATCGAGGTTTTAAATTGTGTTTGTGAATAAATTGTGTTATTATTAGTGTATCAATCATCTACTCGATTAATTAAGATCGAATAGGTCTCATTGTAAGAAAGCCCAAGAGTAAACTATGTGAGGTTGATGGTGATGCTTAAAAAGCGATCGACTTACAAAGGTGTTTGAAAATAGGCTCGATTTTGAATCGAGAGATATGTGATTTTAATGGTTTAAAGTGGTTTTAAATGGATGATGGAATGGAATAGAATCGAATTTTGTATTATGAAAATATAGTGGAAAATGATCGTGAAATGAATCGGTCCATTTTTTAATTAACAAAATTAATTGATTAAAATTCAATTAAGTCGTCTAATTAAGGTAATTAAAATCAATTATCAAAATTATTTGATTAAGAATTAATATAATCAAATAATAAGTTAATTAAAATTAGTTAACAAAATTATCTAATTTAATTAAAACTTTAATTAATTAATTTTAAGAGGAAATAAGTGACAATATTGAATGTAAAATAATCGAATTGAATCGATGTGCTCAAAACCGGTTTGTGCGAAATGACAACATGAGTAATATCATCCGCAAGATCATAACACGGTGAATGTAATCCATTGGTATACTGAAATTTTGGCGGCATAACGACATAAGATTACCGACTCCGCGGATTAAAATCCGGAAAAAAAATGATAACAACCAAAATTTAGTTACAGCATGATATGAACATGGTTAGCTATTATTTAATTAGAACTGACTAAGCCTGTTGAAATCGACTAATAAAATAAATCTACTTAGTTAACCAAATGAGACATCAACTAAAATTAAACCAAAAATCAATTAGCTAGTTCACAGAAATAAATCAACACTTGATCAAAATTAAAAAAAACAATCATCTAAACAACTAATTAATTATCATAAAGTAAGGATTAAAGAAAAAACAAAGGAGGTGTACGCATGGACATATGGATATAAGACATCAAAAAGAATTTAGGTCCAAGCCAAGTAAAATTAAATCCTAAACATATTGTTGCAATGATGATGATAAGAGAGAAAAATAAAATGAGTGAACTTAAAAAACTCAAGTCAGGGTGCCCTTCCTAATCTCATTCTTTGACTATAATCATCAAAATCCAATAAAAAATTCCTAATCTCATTCTTTGACTAATAATCATCAAAATCCAATAAAAAAGGCACATGGAAAGTAATAAAAAAATAATCAAAACAGACATACATTAACACACAAAAACAAGCTCTGCGTTTTAATTAACCAATGCCTCGCGTCTCCCTCAAATGTTAGTCTCTTTCTCTTCCAAATAACTTTCAAAAGTAAAATTCATACATTTTTAATGCTTGAATCTAAATAAATTAGCAAGTAATAAAAACAATGAATAAAAGAAAGGAAACCCCTCACAATGTGCATTCACGACGGCTGGTTATATTCATAGTTGAACATCCATATTGTTTAACACCACAGAAGCAATTGTGCAGTCATACCTCGCTACATAATTAACGCCTGTTGGAGCTGTAGATTTTGCATGGAAACAACTTACTTGTGAGAAATGAAGTGTTTTTTTTAGGAGGAGCAAGTTATGTAGTGTGTTGATGTAGTCTTGTGAATCACGTCGGAGTGGTTTGAGGTTGTGTCTTCTGTGATAGTGGTGGAAGTGACGGTGATGTGGTGGAGATTTCCGGCGGCAGAGGTTTGATGGAAGTGAATGGTGTGCGGTCAGAAGCGCGGCCGTTGCGGTTGAGCGGTGGTTTGTGATGGCAGACGGCGACTTTCGCGGAGGGTGCGACATCGGATTTGTCGGTGAAGGGAGCTCGTCGGATGAGTGATTTGCGCGTGTCGGCGCGACGGTTGTGGACTGGGTGAAACTGAGGGAGTATGTCGGAAAGACGATGATGAATCGTCGGCGGCTAAGGATGAAGATGGGGATGTGGTGAAGAAGATGTGGTAGGGAGAAAGGGAGAATATTTAATCTCCTCTGTTTTCTTTCTTTTCTTTTTTCTTATTTTTTTCTCTTTTTTCTTTGTGGAAAGTGAGTGATAGGATCGGTACTGTTAATGAGAGAAGTGAGTGCCTTTAATGAGAGAGGAAACGTGTGTGGGTGAGGAAATCTTATTGAAGATATGTGCTAGCTGTCCAAAACTAATAGGAATCCAATGTTAAAATATTTATTAAAAATTCATAAACATAAATTTTATTTAAATAATAATAATAATAAAACAAACTCTAATTTAGACACTAGAACAAAGAAATAAAAGGACCGATTATAAATAGAAGTCGGATGAAAATTTGCTCGCAAAATTAAATCAGACACATTAAAATGATCAGTACAAAATATACTTATTGAAAAAATACAGCGTTTCTTTAAATTCTGAAATAAATTTGCACCGGTTAAAAGGCTCAGGCGGGTCAAAACGCAACTGAAACAGCCGCTGAAAAATACAACGAGCACACCAGGTTAAACTACATGAACTGTAGATTAATAATACTGGTGTCTGTAATTTTAATTCTAAAACTTTTTACCCGCTGATTTTACATGTTCTTGAGAAATGATTTAACCGATTTGTCTGTATTTTTAAAGTTTATCCTGACTGATATTTCAGGTATTATTAATGATAAAATGCATATTATGTTGTACATATGATGTAAACTGAAAATTAAATTGAATTTATGAAAATTTAAAATGCCCGGACAAAATTGGGGTATGACACATACTTTGGAGTACCGGATAGGTATCGAAGTATTCGTTTGATAGCTTTTAGATGGGATTCCTTGGGACATGATTGGCATCTTGCGCATATACACACGCTAAACATAATGTCGGGACGAGAAGCAGTAAGATAGAGAAGTGATCCAATCATACCTCTATACCTTTTTACCTCTACGTCCTTACCGTTTTCATCTTTATTCAAGTTTGCACATGTTGGCATGGGGGTGTCAATGGCCTTGGCTTTTGCCATGTCAAATCTCTTGATAAGGTCCAAACAATACTTTGTTTGACTCATGAATGTTCCTTCTTTGAGTTGTTTAATTTGCAAACCGAGAAAGTATGTGAGCTCCCCCATCATACTCATCTTGAATTCACCCTGCATAAGATCCGAAAACTCTCTCACGAGATTCATGTTAGTAGACCCAAATATAATATCGTCAACATAAATTTGTACTAATATCAAGTGCTTTCCTTGACATTTAATAAAGAGAGTTGTGTCAACCTTTCCTCTTGAGTAACCTTGATCAAGTAAAAAATTACTTAGTCGCTCATACCAAGCTCTAGGAGCTTGTTTGAGACCATATAAAGCCCTTTTTAGTTTGTAAACATGATCGGGATACTCATGAGATTCAAAACCCGGAGGTTGTGCGACGTAGACCTCTTCATTTATGTAACCGTTAAGGAACAGACTCTTAACATCCATTTGGAATAGTTTAAAGTCTTTCGCACAAGCGAAGGCAAGGAGAAGGCGTATAGCCTCGAGTCGGGCAACCGGTGCATAAGTTTCCTCATAGTCGATGCCTTCCTCTTGGTTATACCGTTGCGTGACTAAACGCGCCTTGTTACGGGTTATTACCCCGTTTTCGTCCAACATGTTCCTAAACACCCATCGGGTGCCGATTACTCGATGACCTCGCGGAGGAGGGACAAGGTCCCAAACCTCATTTCTAGTGAACTGATTTAGTTCCTCCTGCATTGACAAAAACCAGTGTTCATCGAGTAGGGCTTCTTTAGGGTTTTTAGGTTCCATTTGTGAAACGAAAGCGAAGTGATAACAAAAATTACTTAGCTTCGATCGAGTTGTAACACCCTTTGAGATATCTCCGAGAATGTTGTCAATTGGACGGTCTTTGGGAGACTTCTAAGCTTGAGGGAGATCATCGTTTGAAGGCGGATGAGCTACCTCGGTTTCCTCATGGTGTACATCTTTATCCTCCTCAACTTTGACTTTGTCGGGTTGATCAATCCCCGGCTCGCCACCCTTGAGTATGTCTTCCGTAGATGTACCTGTACCATGAACAACACTACCCTTTCCGACGTTTCTCAGATAGGATTCGTCAAAAGTGACATGTACAGACTCTTCCACAGCAAGTAATCGTTTATTATATATTCTATATGCTTTACTCGATTGAGAGTATCCGAGGAAGATACCTTCGTCGGCCTTGGAATCGAATTTGCCCAAGTTTTCCTTTTCATTATTTAATACAAAACATTTGCAACCGAAAACATGTAAGTGAGAAACATTTGGCTTTCGCCCTTTTAAAAGCTCATACGGTGTTTTATTTAGAATGGGGCGAATGAGCACCCTATTCAAAACATAACACGCCGTACTAATGGCGTCAGCCCAAAAATATTTCGGTAACCACATTCGTTAATCATTGTTCTTCCCAATTCTTCCAAAATTCGATTTTTACGCTCCACAACCCCATTTTGTTGAGGAGTACATGGAGCGGAGAAGTTATGATCGATACCATGGTTACCGCAATATTCTTCAAATAAATGGTTTTCGAACTCACCCCGATGGTCGCTTCTAATTGAAACAATGCTTGTATTTAATTTATTTTGGGAAAGCTTAGCAAACCTTTCAAAGGCGGCGAACGTATCGCTCTTGCTTACTAAAAAGATAGTCCAACAAAATCTAGAAAAGTCGTCCACTATTACGAAACCGTAATAATTTCCTCCTAGACTTTTAATCCTAGACGGCCCAAATAAGTCCATATGAAGAAGTTCGAGAGGTCTCGTTGTTGAAACGCTATTTTTGGATTTAAATGAGATCCTCGTTTGCTTCCCTTTTTGACAAGCATCACAAAGGTGATCCTTGGTGAACTTTATTTTGGGGAGACCTAAGACTAGATCTTTTGAGACTATTTTATTTAGTAAGTCAAAGTTAACATGTGCTAAACGCCTATGCCATAACCATGAATCTTCACTCATTGTTACAAGGCGTTTGTCACTTGTTAACGATACTTTGTTCAAGTCTAACATATAGACATTATTCACTCGCAGGCCATTAAACATACTCTTCTTATCATCATTATGTACAATTTTGCAACAATCTTTTGAAAAAGATACATTGTATCCTTTGTCACATAATTGACTGATGCTAAGTAGATTGTGTTTAAGACCTTCGACAAGCAATACATCAGAAATAATAGTGGAAGAAGGGTTACCTACCCTACCTTTACCTAGTATTGCTCCACGGTTGTTGTCACCATAGGTTACATATCCTTTCTTCTTAGCCACGAAGTCAATGAAGAGTGATATGTCTCCTGACATGTGCCTTGAGCATCCACTGTCGAGAACCCATCTTCTCTCGGTGGTCTCGAGGCATTGTACCTATGGAAATGCAATTAACACGAGAAGGTACCCAATGGCTTATTGGGTCCTGAATAGTGAGTAACGAAATGGTTGCATTTGGGCAGCCATTGATAAATGCCTTTAGGAACTAAGAATCTCCTAAACCTGCATTTAGCAATGGAGTGGCCTTTCTTGCAACAATAAAGACAAGAGAAATTAACATTTTGATTGCCTTTGCTATCTTCATCCTTTATAACATATTTATATTTTTGATATGGATTAACCATACTTTTTCGAAAGTTTGATTTATCGATTGCAAAGGTAATCTTGGGCTCAAGAGCCTTGTCAAGTTTGGTCTTTAGGTTTCTTACTTCACCTTGCCAAATATAACAAGTATCACACCCATAGTTAATTATCGTATTTCTAAGGTCCTCACAACCTGCTTTTATGCTTTCTACCATAGAAGCTTTGAGTGCCTCAAGTTTCCTTTCGGATTCTCGAATTTTTTATTCCAAATGGATAAAAATTTGGTTATTTGAGGCAAGCCTTTTAAAGGCCTCTTTAGCTTCACAATGTACAATATCAAATGCAGCTTGTAATTCATGATGAGACATACTAGAGGATTTTTCATATTTAGCATGTCGTACCTGTTTCTTTTTGTTCTTTTGGTGAGTAGAGAGGCATAGGTTTACAGCTTCATCTTCATCACTAGAACTTTCATCATCGGAGGAGTCGCTATCGCTTTCTCATGCTATATATGCTCTCCTTGGCTTTGATGATTTCTTGTGTGATTTGGATGATTCATTTTCCTTTGTCTTCTTGTTCATCAGACAGTCCGGTTTGTAATGACCGGGCTTCCCACAAGTGTAGCACGACCCTCTAGTCTTTTTACCTTTTGAGTCATCATTTTTAGAGTACCTCGATTGTTTCCGGAAGTTTACCAAGTTCTTCTCGGAATGTTGGATGCCGTTCTTTCTCACGTAACGATTGTAACGTTTAACGAACAACCCCATATCTTCGCTCTTGTCCTCTTCTTCTTCGTCGCTTGAGGAATAATCACTTTGCTCTTTTGCTTGAGACTTCGAGGAGGAAGTCTTAAGAGCTATAGATTTATTTTCACTCAGCTTTGTTTTGTCCTTCTTTTTTTTCTTTTTGTGTTGTTCTAGGCTCAAGAGTACTTGTTCGTGCTCTTGTAGTTTGCCAAATAATGTTGTCAAGTCTAATATGGTAAGATCATTTGCTTCTTTGATGGCGGTCACTTTCGGCTGCCATTCCCTGTTAAGACATCTCAAGATCTTATTAGTAGCAACATCATTGGAAACCGGCCTACCTAATGAATGTAATCGATTGATGAGATGAGTAAATCTCTTTTGCATGTCAGCAATGGTTTCCCCTTGCTCCATGAAAAAGAGATCAAACTCTTGTGTTAGTTTGTTGATTCTTGCCAACTTAACATCGTTCGTCCCCTCATGGGCGATTTGTAGTGAATCCCACATGGCCTTAGCAGTAGGACAATGGGATACACGATAATATTCATCTACACCTAATGAGGAGATTATGATATTTTTGGCTTTCCAATCATAATTGTATTTTCTTTCATCATCATCGATCCATTGTGCTTCGGGCTTTGGCACTAATTTATTATTCTCATTGGTCATGGTTATTTCAATTGGACCATTGAGAATAACGTTCCATATTCTTCTATCTATGGAATTTATGTGCACCCGCATACAATCT